>NC_134411.1:2733814-3040229 GCF_038048845.1 Mixophyes fleayi | reverse complement strand
TGGGTAGAATTTTGAAGAACACTTTGACAAGTGATGTCTTGTCAGCTTCTTCAGTTATATTTAAGCCTATGTAGTTAACACATTTGCTAATTTTAGCTTTTCTATGGAAACCAGTTCTTAGAAAGATTTTTGGTGGAGGAATAGAGAGCATCAGGTAGTACAGAAAAGGGTGTTTAGTACAGCGGCATTTATATACTTGACATTTTGTGCTCTGGGTGAAAAAGTACAGACAAGTCCATAAATATTGGGACATCAACACAATTCTCATATTTTGGGCTCTATAAACCACCACAATGGATTTGAAATGAAACTAACAAGATGTGCTTTAACTGCAGACTTTCAGCTTTAATTTGAGGGGATTTACATCCAAATCAGGTGAACGGTGTAGGAATAACAACGGTTTCTATATGTGCCTCCCACTTTTTAAGGGACCAAAAGTAATGGGACAATCGGCACAAATCCTATTTCATGGACATGTGTGGTCTATTCCCTCGTTATTTCATCATTAATTAAGCAGGTAAAAGGTCTGGAGTTGATTCTAGGTGCGACATCTGCATTTGGAATCTGTTGCTGTCGACTCAATATGAGATCCAAAGAGCTGTCACTATCAGTGAAGCAAGCCATCATTAGGCTGAAAAATCAAAACAAACCCATCAGAGAGATAGCTAAAAAAAATAAGGTGTGGCGAAATCAACTGTTTGGAACATTCTTAAAAAAAAAAAGAACGCACCGGAGAGCTCAACAACACCAAAAGACCTGGAAGACCACGGAAAACAACTGTGGTGGATGACAGAAGAATTGTTTTCCCTGGTGAAGAAAAACCCCTTCACAACAGTTGGCCAAATCAATGACACATATACACCTACCTCCTGGAGAGTGTTCAAGTCAACAATCAAGAGAAGACTTCACAAGAGTGAATAGAGGGTTCACCAAAAGATGTAAACCATTTGTGAGCCACAAAAACAGGAAGACCAGATTAGTTTGTCAAACATCTTAAAAAAAGCCATTACAGTTCTGGAACAACATTCTATGGACAGATGAGACAAAGATCAACTTGTACCAGAGTGATGGGAAGAGAAGAGTATGGAGAAGGAAAGGAACTGCTCATGATCCAAAACATACCACCTCATCAGTGAAGCATGGTGGTGGTAGTGTCATGGCGTGGACATGTATGGCTGCCAATGGAACTGGTTCCCTTGTATTTATTGATGATGTGACTGCTGACAAAACCAGCAGGATGAATTCTGAAATGTTTCGGGCAATATTATCTGCTCATATTCAGTCAAATGCTTCAGAACTCATTGGACGGCACTTCACAGTGCAGATGGACAATGATCCGAAGCATACTGCAAAAGCAACCAAGGAGTTTTTGAAGGCTAACAAGTGGAATGTTATGCAATGGCCAAGTCAATCACCTGACCTGAATCCGACTGAGCTGCATTTCACTTGAAGACAAAACTGAAGGGAAAATGCCCCAAGAACAAGCAGGAACTGAAGACATTTGCAGTAGAGGCCTGGCAGAGCTTCACCAGGGATGAAACCCAGCGTATGGTGATGGCTATGCCTTCCAGTGTTCAGGCTGTAATTGACTGCAAAGGATTTGCAACATAGTAGTAAAAAGTGAAAGTTTGATGTAGGATTGTTTAGTTTGTCCCATTACTTTTGGTCCCTTAAAAAGTGGGAGAGGCACATATAGAAACCGTTGTAATTCCTACACTATGCACCTGATTTGGATGTAAATCCCCTCAAATTTAAGCTAAAAGTCTGCTGTTAAAGCACATCTTGTTAGTTTCATTTCAAATCCATTGTGGTGGTGTATAGAGCCCAAAATATGAGAATTGTGTCGATGTCCCAATATTTATGGACTTGACTGTATATATTTAGTGTACAATGCATGAGGATATACAGAGTAAGTGTAAATATTTAGTGCACACAGCATGGTGTAAAAATAAACAAAGACAAAATCAGTAAATAGCATATCCCCGTGTCTGGTACTGCCAACATACAGCCCTATGTTCATCATATACAACCCCATGACTGGCATAAAACCATCATGCCATCAATAGTCTCATAACCACCATACACAGACCTGTTGCCCACCACAGTACTGTTCTGTGCCCATAATATACAGAATTGCTACCATTAAGGCCTATAAACCTTCAAGCATTCTCTGAAACCTCACCTCTTCAAACAAGCTTATAATATTCATCAACCACCTTCTTAACCTCACTAGATTACCACCTATTACACAATTCACACAAGACAACAACCCACTGACAAACATTGTGGTGTGACTGGATCATATAGCATAATAATCCCTTTTGCTTATTACCTTTGCAATCTGGCTGGACTGAAATGCAATATGTAGCCCTAATCTCATGTATCCAAATCCCATAGATTGTAAACTTGCAAGTAGGGCCCTACCACCATTGTCTGTTTGACCCAGTTTGTTTATTACTACTTGTTTCTCCAATTGTAAAGCGCTACAGAATTTGCTGGTTCTATATAAATGTTGAGGATGATTAAAGGCATTATGTTCAAAGCACTGTTCAGTGCAGACTATACGAAGCACTGTGCCTACCAGTCTCATGACTACCTCAATATTATTGTGATTTATGTATACAGCCCAGTGCCCCCCACTAAAGCTCCATACCAGTCACAGTAACTTCTTGCAGACTATATAAAGATGTGACCACCCCACCAAAAGTACATGTTGAGTAGTCTTGTTCTGTGCCACCCATAAACAAGCTTTGTGCCAACCATAACAGCCTTCCTATATCACACGCTTGATGGTGGTGGCTTATATTCTCCTCATATTAGCAGGGGTGAAAAAGCTCCGCTAGTGTGAAGAGATAGTATGGAAAGAAACCCTGTTATTTCATCCTAGTTTGCAGTGATTCTGTTCAATGGAATAACAAGTTTGCTTCTTATGTTATGAACTTGCACCGTACTGAAACTAAGCAGCTTTTTACTCGTTGTATAGCAACAGCAGTTTGAACAAATGAAAACCCTTGTAGCCGTGTCAGTGCCAACCTGGGGGCCTCCAATTGGGCAGCACTGAACTGCAGAACAGCTCATTTGACAGGAACCTTTACACATTTTGTTCATCCTTCAATCACATACTTTGTTTTCATATATTGAAGCTTAATGTAGATTATAAATTTTTCTTTTCAGGGCTATGGGCAGCATGGTGGCATAGTGGATTAGCACTTCTGCCTCACAGCACTGGGGTCATGAGTTCAATTCCCAACCATGGCCTTATCTGTGAGGAGTTTGTATGTTCTCCCCGTGTTTGTGTGGGTTTTGTCCCACACTCCAAAAACATACCGCTGTCAAAATTGACCCTAGTCTCTCTCTGTCTGTGTGTGTGTTAGGGAATTTAGACTAAGCAATGGGCAGGGACTGATGTGAAGGAGTTCTCTGTACAGCGCTGCAGAATCAGTGGCGCTATACAAATAAATTGTTTTGATAACTATGTTTGCTTTATTTTTAACTAAACCAATCTACCACCCACACAGAGTTTTTTCAGTAAGCCATTTTTTGTTACTAAAAGCCACACTAATGTTTTTATTAATTTATTTTTTTTAAAAAACTTCTAATTCCTACTCAATCCACCTGCAAGCCAGCTTTGCCAACTAATAAATTAACAGAACAACTTTTAACAAAAAACACATTTATTAAACATTTCACAGTGAGCTATTTGTATGCACTTTATACAGGTTGACTTTTGAAACAATCAAAATTGTTACAACTCATGACAGGTTATCAGAAGGAGCAGTAATTGTGAACTGGGGGGTGAGTGTCCTATAGTCCGCAGTAATTTAAAAAACACTTTCATCACTGTGCTAAATACCCGTCTTGTATTAGGGTATGGACTGAAAGCACCATCTGCAGGCGTTTCCATGAAAAAACCCAAAAAACAAACATTTCTTACCGAAGAAAAACAAAACTTTTTGCTGCAAGCTTCCAGGTTGATGAGTATTCTAACAGCATATTTAATTTATACATCCTCTAAATACAAACACGGTGTAGCATTAAAATATACAAGGGTAATAAAGAATCAGGAATTATACCACTACACACATTTGGTAAAAACAGTGGTACACTCCCTCAGAGGAATGACTTTGCAAACCTTTCTGCAGCCCCCATCTGATTAAATGGCGCACACAACCTACCTCACGCAAACTCTAAATGATGAAACATGCCCTGTAAGGTTTAATTCCTCCACTGATCAGGAATGCAGGATGAGCAGGGAGGATATGAAAACCACCCCGACCCTTATACAAATTCACCACGTTTCACCTCAAACTATCAAACCTCCTCCCAATGCAAAATGAGACCAATTCCCTTCAGCCTGCAATTATTTCTTTTTTAAACACACATCTCCCATCCAATTCCTCCTATAGAACAGGTGCCCCAGTTCCTTTACCAATACAACATTCATTCTCCCATATACAACAAATCATCCCCCACAAATCCCAATTCTAGCCCCCAAATCCTTACCCTGCAACTTGTACACACACACACACACACACACACACACACACCAACCACAGTGTTCCTCTCCCTATAGGAGACAATGTCATAATGTTGCCCTTTTCTTCCCTACTATTAACAAACCCATCATTTCATTAATATAGTGCAAGGTTAGAAAATGGATAGCAGGCCAGAAATTCAGTTTAATATACATGAATTAACGGTCTAGTAGTACTGGTCTCAAATCAACATTCTTGTTAAAAATTTCACAAAGCTACCCATACACTTGTCTTGTAACCTCTCTAAACTCCTGAACATAAAAAAACAAACAAAAAAACCCAAAAACAACTCATTAGAGAAATAGAAACCCACACATGCAAGAAGTATGACACCACCCTTCCCCATTCACACCCCACAGGAGTCCACCCTTCCCCATTCACACCCCACAGGAGTCCACCCTTCCCCATTCACACCCCACAGGAGTCCACCCTTCCCCATTCACACCCCACAGGAGTCCACCCTTCCCCATTCACACCCCACAGGAGTCCACCCTTCCCCCATTCACACCCGACAGGAGTCCACCCTTCCCCCATTCACACCCGACAGGAGTCCACCCTTCCCCATTCACACCCGACAGGAGTCCACCCTTCCCCATTCACACCCGACAGGAGTCCACCCTTCCCCATTCACACCCGACAGGAGTCCACCCTTCCCCATTCACACCCCACAGGAGTCCACCCTTCCCCATTCACACCCCACAGGAGTCCACCCTTCCCCATTCACACCCCACAGGAGTCCACCCTTCCCCATTCACACCCCACAGGAGTCCACCCTTCCCCATTCACACCCGACAGGAGTCCACCCTTCCCCATTCACACCCGACAGGAGTCCACCCTTCCCCATTCACACCCGACAGGAGTCCACCCTTCCTCATTCACACCAGACAGGAGTCCACCCTTCCCCATTCACACCCGACAGGAGTCCACCCTTCCCCATTCACACCCCACAGGAGTCCACCCTTCCCCATTCACACCCGACAGGAGTCCACCCTTCCCCATTCACACCCGACAGGAGTCCACCCTTCCCCATTCACACCCGACAGGAGTCCCACCCTTCCCCATTCACACCCGACAGGAGTCCACCCTTCCTCATTCACACCCGACAGGAGTCCACCCTTCCCCATTCACACCCGACAGGAGTCCACCCTTCCCCATTCACACCCGACAGGAGTCCCACCCTTCCCCATTCACACACACACAGAGGCTACAAAACGTTAACCAAAATGTTTTTTCGGAAGACCTCAAAATCACTCATACTTCTCTTAAAAGGGAAAAAAATAAAATAAAAAACTATATATAAAAAACACAACTACTTGGGTCAATTAAAATTGCTATGGTATAATAATAAAAAAAATATATATCAGGTCCTAGACATTAACATTCCTGGATGACATCAGTAAGACTAGGAGCAGTGCAATACAATATTAACAAATTCCATAGGTGCATTGTTCAAAACTACTTTCATGAAAATTTAAAGTATCAAAATATTTGATTGTAACATATCTCAGAGTGTTCAAAATGCAAATATGAAATTAATCACACCGACAAATGAATCTGAAAGCAAAAAAAATACAACACATTAAAATAAACGCCATGCAAACACTAGTATATTGTTAAAGCACTGCTCCTGGTATCACAGCAGAATTTGCTGTTTGTTTTTTTCTGTTTGTTTTAACGGATGATTATTCTGGATTTTGTTTTTTTTTGTTTTTTGCTATAGAAAACTGGGCAGTAGGAAATCACTTTGGTGTGACCTAGGTATTACCACCTAGGTATTAAGCCATAGGTCAATATGACAAGTGGATGTGATCAGTAAACGATGTTGCATTCCAAATAGAAAAGGTAAATTTACTGTATCAGAAATCACCAGATATTACTGCAAAACAATTATGGTTAACAGTTTTATAAAAATAATAGTCGGCTCAATCTTTAATTTTGGGGGCAAATATACAACAGATTTATGTTACTACTGGGATAATGAACTAAATAATATAGGCAGCGGTTCCTTTAAACTCACAAGGCCATTACCTCTGTTTGCCAATGTTTATCCGTCCAAATCCCTCTTGAACATTTCCCAGGATATGAATGCTACTTTGCTGAATTTATCAATTTAGTAGGGTAGAAAGAGGGAAATTGTGTGGCTAAATTTTAAGGCATTCACATGGTAGTAAGTGTGAATGATCCATTTGTTGCAGATTGGTGCAAATAAAAACCCAATGCTCTCCTTAAATCACCTTGTGAAGAAGTTACAAATAAATAAAAGGCAAGAAGATGACGGCACACCAATTCGTAGAGGAAGGAGACCATTCAGTGTTGAATATATATACAATTACGTCATCCTGCATTGGATTGTGGTTTAATGATGAAACTGAACCTGAAATGCCCATTGCAATGGAATTAAACAAGCAAGTCATTGAATCCATAGATATCAGTCTTTAGTGTGAACTCGATTGTTATTGACAATATTAAAAAAACAAATATGATGGAAAGTCACTTGGCGAAGGCAATATTTGGAATTTTCCCTTCCGCCTGCAAAAAAAATAAAAACAAATGATTGCATTAACTAGATGGCGAACTGTCAGAAAGCAAGGACAGATGCAAGCACAGTTGAATCCTGAAAGCCTTACTTTTAGCTTCATAAAAATCTGTGCTGACTGTTCGAAGTCCCAACCATTGTCCTGAAGACACCTGCAGAGACAGATATATGGGTAAGAATGGGCATAGGGCAGTGACCAATAGGCCAGATTATAGACTCCTTTTTATATTTAAATTATTCCATCCCTAGGACTTGAAGATACAGAAACCCAAAACGTCTCAAGAAACCTGAAAATAGTCTTACTTCTGAGACCACTCTGCGTTCATGCCAGAAAAGAGAGTGAATGCCTGCACCATTTCCTGGGGTGCTGAAGCCAAGACGGGTACAGGGCTGCTGGAAGGAGTAGGAGCTGGCGTGGCGAAGGCTTTGCGAATCTCCTCTGTACTGGCGTTCCTTATGAACTGTTCATCATTTACCAAAAGGAGCCTAATGGTGGAGAAATTTTTGTTACTATGAGGAGAAGACACCAAACCTGGCTGCTACTTGCATTAGTTACTCTTGTTGAAACAGAAAAAAAACAAAGCCATATAGTATCATATTATTAAATACTGAACAAAACCAGACAGAAACAAATACATCATACATATAAAGACAAAAGAAAAAACAAATTCATACATGTTTTCTTAATTTATAAAAGTTTACCAGATACTTATTCATGGCTATGGACAATGACTTTATGCAACGACTTAACTTTACCATAGCTGGCTGAGGATAATGGGATTTATACTCAGATAATACGCACACTAACCCACCCCCTTCCTCACGGCGGATATTCTAGACCGATGCCAAGTTACAATGCAGACAACTCTAACTTGTAATATGTAAATATAGCATATAAGCAAATCGGTCTACATTTATGACTTTATCAAATAGGATAGTCAGACTTACCCCCCATCAGTGCCAGGTACAGCTATGAATACCCGCGTGAAAGCGCGTACTGGGTCATTTGACTGTCCCTCAACTGAAGAAAGAAGAGAACACGTTAGTATAACAACCCTCAGAGTATCTTGGTATACAGATCTCTTTAGCACACTTCTAATGCAGTGATGGCTAACCTGTGACACTCCAGGTGTTGTAAAACTACAATCCCCAGCATGCTTTGCCAGTAGATAAATAGCTGATAGCTGGCAGAGCATGCTGGGACTTGTAGTTTCACAACACCTGGAGTGTCACAGGTTAGCCATCACTGTTCTAATGACTCATGTGCTGTTCACTTTTATTTAAAAATTTATAAATGAAAAAAAATAAAATAAAAGGGGTTATTCACTTCTGACTAATCCCAACACTTTCTTTCCTGCCTTCAAAACGGCTCCCAACTTCAGCCATTTTTGAAGTGTGAACTCACAGGAAAGAGCAAATTTGAACTGTTCTATTCTGCTCCATGGGAGAGGACGGAATGGATTGAGACCTACGGCTCTAAGAACAGCAAAAGACACACATAATAACGGGAACAAATAAGGATGTATAAAAGGGACATCATAAACAATGGCCGTAAAAATGAACACTTAAAAGCGAGGTTATTGCCCTATGAAAAAACAGAAAACTACAGTAAAAAAAAAAAAAAAATAGTGAACAAAACAGTAGTAGACGCTTACCTTTAAATACTCCATTGACCACAAAACACAGTAAGGTGTTCTGTAAAAGAAAAATTATATCTTTCACTGCATCAATAAAAGGGCACAAAACCAACAATAACAAGCCAAAATGTGGTGCAAGTATGAAAAGGTCAGGAGGGAAAGATGATGAGAATAGTCAAAATGAAAGAGGAGGCTAGATGGAGCAGAGAATGGATGAAGGGCATAAATAAACTGGATGACTGAGAATTAAATCTGATTAAACAAAATGTACTATTAGGTAGACAGAAAGGCTAGTCAGGGCAAGAGCCTGGATACTCACAGACTGAGCATTGATATCCACGACAAATGAATTCAGGTCATGCTGGGTCCGTGGAAGCTCATTTAAGAAGCTAACAACATTTAGACGCTTGTGTTTGATAAGTTTAAAGCGCATTGCTAAGAAAAAAAAAAAGGAGTAAAGTAAATCAGAAATAGCATCAAATTATGTGGTAGAGTCAATTTTTCACACAAAAATGTTTAAGAATATGCAAAACCTACTTTGATCTCGTATTCTTTTTAAATTTCTGCTGTTGTTGAAATACTCTGCAAAAGTGCTCCTATGTAAAGAGACATGTTACATTAGAGACAGAAGTACGTACTGTAACAAAGAGGGTGTATAGAATGCTACAGACCTGGCAGCATTCGGCCCAGTAAGACTAGGAATGCTCAGGGAACAGCAAGCTTCATCATGGTAAACGTTAAGCAGGCCTTGGCGATCTTCACTATCGTAGCAGGCAAAGTATCTGAAGAAATGGAGAATACAAGGTGTGCAGAAAACAAGAGCAGAGTCTACAATGTTTTTATTGTAAAAACAAATCTGAATTCAATGCACTTTTATAGTTTTATATATATATATACACCAAAACAAAGAATTTAATAAGGAGCAAAATCACATACAGGAGAAACTGTTTGTGGTGAAAAAGTTAAATTGTAAAATAGATATATGTGCAAAAACAAGAGGAAAGTAGAAGTGACTTAATGTGCGATGAAGCAAAGTACATACAATAAAGTGCTATGAGAAAGAAGGTGAAGGGGTGTAGGGGTGAAGGTCCACTCACTGTTGAAGAAAACGCAGAACCAGCGCTTTAATATCATCTGTAGCCAAGTAACTGCCCTAAAAGAAGAAAAGGAAGATAATTTGTTAGGGAAGTGGAAACAACAGCTATACGCTCTGTTAGAAGCAGACATGACCTCACCTTGCACGGAGGAAGTGTTGTGGGAGTTTCTACACCAAATGTGATCGGTGGAGGAAGCTCATGTCCATCCTGTGAAGGTATGGTAAAGGAGAAACAAAATACAAAGCAAGAGGAGGAAGATGAGAGGACATGAAGCAGAAAGAGAAGCAAAAGAGTCAAGTGTGAGAGAAAAGAAAGTTAATTTATATTGAAACAAGGAACTTTCACATCACACAGAATATTTACAAAACAAACGCCCATACAAATAAAATATGGAAGCCTCACCAGTTGCAATAATTTTGGAAATCGTTCTCGAATGGCACTGTCATCAGGGGCGGGTGAAATCCGTAGTTCGACAGAAACAAAGACACAGAAAACGTCAGTGCAAGTAAATAGCAACACCCAGCCCACAGTCTGTGCACCATTGTCAAATCTCCACCATGCCATATTCTAGTACAGTGGGCTGGTGTAAGATCTCTGCAGTGCCAATGTGGCAGTGCAGCCTCGCGGTCTGCCCCGATTTTGCAGAGTAATGGGCTTGAAAGCACTGGAGAATGAAGACTGTCTGCTTTACTATTAAATCTGCATCTCTGCATTGTAACTATTATGTCCAGCTATTGCTAGCGTTTTCCTGACTATATAGTGCTATAAAAAAGGTTGTAGCAACAGACAGTTTAAATGCACTGATGCCATTTTCATATCACCAAATTCACCCCCCTTCCCATCTTAACCCCCAAATATGTCCATGTTGCAGATGAGACTTTTCTGCACCCAAATACATCTAACAAGTTGATTTACATTTATCCTTAAGTATGCTGACCTATGACTTCCTTTCTATGCCTTCATCTTTGCTGGGTCATACCCCAAGTACCATGCAGAGGAGAAGCACATGTAGCCAGGGTTAGTGTGGTTGTATAAAATGTAGTAGTGCTAGTAGGGGTGAGGCCAGTGTGATCCATTACACCACTGGAAAAATAAAGCCTCCAACCGCCTCAAAATTGTCCATGTACTCTATTTAGAGAGCTTTTATATAAAGACAGACGTGTCATTTGAAGTGTGGAATAGAAATACCTGTGGAAAGTGTGGAAAAGAAGTACATGTGGAAAGTGTGGAAAAGAAATACCACTAAGGAACGTTAAGGGCAGCTGAAACTAAAACAAAAAATAAATGAGATAGTTGATGAGCAAAGGAAAATCAGTAGAAAACAATAGAAAGTTGATGCATGTGAGGTATGGCATGGCAATGGGTAGTGGGAGATGGTAAGGAAAATGGAAATCGGAAAATATTTGTGGAAGAACGGTTTTGGGAGAATGGTGGGCAGTGATCGCCACAGGTACAGCTTCCGTCAGCACCACAAAAGCTCAAGTTGCAACCAGCACCCTCCAAACAATCCAACTTCCTCCATGTTAAATTCTCTTTGCTCCAGCTTTGCAAACTGAGGTTCCATGCAGGGCAACCCATTATACACTTCTCCATGGGTGCCCTGCTGTCTGGTCTAAGGGGTGCATTTGTAGACACTTGGTTTTGTTTCCACGTCCCTTAGGGCTTGCAGCCCACCCTCCTGGCAGGTAGAGTATAGGACACGAGTGTTTGAAATAGGGGACAGACTTTAGGCTTTATATTTCAACCTGCAGTCTTCATCTTCTCATGGCTGTTATCAGGTCTGCCTTAGGTTGCTCCCGCTTGGGGAATCTTACCCGTCTTAGACCAAACATCCACACTGTGCAAAAGGGGGCGGTGAGTGCATGCGTTGTATGAAAGGACATTCAATGGGGCAACAGTAAGTATACATTTTTCTTCTGCTCAGCTGGGACACGGTATAGAGAGTGAAGAACATTAGCTCAACCCATCATCCAAAGCATAAGAAGCAGAAGGACGATAAAGAGAGCACTAGTAGGCAACAATTACCTTGTGGACTGAGGCAAGCTGTACCATATGAGTGGGTGAGGAATGAAATGTATAAAGACAAATATGGAAAATAAAATGTCTGAAATGAACGGAAATCATGAAAAAAAGAAAGTATTGGGTGAAAAATGGTAATGAAGTGAAAGGATAAAGTCAGAGAGATTAGGTTAATAGGTGTCCTTAGAAGAGAAAAAAAAGAAGGCAGCTATGTCTTAGATATACAGAGGAGTTATATTACGGGAAGCTCTCCATTTATTACAAGCACTACAGACCCCTCTGAAAAACAACTGATCTACCCACATAATATAAACTTAACCGGATAGAAGTGGCTGGGCGACTTTAATAGTTCTTGGCATTGCCTCGAGAGGGACCAAACAAAGGGCATGCCACAGATGTGTATTAAAACCACATGTCACAGGAAATGTGCCCAACTCTGCATGGATCTTATCGGGTGACAGACTCAGCATGTGAAGTAGTAATAGGTAGCATGTATATAAACTGGCCGACACATTAATGCTCTAAATTACAGCCAGCTAGTTCAGTTAACGTGTATAAACACAATGATGTACTAAACGGATGTAAAATAACTTAAAATATTCTTCCCTATACTTATGCCAACTCAAGGCTTTAACTGTGCTGAAGACAAGTTTTCTCTATGAATGGTGAGGATTTTTTTTTAAGTTTAAATAGGCTCACCAAATCCTTTGCTATCCCTGTTATTTAAGAGCTAGAGAGGAAAATAAAAAAAAAAAATCACTATCTACACATGAGGATCCAAAAGGCCATACCCATCTTGCCCGTAGGGAGTGTGTCACTGTTTTAACACAGCATAGAACACAGTGTGGCGCTATGAATTCCTGTTTTCATGGTAGTGTTCTCCCCCAAATAATTTTGCCAGCCGGGTGGGGGGCAGTGCAATATTATTGAAAAGTGTTGGACGTTATTTATTGTCCACACCTGCCAGGACTGGTCTAACACAAACTGCTGGCTAGAGTGCTCATATAGTCCCTGTTGAAACAGGAGAAACAATGGTTTATTATATTATAACAGGACTCTGTTGGGCTCCAAGAGCTGTGTGGCAAGTAAAGACACCAGGGTGGAGCACCTGGGAAGTAGGCGATGGGGAGAACGCGGCATGGAATACACATTTGTAAGTATGTATTGAAGCCTGCCTCAATGTGTTAAGCAGAGGCAAAGCTGCCCTGGGTCATGAGACACTAGGTAACAAGGGCATGGTTGGGACTGCAGCAAAGTGCTGCTACAGCTGTCACATCTGGTCTTTCAAAAGGTGAGAAACTGCCTGACTGACCTGATGTATACGGTCTGGTCTTTTAAACCGCTACAAAGTGGGTTGCCTTCCAGCCACAGCATTTCCAGTTTCAGATCTTTTATCTTATCCAACTCCTTTTCAGACTTTAACTGTATGAAGGGGAGACAATGAAGAACTTCAATGACATGGAATAGAATTTAATCTTTGCCATATACATTTGTAATTTGCTGGACAATTGTATGTGTGTATGTTTCCACTGCAAAACTAGGAGTGACATGGCAGAAAAAAATAAATAAATAAGTGTACGATTAATCACACCGATTGTCTAATTCTCAGAAGGATAAGGTTGTATATTTCGGTTTAATAAAACAGTATCTTATTACTGCCCCATACATTTTTATTGAACAGATTCATGGTGGACAAGACAACTGCCTCACCTGATCAAGCATAAAGTGACACTATCTACATCAATTTCTCTCATTTTTCCTTAGATTAAAAAAAAATATAATATATCATTAAGTCATGATCTTGTTTATTATAACCATTTCATTAGCTCTTTTTTATTCAAATGCATCCCTGTGAGGGTTTCTTTTGCATATTTTCATTTAAGTAAACACATACATTACATATTAACGTTTTCTGGCTCTCTTGAAAACCTGCTCAGAAGTGGAAAAATTGGTGGGAATGTGCTTACTGTTTTTAAAGGATAATAGATGAATGGACTAGTCATGGTATCAGGACAGGTTAGAGGGAGAATAGAGAAGACTCACCAAGTTATCAGATAGATTCAGACTCTTCAGATTAGGGGCTTTGAGGTGAATCTCTGACATGGTGTCCAGTTTATAGAGTTTGTTGCTTCCGAGATCCAAAGAGAGAAGCTGAATGGTGGAACATCAACAATGCAGTCAGATAAAAGCAACAATGCAGTCAGATAAAAGCATATGGGGCTACAGTTCTCAAAGAGGGACAAGTGGTTACATTGGATGAGGTGCATTTTGCTTACTACAACTTCAAACATTTATTGGTATACATGCAGACCAGAGCTTTTTTTTTTTTGTCATAGAACTCACTGATACAGAATTCCGGCACCTTTTTTCGACGGATTTACCAAGTTTTAAAATGAACTTTTGAATATTTGATGTTTGTGATTTCTCTCAAATCAAACTAGCAGAGAAGCGAAAAAAGAAGCATAGAAGGCGAGTACAGACTACAGAAAGCAGGGTGGAGGCGCAGAAAGAGGGCTACAAAAAAAACGAGGGGGCAGAAAGCGGCGAGTTTCGGCACTTTTTTCTTACAAAAAAAAGCACTGATTAAAGACCATTTATTACACTAGGTATGATAAATTAAAAACAACAGTGAAATAAAATGAAGCCTAGTGAGCGTTAGAATTAGAAATGGTGTAGTAAAAACCGTTTATGCAGAAGAGTCAAATTTGACTCTTATAAGATAAATTTATCTTCTATTAAATCAGAAAAAGATAACATTGTTGCATTAAACGTTCATGCATCCAAGAGAATAATTTGATGCCTGAAAGATAATATTTGATAATTTAACTCGGTAGTATTAACAAAAGCACAGCATATGCCTTAATAATGAACTAGATCAACTCTTTATAGTAGCAGTAAGTTGTGATACAATTAACAAAGTCACTACTGGTACCAAATTGTATAATAACACCATCAACACCATGTTAAAAACAGGCTGTATCCTGTGAGGGTTAATGAATATTCACACATCCAAAAGAACAATTAAATATCAATTATTAGAAGAGGGAACCAAGACAAAAATTAAATGAATACTAATGAACAGATTTGAAGACCACATAGAGGTAGGTCCGATTGCTTTCTGTTATTCCAATTATCAAAAAAACAATAAAAACAACAAAAAGTGATTGTGGCAAACTATTAAAAAAAATGATTAATAGGATTAGGAAATATTTAGCAAAAAAACCTTACAACATTAAAGAAAAAGATTCATAGAATCAAAAGACAAAATTTAAGTGGACAGTCATTGGAGAAATGCAGACTGTTCTGCATAAAAGGTTATTACTTCAGCATCTCTAACTCTACCACTAAACTCTAGCTTATTTAGTTGTTTTTAATTAATTATATCATATATATTTAATGAATGGTCTAAATGCAGACCAATAAAGTTTTCAGTTTTAATAAGCAAAAGAGTACATTAGACACAGTAACCGAGTGTCCCACTTTGGGAACTATACAGGACATATGATGTTGGTTAACTAGATGTAACAACTCCCTTCTAAAGAAATAGCGAAAACATTGTAAATGGAGATAGACCAGAGTAGGGGAAATAATGAATACTGGTAGGAAACCTGCCTGGTGTGTTGCACAAGCCACACGTTGTTCATAGCACATGGGGCTACACCAGCAATTGTATCATCATATCATGGGAATTGTACCATAGTTGTTAAAGAACACACTAACTTATCCTGATAATATTAAAGATTACAAGAATGACCCTTGTGATGTTTACACTGGAACCCCCAAATCTGTAGTACAGCAGTTTGGGACAACACTCGTAGTGCAGAAATAGACAGTGTTCTTATAACTAGATATACAATTATTTTCATATTTAACATGTAGAAATAAAAAATGTAAAGAAAAAGAAAAAAAAGACACCCACCTCTGGGACATGTTCTTCAATGATTTGTAGCATAGCCATCATGCAAGACCTCCTGTTCAGAACAAGGTCTATTTTGTTTGCAATCATGTCTAGAACAGAAGCAAAGGGGTTAAGTACCAGAGGCGATTGGAGTGTCCATTAATGGGAAACAAGTTTGTATTTGTACCTGGATCCGAACGCAATGACCTCATGTCCAGAGCTTGCTGAGCTCCATCATATCTCTTCTGCATGCAGGTCTGGAGGGGTGAAAGGGACAGTGACACAGTGTCCAGGACACAAAGAAAGCCAAATAAAGTTGTTGGAGACATTAGCTTAGAGTCACTGGGTTAATAGCTGAAAACCTCTTTGTAAACTTTACCACAAATACCTTAAAATGCTCAATTTCTTCGGGGGCCATATCCTTTGATATGAAAGGTGGGGCAGACGGACGAGTCAAAATGGTAACCTGAAGAGCAGAGAGCATGGGAAGTAATGGGCAATATACAATTCAGTTATGTACACTTCAGAAATTATACAGACATATAATCAGAGAAGAAGCTGGGACAAAAGAAACATGTACGAGGAGAACCCATAATTTGGAGCAGGTCCCCACCCTGAAGGAGAGCTGAACTGACTTTTGCCGTAAACAATGCTTAACCTACATACCTTAAAGTTTTCTCGGTCAGTGAACGTCCGGGAAATCTGTTTTAAAGATTTTGCTATTGCAGCGTCTTCCACATAGAAGTGGGCCCGGGAATTATCACAATGATACTATGTAGGGGAACAGATAAAAGTCACATCAGATCTTTCACACACACACAAAAAAAATAAAAAAATAAATGTATAACAGGTGGATAAGAGCCGAGTTCTGTATTTCTTTTCAACTCACCGCTACAGGAGTAAATGGCAAGGTTACGCTGCTTTGCAAGATATCAAACAACCAATCTTTATCGTATTTTTTCCCATGTGGAATCTGATTATAGTAAAAGAAACAGGAAAAAAACAAAAAACAAAACATTAAAGCAACCACTAAAAGTCACTGCGAATAATGAACCTTAAACAATAATAGGAAGAAAAGGAAGAGAGAGGTGTGTATAGGTTGCTCCCTCTTGTGAAATTCCAATGAGATTAAAAGAAAACAAAAAACAACAACTTTATGCTAAAGTAGTGGATGAACCTCCTTTTCTGCAACAAAAACATGCAAACGTTGTGTACTTCTAAGGCAGTACATTTGTGGAAAAACAGTACAAACAATGGAAAAATTAGAACATTGTCTTTTCAAAAGGACATAATATATCTAATTAGGTCAATAACAACACACTAGATGTATCACTTGGCATTAACAAGGGTTGACCAATCGTTTTTAACACATACGGCGAATGTCAAAATGTCAAACACATGTAGATATTTTAAGTTTCTAAACTATAGCTGCCGTCAGAGAGAATCTTATCTTTTGTAACATAGATGGTATGCAGATAAAGAACAGTTTGTTTCCAGAACCAGTGCACAGTTGCTCATATATATCAGTTATGGCATTCTAAGTCCCTTCTAAGAAAAGAACATTTTTTTTGAGCCATGAAGGACTTTCAGAAAAGCCACTAACACAACCTCATACAGTTCACTTACCGTGACTTTGAACCATCTAGGTTTGCACTCGCTAATCTCAGTCCTTTCATGCTGAGAACTATCCCTGGGAGCATTTCCTTGTGAGCCCCCACTCTCTCTTCCGTGTCTATCGTCTCTTCTCCTCCCTCCACGCATATAAGGATTGCTGTAAGTGGGTGATGTGGGAGAACATAATTAGAAATACTAGGTTACAAAACAGTGTATAGGCTTCTATTTTGAAACAACAATGTAATCGATTTTGCTATAGTGACAACCGCTAATTTTACACAATGCTATACATTGAACATTTCAGTCATCGTTTCACTTTCCATAGTTTTTGGTGTGAGACACAGAAAGACTAAGTGAGAAGGTCACTGGGATTCTAACTCAGGTCCCTAGCAAGTCTCGGTGTCATTGTTACACATGCAATGTCATTAGTCAGTCCACTACTACTCGTCTTCTGGCTGTCAGTATGCGGCACTCACAATCTTGACCGAAGAGATTCATGTGCATCACTCATAGAGACATCTCCATCTTCATCATCCAATCGGAAGCGAGGATTGTTAGGAGGGTAACTTCCACGGTTCCGATACTTATGAGGACCTTCACTATACATTTTAGCCCGGAAGGGGCCACGTCCCTTCCGTTTCTTCACAAAATATCCTCCGCCAAGTCTGTCATCGTGGTCTGAAAAGAAGTGTTGGTCAAGGTGAGAAAAATCTCTAAAATCCATGGCACCTAACTCATATGTCAAAAAGCACAGAACAGACTTGATAGCAACTCACACTTCTGGGGGTAAATGTATTAACATGCGGGTTCTTCAACACCCGCGAGTTCAGCGTCTTCGGCGATTAAATTTAAAGCGGCGCTGCATTGTAAAGGGAAACTTCCCTTTACAAGGCATCGCCGCTTTAAATTTAATCGCCGAAGACGCTGAACTCGCGGGTGTTGAAGAACCCGCATGTTAATACATTTACCCCCTGGTCTTGTGATTCTTTTCCAGCATAGGCCCTGTACTATAATCTAGGTTGCAGACTGCTCTTTTTATAATCCTCCATAGCAGCCATTAAAACGGGTAGGTTCCCTTTCCAGTTCAGGTAGTGACCGGTTAAAACACCCCACCACCCCCTAGGTGGTATACAAGGTAGCTCCTCCAACCCAAATCTTTTCCTGTCTCTAGTAATAGGTAGGGTAGGTAGTTTTTCATTGTTTTCTGTACCTTCTTTTGGATCTGGGCAACGCACCATCTGATGCTGTAAGCAAAGGACTGGGTTGACTACTCAGGGAACAAAAGTCTGCTACCTCCAGGGGCAGGAAATTAAAATCTGGAGCAATTTTTTGCTCCGCTGCTCTTACTGCATCACAGGTTGCCAAGATGGAGACAGGTTAAGGAGGGTTTTATAGCGTTCCCTGCAGTCAGAACGTTTTGTCACAATCATTGAGTTCTCCAACAGCAGCTGGTAATGGAATGGAACCTGAGCAGAATCCCAAACAACTGAAAGGCACCCCCACAATATGTGAGCCCCTAAGTTGGGGGTGCTTGTTTCTGTATGTATACATGGTTCAGTTAATTAGTAGTGTGTTTTCTTCAAGTACCCTTGAAGGCCAGTGATAAGTATTTAACAATTGAGCCTGAAGGGGTCTTTTTAGTACAGCATGCAGTTTTCATCTCATGGGAAAAACTAAGATACCCTGAGTAGATAAGGGAAACTGTGTGACTAAGGAAGATCTGTGTTCTATATAAGGATTAGAGACCAAAGCCTCAGAGGAGCATGGATTTGGATGAAAGATACTCTCAATTGGCATGTGATTCTCCAGCGAAATTAGAAGATTCCTCCAATTAGTCTGGAGAGATTAAAGACACCTAGGATGTTTAATTTTACAGCTCTATGGGTATCAATCTGACTACAACAGAAACGCATATATCCGTGCTGCAAGATCACAATAGAAAAGGTAGAATCTCAGTTTGGGGAACATGCTCTCTGCTCAGCTCGAAAGTAAATTCATGATTTTGCAGCATAGAGGGCTGTTTTTCTTGTGAGACCTCCTACTGTATTGCTTTGATACATCTTATTGTAATGGCTGCCACGGAGGACTCAAGAGAGAAAATGCAAATTATGCTGTTAATTCCTTTTGCTCAAAATACTCCATGGCATCCCAGTTTCACACCTATGCTTGTTAGGTTAATATTTTGCAGAGGATGCTTGGGAAGTCATCCAGACACAGGGGAAAGGAGGAGCAACTTTATATACTATCCAGTGTTGTATTATTTTTTAAACATGTCTCAACCTAAACTGGAAATGAAACCAACCCATTGTAAGGGTTGTCATGGAGTGTTTTTAGAAAGAAATTAAAAGTGAGCATAATTCACATTTATACTAAAAATTTGTTTTACTTGCACAGGCTGCTACTATCATCATATGAAGCTTTCTAATAAATCCTCAGCTGTCTCTGATCAGGACCCACTGGATCACCTTCCAGTCTTTCCCAGTACAACAACTGTCTCTAAGTTTATAAGGTGATGATCTGCAGTTCAAAATAAGATAGCATTTTTGTACTTACAGTAAAATGTCTCTCTCAACACAGTTGGGGGACACTGCTCACCATGGGGGTATAGAGAGCACTGTGTGTAGTTTGGCACTAAAAAGACCTGTTTGGCCTGCTCCCATCCACTCTATGCCCCCTCTCACCAGAGACATCATTTATCTTACAAAGCCACAAGAGAGGTGCAACACATTAGAAACAACAAATAAGGGTGGGATCGTAGTGTCCACCAACTGTGTGGAGACATTTTACAGTAAGTACAAAAATGTTCTCTCTTGCACATACAGTTGGGGGACACTGCTCACCATGGGGACGTTCCAAAGCTGCCCCCTCATGGGTGGGAGTAACTGGTGTCTTTGGAGGCAAAGACATGAAAACGATAAAACTTAGTGAACGTGTGGACAGACGACCATGTGGCTGCCCGACAACTGCTCAACTGAGCCCTGTGCCCTTCTGCCCAGGAAGTACCAACCGACCTAGTGGAGTGAGTCATGAGGCGCTCAGGAACCAAAGATCCCTGAAAAACATAGGCCTGCCTAATAGTAGCCTTTATCCATCTGGCTATAGTTTGCATGTTTTCGCGCATCATACAGAACCAAGAGACTGTCTGCCTTGCGAACTGAAGACTAGCGATCCATATAGAGCCCTAAGGCTCTGATCAAATCCAATTTCGTCAGAGTCCTGACTGTTGGATGAAGGATCACTAGACAACTTTAGGATCACTATATTCTGGTTTGGATACAACTTTTGGTTGAAAGGCAGGCAAAGATCATATAGAGTCCTCAAGACAGCCCTGTTGTCATAAAAAACCAAGAAGGGAGCTCTGCAGAAGAGTGCTGCCAACTCTGACACACATCTTGCCGAAGAAATTGCCAACAAAAAGGCAGCTTTTCAAGTGAGAAGCTTGAAGAGAAAAGATTCCAACGATTCAAACGGCAGTTTCTGTAATGCAGTTAGGACCAAGTTTAGGTCCCAAGGAGCCACCGGAGGAACAAAGGATGGCTGAACATGTAAGACCCCCTGGAGAAAAGTCTGTACATCTGGCAGCAGAGCCAGACGCTTCTGAAAACAAATTGACAAGGCTGACACCTGTACCTCAAGGGATGCCAGCTGCAAGCCCTTATCCAAACCATCCTGAACTAATGCTAATACTGTGACTAAACGAAAAGAGGTTGACACTTTTCAACTCACACCAATCTATATGTGTCTTCCAGACACGATAATTTCTGGAAGATGTTGGTTTTCTAGTCTTTATCATTGTTTGAATGACCCGATCCAAGAGACCCTTACGTCGGAGGATTAAGGTTTCAACCACCAGGCTATCAAAGTCAACCGTGCTAGGTCCTGATGAAAAAACGAACTCTGACTGAGCAGATCTTTTTTAAGAGGAAGCTTCCAAGGTGCGTCCTTTGTCATGGCAAGAAGATCCGCGTACTATGGTCTTCTTGGGTAATCGGGTGCCAGAAGAAAGACCTTGACTCCTTCATGTCTGATCTTCAATACCTGGGAAAACGTCGGTATTGGGGGGTGGGGAGGAGAATGTAAACCAACCCAAAACTCCAAGGAACCGTCATGACATCCACTAGGTACACTTGGGGATCCCGTGACCTGGCACAATACTTGGTGACCTTGCAATTCAACCGAGAGGCCATCATGTCCACCTCCGGCTGACCCCACCTTTGAACAGTGAGAAAACCTCTGGGTGGAGGGGCCACTCTCCCAAGTGAATGGCATGGCGACTCAGGTAATCTGCTTCCCAGTTGTCCACTCCTGGTATGAATACCGCTGAGATGGCAGAAACTCACTGTTCTGCCCATAACATGATCTTGGTCACCTCCTTCATGGCCAGAGGACTTCTGGCTCCTCCTTGGAGGCTGATATATGCCACCGCCGTGGCATTGTCGGATTGAATCTGAATGGATCTGTTTTTCAATCAGAACTGTACTTGGACAAACGCCTTGAAGACTGCCCTTAACACTAGTATATTGATGGGTGGGGGGGTACCCATGCGTTGAGTAGGCACTATACTGGATTTTTTTGAAGCTTATAAACCAGCCGTGAGACTGTAAGGTCTGTGCAGTCAGATGCAGATGGGACCTCAGCCAAGACACCAAATCTGCCTTAATCAGGAGATCATCCAAGTATGGAAGGACTGTTACTCCTTGCTGATCTAAGACTGCAGCCATCACTGCCATGGCTTTCGTAAATACCCTTGGTGCCATTGCCAGACCAAAGGGCAGAGCATGGGATTGAAAGTGAGATTGGTCCACCGCAAACCTAAAGGAGGTTCTGATGTCCCTGCCATATTGGTATATGAATGTAACCATCCTTGATGTTCAAGGATGCTAAAAACTTGTTAGGTTCCATAAAATTTATTACTGAACGAATTGATTCCATGCGGAAACTGGGAACCCTAAAGTGAGCTTTGAGGGACTTTAAGATTAGAATGGGATGGTATGACAGGTCTGGTTTATGTACCAAGAAGACATGCGAGTAAAACACCAACCCCTGTTCTTTTGGGACCAGTGCAATAACCCCTGACCCCAACAGGGAGAGAATAGCGTTTTGAAAGTCCACCCTGCTGGCTTCTTGTCGCGGAGTGGGAGTAACAATGAAACGCAGCGGGGGCGGTCCCAAAAGGTCTATGATAACCCCTGGAAACTATTCCTTTTACCCAGGCGTCTGTGGAAGAACTGTACCATTGGTCCCGGAACATCAGGAGACGGGCCCCCACCACTGTTAACAGCACTGAGTAGTGGAATAATGGTGGATTTTGCTAAATGAGCAATCACAGCATCCTCGCTGGGGGGGTTTATCCCTCTTGTCTCCATACCTGTTCTTCTGCTCCGTCTTTACTGCATTAGCCTGCCTGGAGTTTCTGAAGTTTTGGTATTTTTTTTGTTTACTGTTCGTAATGTTTTACCCTGTTTTGTCTACTGTTTGTGATATGTACAGCGCTGTGGAACTCTTGTGGCTCCTAACAAATAAAGGATAATGATAATAATAATGACTTCAACCACTTCAAAATCTGGAAATGGATAATTGAGACAAAACCTTCTGGGAATATCTACTATCAGATTTCATTCTGGCCTCATGCAAATTCTCTGTTTTAAACGGAAAAAGAAACAATCCATTTCTTTTCCATCCTCCCCACAATTGTCAGATACCTGAGAGGTCACCTGTTCTTCCTCAGAAATGTCTAGCACTTGGCGTTTGCGCTGCCTACCTGAGGAAGAAGACTAATATTATTTCCAGGGATTTGCATCCAGGTAGGTCCAATGGCCATCACGGACATCTCTTGGAGTTGCTGCAATGCCTGTTTCGAGGTAAGTGTGTCCGCAGACTGAGTCCCTAAGTCAAGAGAGTTAGGATTGTTAACACCTACCATCTCAGACCGTATGGTGTCCCACTTGAGCTCCATAATACAGATTGCCAGTTCCCTGGCCCAGGCTGGCTCTGGTACGCCAGAGGCCTCCCCAGATGAGCGCTGGCCCAGGTCCTCAGGCCTGCAAGTCGCACCTAGAGCATCCAGGCCTGACCGTCCACGAGGTAATTTTGTTTGGCACTTTGAACAAGAAAAATATGATGCCAAAGTGGTACCGGCAGCCATGGACTTGGAACTAGTCCCTCTTTCTGACATGATGACACCGCAGAAAAAAAAAAAAGAGAGAAATACAAGACACACTTTATATAATACAGTCTGACAGTATTTCTCTCACACACACACTGACTTTTGTGCCACAAAAACCAGTAACACAGATTACTGTGCATTAGTACACAGGAATATTAGTACATATCTCTCTCTCTCCACACACACGATATGCAATTGTGTGCGAGTTTGAGGTAGTGCCTGCTATATAAGGGGGGAACAATACCCATATTGGAAAATATAACATACAATCAATCATAGGCAAAATGTATGATACACAAATTCACTCAGCCAGAGAATTGAAAAGTTTTTCTCTTAGGACAACTGCGACAGAGGCTGAGAGCAGTGTGAAATGGCTGCTGCTGTGAGGAAAGCCCGGGAAGGACTGTCTAGTCCCACTAGAAGCACCTCCTCCCGTTCGCAAAACAACGTCTGTATCAGTCACAGAAAAACTGGTAGGAGCTGTGTGCCCAGAGCGTCATGCCAGTGAACTGCCCCATGACTTGGTACTTGGCATCCCCCGCTGTCTGTCCTCAACAGTGATGTGGTGCGCAGGTGAGGGCAGAGATCACCAGTAGCTGCGTCCCAATCCAGCTGGAAAAGGGAGACTGGAGCTGCTGCGGCTCAAAGCTCGGTCCGCCATGTGCACTAGAAAATTTGCTTTTTGCTTGTTTTTTTAGAATTCCAATTCTCTATTATATTTAGGTTTTATCTGTTGCATCTTTTATACTCCTCATGCTGCTTCAAAACCTCTTCCCTCCCCCATCCTATCCCATAATCTTACATGGTATGAGGCAGGGCTGCACCCTCTCCCTACAAATATATGTCATAACCATCAAGCCCCATCCCATCAAATTTCACTCAAACCCCAATATCCCAGGAATCCCTCAATGTTAACCAAGATTAAAGCAGATCTCACCTCCTGGAATAATCACTTGGTAGGCCTACTTAATTTAAGATCAATGTCCGCTCAAGAAAACCAGAACAGAATATGCATTGAGCCCTATCTGGTGGGTAACATAAGAGTGCTGATATGCACACAAACTTTCCCGTTCTTCTCAGCGTTACAGGGGCACTTTGCCATCTCCTCTAAAAACTTCTACAAATTCTTACAACTTCTGCTCAGATGAGCAATGGATATGCCCAAAATGTCAAACAGGTCCATCACTACTTTTGAAACCCTTGGCCTCAGACATACCTTCTCTAGATCTCATACTTTCTATATTGCAGGCCAATGTCCCCCGCTCCTGAGTACATTTTGCTTCCAGGAATCCATTCAGTCTCCTGCTGCCAAAATAAACTTATACGGCACAATCTCTTCTATGCGAATGGAATATTTGACTCCAATCATTAATCATAATTTCAATTCGAGGCTACCCTTCTCAACATAACTCAGTCTGACCTGAACTTTAGCATCTCTATTTTCAAAAAGATATCAAGCCTATTCTTACAGCAAACCTGTGTTTACAATACGGACTATGCAGTTAGTTGATGTCCAATTTTACCAAACATGACACCAAAAAACTAGTGAGAACTCTGAAGGCCAGATATAGTGTGTATAGGACTCCATAGCAAATTCTGAACACTATTCTTACTCCCCAACTTCAGATATTTAATAATGACCAAATTGGAAAGTGTAATATTTTGTCGTAATAAAGTTATTAGTTGTCCAATTTTATGACTCATTACAATTTCTCTTCAACAAAGCAATACCAAAAAACATTCAGTTTACAACACTCCTGATTGAGAAACACTGACAGTGCAGACATTACATGGAAATATTCATAAAGTTTGAAAACTGCTTTGTTTTTTTCGCACATGCAAAGTTAAGAAATTTGGAGGTCAACATCACTAGACTGTCAAAGCTAAATATGCTCTGTTTTGATTAAACAAAGTATTATTTACCATGGACTACAAAGACATTAACCAGAAAACTCCAGTAAAGACTGTAGATCTCAGCTTGCTAAATAAAAACATTAATTACCAACCCTGTGCCCATAAGTATTACATAAAATAAGTCACACATAACATACCAGCTATGTGCCCACATATTCTGTACTAAAACTGAACTCTCATAACAGTAACTACTATATACCAGCTATGTGCCGCAGTTTACCCGTCTGTGCAAAACAAAACCAGTATACCAGCCCGTAGCCATATATTATACTAGTCAAGTGACCCCACGTGCTAGGCACTAGATTAATGCACAAACTTAAGTCCCACATAACATTATTAATTCAACATGTGCCATTTGGACTTGCCCTATGTTCATATTATACCTACTGCATGTGCAAGAGACAGTCCTGGGTATGGGACATTTTATGCCCCATAGAATGTATAGTACATTACACATAAAACAAAGTCTTCCACATCAGTGCAGCAGTCAGACACCCGGAACTCAGGTCCTGGAGCAGTCACTTTTTTAAGGCGCAGCCTAGAGGGCTGTGATCGAGTAGACCAATAGAAAGATAGAGTTCTGTGCAGAAATTTCTTTCCTCCAAAATCACTGCTGCGGAACCCCCGAAACGCACTTTTTACTGCCCCATCCCATCAGAACACTCCTACCTGTACTAAACAGTAGAAACGAACCGACATCAATCATTGAAAGATAGATAAGTAGCTCTGAAGGGAGCCATCTTTTAATGATTGGAGTGTGCCTCCTGTTCACTGTTACCTATTCTAACCCATGAGAGAAGCATATAATGTGTCCCGGTGCTACACACAAATGTAACATCCACTACAGAGAAGTACTCATGCTTGCTCCAAGGCAGCCCCTTCTAGTTCTTTGTAGGTCATTGTGTCCTGTGCACAATGTTAAAGTTACTTTATCACAGAAATAGCAGGTACTATTTAAACTGCATTAAAAAAAAGAAAAGTGCTGCTGGGGCAGGTCCTGTAGTAAGCTGTAGAGAGCCGTTACCACATTCACATAATGTGTCTGTGGAAGCAGAGAAAGTTTGGACAGATCCTATTTCTGTGTTGGACGCAATGGTGTGTGAAACAGAACATGTTCAAAATGTAATTTATTGCGCTGCTACAAGTTTCGATTTGATCTTACTCAGTGTGGACCTGCCTTAGGTTTCATTCATATTTTCAGCAACCAGTGTAAGAACTCCAACACCAAATATATATGTGTAACTGTTATTAATATCTACAACTGATTAGCGCTGCACTGCGTTTTCCTGTATTTCTCTGTGATAGCTGTTGAGTGGGGTCCAGGTGTAGAGGGGGCGATTATACTTGTTTAGGATGAACCTTGGTGTGTTGTAGGCCTTTGTGAATGGAGCAGCATGCATTATTTAACTACACTGGGGATATTTATAAAAACTGGTGCAATGGACAAGGATGGTATTTTCAACAGCCATTAGATTGTCATTTTGTAATGCAGCTTAATAGATGGAAATATCTGACTGGTTGCGAAGGACAATATTCATATATATCGCTACTACATCTGTGAAATATATTATCCTTGATATTATGAAGCACCAAAAAATTAAATATTTCACAGATGTTTATAAAAGTATTCCGACTGCTCGCGTATATGCATATTATATTGCAGCGCGCTTAATAATTATGGTACTAATTAACACATGCATGAAATTATCTTTGTTGCATTATTCAAAATGATCTGAAGTTGTTGCCCTATCCCTCGAGTATTAATTACCACTCAAGGCACAACAAATAGTAAGATCCTACAGGAGAATAGAAAATGCACATAAAACAGTGTAAAAAAAAACTTTAAGCAATGTAATCTAATCAAAGTAATACAATAAAAACTAATAAATGCATTACAGAGAAATTAAACCTAAAAATATAATTTGGCCAAGTATATAAAAAAAAAATAACTTAACATTCAAAAATACATGTACTACCATGACAAAATTTAACCCTTAATTTGATATGGCGATTTAGGACAACCGTCAACTCTGCATGTTGTAAACTTTACGAAGATGGCAACATCCGCAAGGGAGAAAAAAAATACAAGGAATTACAATGCGATATTCTGCGATCGTAGTTCGTTAATTTACAGACATGCCAAAACATGTTAGCATTTTCAAAGATCTCAATTCTCTGCTCCACATGTTGAGCGGATGAAAGCTCAGTCTACATTTTTCAATGTTTACCTTTCACATATTAATAAGAGTGTGCACACAGCACAGCGATTTATGTTCCAAAGGTCAGCAAAATTAAATAATGAAACAGTAATGCTGTATGTACATGCACTGACTGATCCAGTGTAAACTCAAACTAATACTAGCTTGGTGTGCCCACCAAAATCGCCTCTGAATCATCAAGATCTAACCTGCATAAGAAATGCAAAAAGTTTGAGAAGAATAAATCTATACCTCTGGAAAACTAACTAAATACACATATTTGGTAACTCTAAATAGCAGTGATATAGGCAATTGCATTATAGAATGAATAAATGGGATAATATTGTATCTTTAGATTAGTTTAAAGCTTTCTATTTTGCTTACACATAAAATACTTAAAGTATTTTATATTAAAAAAACAAAAAAACAAAACAGCATGATAGTAAGCTTGGCCAGGGTGTACTTTTAGATTGTCCCCCAATATTGACAATTATTTATAACGATATGCTACAAGAAGCGAAAGGTTATTACCATTGGCACCCCCAAATTCTAGCTACCAGTTTGGCAAAATATTTTATGGCAAGTACAGTTGGGGAACACTGCTGACCATGTGGTATAGAGGGCACTGTGGGTGCAAAGGCACTAAAAACTTGTCTAGCCTGCTCCTTTTCCCCTGTATGTCTCCTCTGGCTGGATATCTTAGTTTATTTAACTAACCAGGCCACAAGAGAGGGTGACACATCCAACAGAACAACTATCAAGAGAAATATTTTAAGGCAAGTACAAAAATCTTCTTTTCTCTTGCACAGACAGTTGGGGGTAACTGTTGACCAAAACTGCCCCTATGGGTGAGAAAACCCAGACTGAGCAGCACATAAAACTGTACAGCCAAAGTTGGTGTTTTTGGAAGCAAAAACATGAAATTGTTAGAATCTGGTGAACATGTAGACAGAAGACCAGGTAACTGCCCGACACAACTGCTCGACCGAGGCCTTGTGTTGCACCGCCCAAGAGGCACTGACCGACCTGGTGGAGTGAACAGCAAGGAACAGGACACCCCTCGGAGACATAAGCCTGAGGAATGGTAGCCGTAATCCATCTGACTATCGCTTGTTTCATGGCTGGCCAGCCACGCTTCCAAACATCACACAGCACCAGAAGACAGTCAGTCTCCCGAAACTTACGCCGAAAGATCCACAAGGCACGGATCACATCCAACAGCATGAGAGGATCCTGACTGCTGAATTGTAGATCCCTAGGTAATGACAGAATGACAATATCTTGGTTAATATGGAATCTGGAAACCACTTTGGGCTGAAAAGATCCCACGGTACCTAGGACCGCTCTATGGTCATGAAAAATGAGTAAAGGGGAGTGACAAGATAGAGCTGCTAATTCCAAAACCCTCCTGGCTGAAGAAATAACCAGCAAAAAAGACAACCTTCCATTCTAGGAATTTGAGGAATACAGACTCCATAGGTTCAAAGGGTGGTTTCTGAAAAGCCTTGAGAAACAGGTTGAGGTCCCATGGCTGGACTGGGGGAATAAAAAGGTGGTTGCACATGGAGAACCCCCTGAAGAAAGGTCTGTACGTCTGGTAGAGCCAAATTTTGGAAGTGGTGCCATCACTCCCGATGCAGACCACTAACCTCTGTTGCCCTGAAACAGCTGCTGGATCCCTGGGGGCAAGATTGTGCCAAGTGACCCTTTTACCAGGAGCCCACTGTGAAATCACAGTGGGCTCCCCCCAAAAAACCTAAAGGTGCCCTACTCAGTATTTCACTCTTGTGAAATAATGCCTTGCCCACCTATTACAAAGTTTGAGTACCATCTAAATAGCTGTGAAGCAGAAAACACTCAACACTCGCTGTGTTATTGTCAGTGGAGGACGTGGATTGAGCAGTCATGCACTTTTCTTCTGTTTAGCAGGAAATCATTCTCATTTTCCTACTGTATATTTATACCGGTTATTTGCACCATTTAATTCTATCGCAGTCAAGGAAAAGTATTTTGGTGTACAGCATGTCACATTAACGTAAAGAATGAGAGAGATACAGTAAATATTTCTTGAGAATATCGATACATTTCAGCATTGTCCTGTAGAAATTATACTTTACACTCATTGTGCTGGTTCGTTCTGACTATTCATGTAGTGATTTACTAATTACAAGATAATATTAATAATTATAAATCAGCTGCTGTATCTGGGAGAGGTAATGCTCGTGATGAGTTTAGACATTTTTATAACTACAGATCAACCTTTAAATAACTTACTGCCCAAGTAGTGCTCCCCCCTTCATAACCACATACAGGACAGCTGATTGTTATGACAGAGGAAGAGCACAGATCTGAAGGTAATCGTGTACAGATGAATCAGCATGCGGATGGGGCCTTTTGGTAAATCGTTGCAATGTTCTTGTAGTGTGTACCTAGCCCAATCCATCCAGCTCTCAATGGAAGATACTTGTAAACAGTTTCCATTCTACAAGATTACTTCTTCTCACAGAGGGTGTCATTACAAGTATGACAAAGATTGGGAACTTGGACACAAAGCCGTACCATAAACTGCAAATTTTAACTTATTCAAGTTTTGCATCATTATGATTAGCCATGTACTAAGGTCATTAGCTCTATAATCGTTTATTTTGTTATCGATTTTGCTATTGTATTTTTTTAAGTCAATGAACTTTATTTTAAATTGTGCGAGATATATTACATATATAGCATAGGCTGATATATTAGTGCATCATGTGTAAGGGGCCACAGGCTGAGGGGGAGAGAAAGCACCAGACACACTGGACGGTGATCACAGCAGAGGTTCCTGTACACAGCAGAACAAGTGGTTTCCACAAGTGATTTGGACCAGTTATTGCCCCACGGAGAAGGTGGCACTACGTAGAGTATTATATGCCCCAGTGACTGTGTAAACCCCCTCTCTGATGGGACTGTTCTGACCAGATAAGCAATATATTTTTATATTAATGTATGGGGATTTTAGCTTTGGTTATTGATCGACATTAAAAAGGCTTTACTTCACATGAGTGGCCACTGGCCCTGTGCTTTGGCGAGTGGGTATTCTTATGAATCATTGGAAGAAGTGATGAAAAGTTTTTGAGTGTGACACTGAGGATGAAAAGTTTAACACTAGGTCCAGATGAGCCTACATTTATATGACTAAGTACGCATATTACTTGACATACTAAATGTAGGTTTGATAATATACTGCACTACATGCCCTCTTAGGCCGGTGTAATGTCTATCAAGTGCATGTGTACGGAGCACCAGACCAAATAACATATTGCCCTAAATTTTAATTCTGTCATTGTTAAGTATAATTTGCTATGTTAATATACAGTGCAATGGATGTATTGTGTTTAGCCCCAACACCATACTTTTTGTATTGGCTTATTTATTTAATGTTAGAAAATTGATGTTTTCCCACCATCTGGAATTTGTCTAGGACTGCTGTAAAGGGTTAATCTTTCATGCTGGAAATATAGAGTATCCCTAATAGAACAGTCTCTTTCCAACAATCAACTAATTTCATAGTAAGTAACTTTATTTACCAACAGACGTGTTTCTGCTCAGAGTTGAGAAGGCATTGCCAGGTAGAAGTCTGAACAAACTGTACTTAACTGTTAACAAAACTATAAATAAACCATGCTATTTTAGAAAGTTGCTGTACAGAGAACGTTCTTCCTTTATGTTTGATTCAGTGGTTATGTGTGAAACGCTGTTTGCCTTCACTGTATAGATACTTTCCTACTCTATGGTGTCATACAACAGGAATAGTTATTGTGACCAACAAGATTGCACACATTAAAGAAGTTGACACCGTCATGTGACTACATCCCTTGTGGTTTACGGTATTCCCAAGCTGGAGTATACTGAGCTCGTCGCTATAGCAACTGAATAAAATGGAGCATGTGCTCGAGTTGACTATTGTGCTCCTTCCTACCTGCAGTAGAAGTGTGAGAGTGAACCAAATGATACAAAATAAAAAGAAACATACAGGAAATGGCTTAAATGTAACCTACAGAAAAATACTTTGTAGGATGAATGCTTATAAGAAAGCAGACTAGCTCAGTTTAAATCAGGCCTGTCCAACCTGCGGCGCTCCAGATGTTGTGAAACTACAAGTCCCAGCATGCCCTTCCAGCTATCAACTGGTTGTCTACCGGCAAAGCATGCTGGGGCTTGTAGTTTCACAACACCTGGAGGGCCGCAGGTTGGACAGGCCTGGTTTAAATGGACAATTCTGTGAAAATCAGAGCTTTCATTATGATACATAAGCCCATCTACATTCTTATTCCAAATTCTAAATTACAGAAAATAAAATTGGGCTATGTTTCAACAAATACCTTATTTAAAACTCGTTCTCTATAAGCCAATATGAATGAACATGCCCCAAACTAGTGATTGTTGCCATGTTGTGCGCCATGACACTTCCTATAGTTCTCACTAGATATATGGCAGCTGGTTCACATCAGCTGGTGAAATAAAATGGTAACCCAGAAACAAAACCGCAGTGTAATGGGTGCATTATGGATGAGTATAAAATAGATAATAAATATATATATATATATATATATATATATATATATATATATATATATATATATATATATATATATATATAGCATAGTATTGACAGATGCCGCAAGGATACCAGTCGTAAAGCAACAGCAGCCAATTACTGCACGTGGTTTGTCACACTCAGATAGACTTGGTCACATGTCAGCTACTCAACTAAATTTTAATGGAACAGGAAGGTGAAGAGTATGAGATAGAATTTTGGGTGGTTATAGTCATTTTTACACAGAGCAGATGGTTTTGCTTTGCATAACCCTTTCACACCCACACTTCCACAGGTGAGGATTGTCGTGACAACTAACAAATTTACATGTAGCCTTTATGCATGTTTTCATGGTCCATCTTTAAACCAAATTTATTTATTTTTTTTTAAACATGGAAATCACCCATTTATGACTACGAAAATCAAGACCGGACAGGTTTACATGTGTTTCCTGCCATATAGGACACCATTAACTAGTTGTATCCAAAGAGAAAATGGGAAAACCGATTTAAATGATGCAGTAAAATCATCCATATGTCCACTACGAAGGGACCACAAAAATTGACATACAAGTTTACTATATAAAACAACTAATATTTACATAAGGAATGTTAAACCTTCTATTTCCATTACAGCCAAGTGGAAGCTACTGTTCTCTACTATCAGACACCATATGCAAAAGTTAGCTTAAAGCTGCACTATACCACCTAGTAAGGTAATAGTGCATGCTGCTGCTTAAAGCACTAGCTAGAGTGGGGACACTCTGACCAGAGCTTTAAGCAGCAACATGAAGCCATTTTCCCAGCTCTCCTCCAGTTATTTATACATGTCATGGGATGTTAACAATGTGCTTGATAGGAGAAATAACCTATTAATTAAATGTGAATGCTACCAATTTATTATTGGAGCTGGTTAGTGTGTATATTAGTTGCACGGCTTTCCAGATAGTGAACAGCAATTATGCATTTTCCAAACAGGTCCCAACATTATAGGATCTGGAAGCTACAGCCGAGCTTAAAAAAATCAATAGGTAGTTAAAGCTGTAATAAAAGGTAGAAAAGAGACTGTCTGCACTCAGAACTTTGTCCTGACTATAGAGGAAGTATGTACGTCTTCATGCTGTTCTTCTTGAAGGGAGAGCAACACAAGATGCACAAGACAATTGTGCTCTACACCTTGCTAGTGGGAAATGAGGTGTATATAAGCGTTGGAAACCCCTCCCACCTCCTTTTAAAAACCTGCATTGCCCCTGTCATGGAAGGCATAAGGGAGAGGTAAAGAAACAAAGGGAGGGAAACCTTACAGAAGGTTGAGGGACACACAGATATGAGGGAAAATGTAAGCATACAAAGGAGACATAAGAGAAGTAGAAACATGGCAGACATAAAGAAAAGGTAAAGTAGCACAAGAGACGTGAAGAAAATGTGGAGTCACACAAGGGAAAGGTAGCTGGACACAGGGCAATTAGCCTGCACCATGTAATACGTTTTTAGGTTATACTACATGTTCTTAAAAAGCATCTAATTTCATACCACAATACCCCAAGTCCCTGATTATTTATATATCTCTATATATCACTGACTTTACAATTAATAAAGTTGGGCATAGCTGATTGATGAATCACTATTCTCAACTAATGGTATTATTTATGAATGGTGTCACAAAGTTTTGAACCAAACAGAACCAGTTGGACACCAACAAAGTGTTATGTACACTGGCTCAGTGCTTAGGGTTTATCTGTGTAAGTAGGTTGTGTTACATAAAAGGTTTAATGAAACTTGAAATGTGCACAGCAGCTTATACACACACGAGGAAAGGCATGCTAGCATAATCACCAATCCACCTGGCAACAAATCGATAATTATCGCAGTTTACTCAAACAATAAAGGCACTATCGTCAAAAACAGAAGAGCTACAGCCATAGCTCACCACCACAAGTCTCAACCTCAATAAACGAAATCACAACTATAGTAAAAATCTCATCTTCCCATGTGTATATATACAAAGTCAGAGCACATGCCATTACATACACATAAAGGTGTTAATCACTAATTTGTAGGTCAAACATTCCTCTAAAAAGTGGATACAAGTCCTTACATATCTCTTGAAAAGCACTTGGTAAATAAAAGTGTAGCCACACCTTAAACTTTGCTCTTATTTAACACAGCTTTGAAATAATGTTTATTAACATGTCTCAAAGATTCCCCTACAGCAGAGGTCGGCAACCCCCGACACGCGGACCACTTCTGTCTGACACGCCGGTGCTGCAGCTGCTTCAATAAAGCAGCAGGTGACGGCCAAAATGGCTCCTTTTCCAGGTTTCAGGAAGAGAAGATGTGTCGCCAAAGGTAAGTAAGAGCAGCAGGGGGGTGGCACGTGCGCCACGATATGGCACACTATGAACTAGGGCAGGGGGGTGCGTCACTATGTGGCACACTATGCACATGTATGTTTATTGGCTGGTGACATTACTATTAATATATTAGAATCACAAAATGAGATAATTAAAAAGGTGTGCGAGATATACATCGCACACAAACATACACACATGCCCAACTGGCACACCTGGGTGGGCTTGACTAGATTTTAGCCAGCACACTGATAGAAAAAGGATACCAACCTCTGCAAAGTATTTAACTAGGATTTGTAAAGCTCCATTGCATTTTATCAAGCAATAAAGCTTCTAAACTAGGTTGGCAACATAAAAAAATGACAAAGAAAAATAAAATAAAAAGTGTTATAACTGCTTGTCAGTCTGTGTGTGTAAAGATCTACTCACATTATTTTCTTGTACTCTGTGTAAAACTTCATAGGCTTTAAGAACACACATTAAAACTAACCCTGTGTGTACCTTTTAAAGTCTTAAAATGCATTTTTATTCAGTCACATGTCAAAATATAATTGATATATTAGTTTTGTTTAAACTAAAAATACTTTTGTTGGATCTCTGGTCTAATAATTTAAGTAGATCATTTGGAAGAACTTACATACACAACAAATGCTGGCCTTATGTGCTAATCATGCCAGTCGGTTCAGACATTAATATTGCACTCAATACCTTACTATTTAACGCCTTCTGTCTCCCAGTATTAGGTACATTGCAGGCTTTTGGGGTAAGCCATCATTTACAAATACGTTTTTGGCCTGTTCGACTTATTTTAATTTTTTTATGTAGGTCTGCAGTGTACATTCTGTCTCTCTAAGGATGAAAAAACAAGTACACAAACTTATGAATTTAACCTAAACTAACTATATTTGTGTTTATGAATTTTCAGCAAGATACATATTGTCTAACACGTTCTTTTACCACCATATGACTAATCACATAAAATTCAAGTTTAATCAGTTTCCATACTGATTTTTATTTGTATACACATCGCAACTACCACGACAGATCGGCACACAGCAATGCATCACGTATGGCCACGGCTGCTTACAGAACTACACGTCCCAGCACGTCCCTCCCAATGTAATAAGACACATCTCTCGGCAATGACCAGCTACACGCTCCTCTAACGACACCCTGGGCTCCCCTATCATGATTATCTTACCAATATAAGCTCGTCCACCCTCCGCCATTTCTATCTTGCTCGAGCTGCTAGCACCTTAACGCCACTTCCCCTAGAGAGGGGCCGCCCCTGCCTCTCGACTAATCACCATGCCGATCTGAGCGCTAACTGGACGTGACGCAGGAACCCCGCACAGGCGCATACGTCACACGCTTCCAGGCTCTAGATCACAAAGCATAGAGGCCCACGTCACACAGTTCCAGACGCTAGAGAACAAAGCACAGAGCCCACGTGCAGAAGGAGTACGCCTCTAGTGCTCCGAATATACGTCACATTGTAACGGCCATTTCACAAAGCGCCAAGTTTTATTCGCGCTCTGCGTGTGGCTTCACAAAAATGTCTCCCTTAGCAGAGCTGTGTGCTTGAAAGCGAATATATCTGTGAATTTTGTTTTTTTCCCCACAATATCTAGATTTTTTTAAGCAGACGTTGTGGTAAAGTAAGCCGGAGACACGGGACATTTTTCTTTTGTTAGGTTTGCTAGGTCACAATCCAGGTATAATGCATGGCACTGGGATAAATTAACCATTAAATATACCTGCCAACCTGATTTAGTTTTTTTGGTATGCTTGTACTTTCACCTTTCCCCGCATGAAAACCTACCTGTTTGTAAAAGAATACTTGTCAACTCACCCGTAATCTCTGGGAGACGTTCGAATTCCGGGTAGGTCTCCCGGAAGAGCAGGCAATTTGCCCGCAACGGAGCCTCAATAACGCAATTTGTGGTGAATCATGTTATTTTGGTCCGCCCCTGCAACAAAATGTCAATTTATATGTGGGGACGGGGTCAAAGTATCCAATTCGCCGCTCATCGCCTTTCCTTTCCCTTTAGATTGTAAGCTCTAGTGAGCAGGGCCTTCTGTTCTCATTACCTATAACTTTTGCCCTCAAGCTACACTGCACACATCCTCTTTGTGATCTCATCCCATTGACTCCACTTCTCCATTGTCTTTGCACCTCTTTCAGTGGCTCTAAACCTGTTAATTGCACCCACGCAAATTAACACAGGTTTCAGCCTGCACATAATATGCCAACTGCACCCCAGTATCTGTGTAGAGAGTTGTAGTCTTATTTGTTTACTGTATTGTACTGTTATATCATGTCCTGTCTTGTTTGTCCTCTGTACGGCATACTTACCAACTTTATAATCTTCGATTCCGGGAGCCTGCGGGGGAGGTGGGCGTAATGGGGGCCACGCCCCCCATGACATACGCATCATTTGACAGCGGGGACAGGGCCAAACGCCGCGATTCACCGGGCACTTCCTAGTGAAGTGGGCAGATCCGGGAGATTGCCACACTCCCCCGGGAGTCCGTGAGACTCTCGCAAAATGCGGGAGTCTCCCGGACATTCCGGGAGAGTTGGCAAGTTTGCTGTACGGCCCTGTGGATCTCATGTGGCGCCCTATAAATAAAGATTAATAATACTCTGGGATTAATTAGGAATGAGGAAATTCTTTAAACTACAGTTAATCCATTTTTATTGCAACTGGAAAAATGAGAGATAGTATTACAAAATTGTGAAAAGGAAACGGTTTAACAAGAACTTAAATCCTTGCTATAAAAAGCATAGAATAACCATGGTAAGAAAACAAACATATTATGGTTGGTAATGTTATCCATTTCTTCACAAGTTAAGGGGACAGGGCTAATGATCAGAGGTAGGTTTGTCCAACTGGATTATCCCCAAAATGTCACCAAGTGGACAGAGGGGGGATAGATTAGGAGTGCACATCCATATTCTTTAGTACAAATGTAAAATGCGTATTTGTGGAGGACTTGCTTCTATTCTTTTTCTACTTATGTTCCTTTTGCAGCAATCTGAGCTGAATTAAATTATATAGAAAACATGTTTATACAGATATCAAATCATTTTATCCTGGAGATATTTGGCTGTTTTCCTATTCACAACTGACTTCCTGACTGAATGCACATTAGTGCGATTATCTGATGTAAAACATTAAAATTACTGAATGCAGGTTCATTTGTCATCATCATTATCCTCATCAGCTATTTATATAGTGTCACTAAATCAGCAGCGCTGTACAGAGAACTCACATCAGTCCCTGACTCATTGGAGCTTAACTCATGAACACTTGTCAGAAAATCAGTGATGAATAAAGGAAAAGGGGGGTTGCAGGTGCAGTAATGGCGCTGAAGAAGAATAAGGGTGATGTTCGCTAGGCGACCATCATGATAGGGGAATGAACACGTAAGTTCATCCTACCTTTTACACCTAGGGAACGAGGCAAGAGGAAGGTCTGGTGCGAGGGGATTTAAGGGAGATGGGAGAGGCATTTTCTTTTTTATCTTTGTAATGGTTTACAAGAATATTAGTGTATGGTGTGTGAATATCATAAGTTGTTCAAGTTGCTTTGTCGAGGTTGGAAGGGTGGGGACATTTTGCGAGCAAGGCATAGAAAGGGGGGGGGGGGGGGCAGCAGGGTTGGGTACTATCACCCTGGGTAGACGTCTGCACGTCTGACTCCTGTTTCAATGGTTGAAGTAATACAGGCGTCGTTGTGGGTTCAGCAATTAGCAGGTGATTTGCTTCTAAAGGCTGGTCTAAATGCTAGACAGAATTCAGTATACTTTTTTTTGATAATTTGGTCAAATTTATATTGGCCTTGCATATAATCATACATGTCGCCAAACCGAACAGTATTACAGAAGAAAACCAAAAACAATTCAATGAATAAAAGTGGTGGTCCTAAAGTAATATCAAAAGTGAATCTACTCTGCTCTTGCACTTTTGTAATTAATCCTTTTTACAGGAGAGCTTGATATGTGCAAGTGAGACACCTAGTGGTTCAGAGACAGTTTTGTCAACCAGTGATAGTTTGAACTGAATTCTAAGTATGTATTTAAGGTCCGAAATATAATTCCAGTTGAACTGATCATTGTTTATAAGGCGCCACAGATTCCGTAGCATCATACAGTCATCTTACAGATATGCCAGACGTGTACAATAAATATAATTACAGATACAGATAATAACAGTGACAGGAATACAATTAAGCATAAGAACACCTACATGTATGGGCATGAGCTAGCAATAATCGCAACGGTGGTGGAGGATTCAGTTTAAGACATGACAACAAGTTCGTACAATGGAGGCAGACATGAGACACAAGGAGGGGAGGACCCTGCATGTAAGAACTTACATTTTAGATATGATCGGTGGTAGTCATTATCCCGGTGACGAAAACGCAGACAATGGATCCACCTACAGGATGACACCAAAGGTGTCATGGACGACAGAGTGGTAATACTGACAGCTCGAAAAACAGACTTCCCAGATTTCTGACGATTAAAGAACCCGGCAGCCTCCAATGATGTCACTTTCCACGGCCACAGACTGATTTGTTCTGTTAAGCTGCTAATTTAAGGAGGTTCCGGCTGTACAATGTACTTTAGAAGCCTAGAACATGTCCTCCGTCAGCTGGCAGGAATCATTACCTCCTACACTAGTCTGATCTTTACTCCCTCACCCCTCGGACACTCCACTGCTCTTTTTTTATACCCACAGAATAGCCTCAGGTTGTAGGGGTGTGTTGACTGTCTGCAGGGTTGCCAAGTCTGAAATGAAAAATAAGCCCAAACCAATCCTAAAAAGCCCAAACTTACAAGGGACAGGGGTGTATTTGTAGTGAAAATCGCAGTTTATTGTTCATTATTAAATAAATACTTCAACTGTGTCTTTGCCATTTAAATGAACCAAGAAGCCAGGTTCAAATAGGACCCTGATTGTGGGATACAATGAAGCAGTATCCACTAATCAATGTATTACTACTGTACCACTCAAATGAGTGTATATATATATATATATATATTTGCAAAGTCCAAAAACCTGCAACTAGCACAAAAAAACGCAACTTGGGGAAAAAAACAAGCCCAATTTCGCTTGTTATAAGCGAATTGGCAACTATGACTGCCTGCTGTGTCTTAGGATATTCAGGCATAGGAATACAATACACGTTTCCTATTTAAGGTGCTTAAATCAGACACAGAAAGCCACCATGTCTGGCCTGTGAATACACTACTAAACATCTTGTTTGCCTACAGATGTAGCTAAAAGCACAATATTACAGTTTCTCATTTTTAGCCTGTAACGTGTGGTTAACTAGCAATGTAAGTTGCAGGGCCAAATATACACAATCTATATAAATGGTTATAGCATAATGTAAAGGTGACTACTCACTCCATTGTGTTTTAAACATAACACTTGACTGACTAGATTTTAACAGAGGAGGGGACACTACCCTGAGCTAGATCTCCTGTTGTTTAGGTAAACAAAGATAGCTTCTGTTAAACAATAGTCTGGTCTACCTGATAATATTATTATTATTTTTATTATTGCCATTTATATAGCGCCACTAATTCCGCAGCGCTGTACAGAGAACTCATTCACATCAGTCCCTGCCCCATTGGGGCTTACAATAAATAAGACTATATATAACTATATATATTAACTAGGGTCAATTTGTTAGCGCCCAATTAACCTACCCGTATGTTCTTGGAGTGTGGGAGGAAACCGGAGCACCCGGAGGAAACCCACGCAAACACAGAACATACAAACTCCTCACAGATAAGGCCATGGTCGGGAACTCATGATCCCAGTGCTGTAAGGCAGAAGTGCTAACCACTTAGCCACTGTGCTGCCCAATAATATAATTATTGATGTATTGTTTTGGCAGACCTAGAATTCACATAGAATTACTCTGTTGGCATAAGTAAACAATAGGAAGGCCTCAGACTAACACGAATACATCACCTACAGTGCAATAGATAATATGACACAATCTCATATATTACCAATCTTATCGATAATATTCAAACACAGTATGGGGGGGGAGCACAGACATGCTATGGTAATGAAAACACATACTGAATACACAGTCATAATGTGTGCTACAGCAGACCCTCTAGGGGTATATGGGGAAAAAAGTACATGCTCAACGGTAATGTGACAGTGACTATGTAGCGGATAGGTGGACCTCTTTGATTCTCAGATGATAGAACACGGACCAGAGGTACTAAATTCCGTCTGACAAACACTGCCAATATGAAAAAAAAATTGGGACTTTGCACTTGGGATGTAACAACTTGTTACATCACTACATTAACGATATGGATCTAACTGAAATACAGATGGGATGCAATGCTAAACTAAATTGAATTCTGATTGGAATTACTATGCAGTGACAGTCTAGAGGACAACAATTTAAAGAGCATTCTCAGGTGGACTATTTGCACTGAAATACCGTGTTGGTGCAACAAATGTAAAGTGCAAGAACTTAACCAACTGTAAACCAGGAAACAATGAAATGGGGTATGGGGGGGTTAACTTCCAATAATAGCAGCCGAAGGGGTTGCTTTGCTATTGAGCGTTTGGTCTTAAGTCAAAATTTATTATTAATTCATCCATGTTCATATAGAATTGCAGACTGGTAAACCATTATTTTCTTGTGACAGGAGAGAAGGATCTCCAGTGAATCAGAATCACTGACTTTGTGGCACTATTTTGGTGTGTTTCAGTACAGATTTTTGATATTGGGCTCTAGTGAGGTTCAAAAATCCAGAAACTAGGGTCATGTGTAGGTGTTGGGGTTGTCCCAGGGTACATATTAACTAGGTGACTAGGGCATCAGTGCCATCTGCATAGGACCATATATTATGTCTCAAAAACAGATACACTTACTGAGCTAGCCTGGGTTGTCCAGAAAATATTGTACCAGTTGTGTTCTCTGAGAAGGTTATTACACTTTATTATTATTTATTTGTTTATTTAAGGGTCAGCAGCGCCGTACAGAGAGCATACAATGAAACAGTACATAGCATTACTGGCCAATGCAGTAAACAGAACATTTCACAAGTGCTATGAACAGCCATAGAGGGCAATGAGGTGCAACGGGGTATAGCAATGCACTATTACTAGAAGGAGGAGAGGTGGGGTAATGAATCAGTGGAAGCTGAATCTTTGCCCTGGAGCATGGGCAGAAATAACAGGATCAGAGCCACCGAGTGAGGTGCGAAGACAACGTAGATGTGGAGACCAAGGGCAGGGAGCCCAGGAAGCAGGTGCAAATCATAACTGGCGTGAAGAAGGCAAAGGTAATGAAAGAAGCAGGACAGGAGGGTAGAGGGCCCTCTTCAGGAGAATTTACAATCTAGATGGGAAGGGGCAGACACATGGGGTAACACACAAAGGTGAGTCAGTGTAAGGAGAACTAGAAATCAGATGGGTGGGGTTGAAACGAGTGGGTGACACTTAGAGGGGAGGATGAATGAGGGTGGTATACTTTGGGGAGTACATAAATGGTTGAATAGTAGGCTTTAATGAACAGGTTGGGTTTTAGGGAGCGTTTGAAGCTTTGCAGGCTAGGAGATAGTCTGAGGGAGACCATTCCAGAGGTGGGGAGCAGCACAGGAAAAATCTTGGATGCGTGAGTAAGATGTGGTTACCACAGGGGAGGTGGGGCGGAGGCTATTGGCCGACTGGAGAATGAGACGAGGAAAAAGGTTTCCCCAGTCCCTTTCCTAGAACGGGAGAGATTTGCTATTAACAACTTATATAAGCATGATAGTATGTATATGGGGGCTGTTAGGAATCACACACGTTTTGTTTTGGACAAAAATAGCATCTTTGCCCAAGAAATGCTTTAACTGTAAATAGCTCCAAATCCCTGAGTTGGGATAATTCCATTTTGTCTGAATGTCCTCAAAGGAGTGGATACCCTAGGCGCCCAATAGCTGGCTGGCAGGTACAACCCCTGCTTGTGACCAGTGTCTGAAAAATCTGGCTTGAACCCCTGGGGGTTATTAAATATTCTTAACACTTACAAGCTATGTGGTGCTCTTGCAGTAAAATGTTATTTCATAGAAAGATACCAGTGCTCTGTGACACTGAACTGTTTTATAAGTAAACTAACTTTTAAAGAGACAAATTCATCTTTATTGCAGCAGTGGGAGAGATTGCAAAGATCTAAATGATCATTACAAAGGACAGCAAGACCATGTTATTCTGGAGTGGTGATACTGCTTACATGAGAGACAGGACTGTTCAGATTACTCCTTACTTGCCAACTTCTTCTAGTTGGCATCTGAGAGCTGCTGGGGTAGGTGGGCGTAGACCCGGAGAATCACTGCATTTTGGACCTAATTCTGCCCACTTCACTAGGAAGTGGGCAGATGCGGGAGACTGCCAAACACTCCCAGGAGTCCGGGAGACCCACCCCGAATCCGGGAGTCTTCTGGACATTCTGGGAGAGTTGGCAAGTTTGGATTACTTTCTGTATTCCTAATTTAAGAGCTATGTGCATTTGCCCTCAAATAACTGCCAAAATCATCTATTATTGTAATTTATTATGTTATTTTCACTAATTGTCTCATAATTTATGTATATACAGTGCAATTTAAATGTTATATCTTTAAGTATTTTTAATAAATTGTTTATATATATATATATATATATATATATATATATATATATATATATTATATGTGATATGATATATCTTTCTGCAGTTGTTCTTAGCATATCTCAGTTATAGAGAGTTAAGTGTACCCACAATCTTGTTCATTTTTGTTATACTGTGTGGTGCTCGATCAGGTTCTTGTTAATGGTGACCACACACTCCTTTTCTCATCGGAAAGAGTGTACCCAAATGTAGAAGTAGGAGGGAGTATTCAGGAAGGGTGAACAGTGGGGAATAAAGTACTATCACAGATAATATCTATTAAAAATAATCTATAAAATAAAACGTACAACACTTTAAGAGTAATAAAGTGCTTTGTGAACTGATGATTTTAAAAAATGTTCAGGTTTAGTGTTATCAGTCTGTTGACCCTAATAGAGGAGTAACTTCAGTTTTAAGTTTAAGGCACAAATGGGAAATGTTCAGGTTCTAAATTTAATTGTACTTGTTGTAATTCCTAACTTCTCCCTCTCAGCTTTTATCTGAATGTTTGTCGATATAAATATTTTACCTGACCAGTACTTACATATCTTTACCACAAATGTTGAGTCTGCACTATTGTGTCCATTGGTGGTGCCACTTATCTGCATTTGGTGGAGCCAAAAATTAGTGGGGTTATTGGTCGTTGTTTTCAGGTCCAGGTAGACTTGTTCCTGAAGGGATCTATTTGGAAGACTTTGTTCTTCATTTTGACGATTTGTTGCTGAAGTCTCTCCTGGGTTGTAGTTTCATTTCTCAATCTCTTTACTCTTCTCTCTTGTCTGTACTTTCACTCTCTGTTTCTTACTTTCACTTTCCAAGTCACTGCCTCTCGCTCTCTGGTGTCTTACCTCCTTGTCTGTGAACTGTCTCTATTCACTCCCTTGCCATACCTGAATGTCTGTTTTTCACTTTTACTGTCTCTATTCACTTACTTTAATCCTCCTCTTGTGATGTCTCCGCAGCCAGCAGAAGTGTCCTTGGCAGAGGCATAGCGTGAGCCATGGCGTCCAGAGCAAGAGCATGCTACGTACAGCCCCCTCCTCCCTCCAGTACTGGAGTGCGCTGGCAGCAGCCCGTCTCTTAAGGTGATTTTAGGTACCATGAATATAATGGTAGTTTAGCTTTAAGTGTTTTATGTGTCCGGGTGTATGCCAGTGAGTCCCATCACTCTCCAGGTATTCAAGAACTACTAGTTCCAGCTCGCCCTCTGGCAGGACATTATTTGGTGTATTGTTTCACAACACTGAAGAACCAGAGGCACTGATAAAAATAAATGTCATTGACTGAAGGCCCACCTACCTTGAAACTTGTATTCTGGCCTTTCTGTTTTGACGTTAGTCTATACGGAGCAGTTCAGGAGAGAAGAGTCCATCCAAGATAGCATTGCTCTACAAAGTAAATACTATGTGATCGCAATTCTGAAGTCTGAACCACAAGTCTTACTATATTTAAAAAACGTCATGAGAACTACATTTAACAAAATGATTTATTGATTATTTGTGTCTTTATAGCAGCACACCAATTGTCTGAACAAGAGTTATCAAGATGGCCAGGAAGCTTGATTAGTTTTATTTCTGCTAAGCAAAAGCAATTCAAAGGTACAGGGACTTATTTATCCTTGCATGGCAATATGTAGCATTATGCACTGTGGCTCAGTGGTTAGCACTTCTACCTCACAGCGCTAGGGTACTGAGTTCGATTTCCGGCCAGGGCCTTTGCTATGTGGAGTTTGTTTGTTCTCCCTGTGTTTGCGTGGGTTTCTTCCGGGTGCTCCGATTTCCTCCCACACTCCAAAAACATACTGGTAGGTTAATTTGCTGCTTTCAAATTGACATTAGTCTGTGTGTGTGTGTGTGTGGGTGTGTGTTAGAGAATTTAAACTGTAAGCTCCAATGGGACAGGAACTGATGTGAGTGACCAATGTTCTCTGTACAGTGCTGCACAGTTGGTGATGCTATATAAATAAATGATGATGATGATTTATCACCCTTTTCACAGCTATTAAAAATCAATTATCGACACAATTTCTCAAAAGAAACTAGCACCGGGGCAGTTCAGTAGTAGTTAGCTGCCCAGTGATACTGGGTAACCTTACCACTTTGCCAAGCCAGTCATTGAGCCAGCTTTCCAGATTTAGGCTTTCTTTTTCACTATAGTGATTTTTTTTTAAGTATAGTTAAAAAGATAAAGTTTATTTATAAACTTATATTATATTCAAGTAATAAATGTTTTTTTTACATGATTGAATAATTTCAATCTGTTATCTGTTAATAGAATTGGTATTGTGGCTGTACATGTACCGACATAATACTTGTGAAATTCACATGGGGAATTGCCATCAGGTTTATCTCTGAAGATAGCAGGGTTATAGGGTCAAAATGATGACATTCAGAAAATTGTGCTTAACTGCCATCCCCAGGTTCATCCACGGCGCTTCTGATCAGTAGCTATGGCTGTGGTGCAGGCGACATTTTACCTCATAGCAAATGTACTTATCTTTTTATATTGGTATGTGCTGTGTATGGAAATGTATTGATTTCGGAGACAATATGTCATGTTTGGGTTTTGTAACTTTTCTATAGGAAGTCCCGAGTAAGCATGTGAGGGAGGGAATGTGTTTTTTAAACTGTCTGAAGATAGGTAATCTCATGTTAATTAGACCTTTTCATCCTTGCATCTGAGTCTTACACATATAGGAATTCTACTATTCAGTCTAATTACCCCCTTCCCCCACACACACCTGTGCTATCAGGCTCAACAGACGTGTTGGTCATTCACATTGGTACACAAAAAAATGTGTACCAATTTCTTGTCATCTGTCTCTCTCTTCCCATGTGTTTCTCTCCACCAGGTCCTCCTCATTGTTGCCTGTCTCCAAATTATGGGTGCCTGTCCCTGTATTTCTATGTATGTCTCCCTTTGGCCCCCCATCCCATTTGTAGTCCCCTCTCTTTTTCTCCCATCTGCCCCTACATTACACTTTCCTTTCTTTCCTCCTTTTCTACAGGAGTCTGGCAGGCAGAAGCAGTGCCGGTGGCTGCCGATCAGAAGTGACGTGGACGCATAGAAGCAGTGCCGGTGGCTGCCGATCAGAAGTGACGTGGACGCATAGAAGCAGTGCCGGTGGCTGCCGATCAGAAGTGACGTGGACGTATAGAAGCAGTGCCGGTGGCTGCCGATCAGAAGTGACGTGGACGCATAGAAGCACAACCGTTTCCTGCACCACATAATTGAACCTAAAGATGGCAGTTAAGAACAATTTTATGATTTTAATCATTTTTGCTGAGTGTCTCAATACTAAACTTTTGTTATGCTATAGGCCTTATTCATCATGCTCAAACCCCTATTAGTGCATGTACTAATGGGGTTTTGAGACGCTGCTGGTCAGCAATTCCTTATTTGAGATTTTACATACTCTAAGGGGGGGTGATTTATTAAAGTGCAAAAAGCTATTTAATAAATCAATAGGGGTTACTGCCGGCAGTAAAGTTTGCCAGCGGAAAGATTATCTTTGCATGTCAAAGTCTAATTAACAAGTAACTCGGTGGTACCACCACATTACCTGTTCTGTAATCGCCATCTCATACGTTGTCCCGGCTTACCACCGTTGCGGCTATGGATAAAGTTGTACTAACACCGCCTACTTTCTGTTGGCCCGCCTTCAATTGTTTTGCTCCCACCTACACAAGGCCACTTTCAAAACAATTTCAAGGTCCACTTTAAGTTCCCAATCCACCCCTGTATGTGTCTCTCTTTTCTGCCTGTCAGTCTCTCTGAAGATTGTCTGCATCCTGATACTATGACTGTAGGTCTTGCTCTTCACTCACTGACTACTATAGGATATAGATATCAAAAGAACGCTCTCCAATGTGAAAAAACTATATATGCTGCTCCTATTTCAGTTTATGTATAAATATAGTAAGGAGCGCAAAATATAGTCAATATAATAAAACTAATGCATATAAATAATAAATAAAGGCAAATACCATAGTAATGGGATTAAGTGATGTTTATGTTTTTGGAGAGTATTCCAAAGGAACTGGAACTGACAGCTTTTAATTTTGGTCCAGGATGGACACCGTCAATACTCAGAGCAGCCTTGCAGTGAGTCTCTAAAGCATACTTGCCAACTCTCTCGGAATGTCCGGGAGACTCCCGCATTTCGCGCGAGTCTGCCGGACTCCCGGGAGAGTGTGGCAATCTCCCTGATCTGCCCACTTCCTAGTGAAGTAGGCAGAATTAGGTCCAAAACGCTGCGATTCACCGGGAATCGCGGCGCTTGGCCCCGATGATGCGATTTTCGGAGCCCCCGCTGCACATACTCTGCAAAAGACATAAACATTACTTAATCCCATTACTATGGTATTGCCTTTATTTGTATTGACTATATTTTGTTATTAGTTTTTGTTATATTGACTATATTTTGCACTCCTTACTATATTTATACACTGACTACTAATGTCTTCTCACAGTCTTTTACAGGTTTTTGTGGGAAGTCCCAGCCTCAGTTACAGCCTTGTGATTGTCCAGTTTAAGAGGTTGTTACTGGGGCTCATGCCTCTGAATATGTGCACTCCTTGTACCCGTTGTTCAAATGCTATAAATAAATGCACCATTGAATACTTCTGTCCAACATCTGGTATATAATTCTATATACCTATATTCTATATGATCTCTATCTACATCTTCATTATTAGGTCAGATAATGGGGTTACTGAGATTGTTATAATATTAAACATATCTATTTAGTAGGGATATTTTGTAGGGCACAGCACCTCTATGTGAATAATACCTGCCTTTACTTGCTGTTTTCCCTGTGACATTTTTAGGGCTTATTTTAGAATCACTATACTCAGAGTATGAATGTGTATCTCTGATACTCTTCTCCTACCAGCAGCAGTTGTCCAATTAATGAATTAAATTAGAAAAACCTGCCCTCCCTTTGACTCTGACTGGCTTACTAGAAGGGATTATAGACCTTAATCACAGCGATAATAGCAAAGCCATGTCTTAATATCACTTCATTAGCAATTTAATACGGTTCATGCTAGAGCTCTAAGGTCATGTTCAGAATACAAGCCAGGCTATATCATTCACATCAGCTGCACCTTTACCTTTTCTGCTGTAAATGCACAAATGTTCTTTTTTATATAACTGCCAGGAACTTGTTGGTTAACTGAATGTTAATGTCCTATTCTCTCCTTACTTAATACCAATCTCAATGTTGCATGACTCACCAACAATCTAGTAGTTGCAATGCAACTTGTTTTGTTCTGAGATGTATTAAGTGCCTGCTTTAGGAACCTAAAATCTAGCGTTTAGATTCCTCTGGAACAAAGAGATCATCACTAACTTCTTCCATGGGCCAAACCTCCTCGGTGTGTTTAGTAAAATAGGACAAAATTAGTTGGGGACTGGTGAGTAAAGATAATCAGTAGGTGGATAACAGCTATACAGAGACAAGGGGCTAGATTTACTAAGCTGCGGGTTTGAAGAAGTGGAGATGTTGCCTACAGCAACCAATCAGATTCTAGCTGTCATTTTGTAGAAAGTACTAAATAAATAAAAGTTAGAATCTGATTGGTTGCTATAGGCAACAGCCCCACTTTTTCAAACCCGCAGCTTAGTAAATATACCCCAATGTGGTAAAGGTAAATGAAAAATAAAGTTAATCTACATGTGAATCTACATGTGAATGCATTGAACACATGTTTAGACTGTATGTAGGTAGATCAATCCAATAATCATGGGTAAGATGGTTGGCACAATTTCTATATAGACTCTAGTAATTTCTCCCACGTATAACAGTAGTTTCAGTCTGACAAGGTAAGGTATCTTATTCATTTATCCAGTGGCTCTTAGTGGCGGGACTTATGAATGTGAAATAGGTACTGATGTAGCTCAGTCTCTTATGCACATCTCCAAATCATATGTTAGGTAACTTATCTGTCAGCGTGCCTCAGCTGTACCCAATCTATGGGGGCGGAGATTATAGCTCATGGGTGGGACCTCTGCTTATATTGGCCACCTCTTCTCAATATATTGATCATTTCAATAAATTGCTGACCTTTCATTTTAGCCAAAACAAGTCTCCGTGTCTTTATTTCATAGTGGTTTGTTAATTCTGCCGGTAACATTGTAAAGGTAAAATGTCACCCGATAAGCGAATTATAGTTTCTCTAACCAGACTTCCTCATGCCCTCTCATGCTTGAAGTCCTCTCTGCTCACTCAACATTCACCAAGATCAGGAGTCTAGCTTGAAATAGCCAACTGTAGCAGGAACTCACAGGGCTCCTGCTTCCTCTATCCAGTAGCAGGATCTTGGCTTGACACTTGCCTTCCTCTCACTAGTTTCTCTCCCTCCTCGGTCTCTTCTCTTTGTACATTATTGTTCCCCTTACTGCACTCTCCTTGGGGTTCGGATCACTGCCAGTCTCACCTCCTCTCCTATTACCTCCTCTATCTCCTATCACTTCCTCTTCTCTTTCTATACTCGTCTCCTCAACTCCTGCCTATTGCAGCTCCCTCTCTTCTTCTTCCCACACTCTCCTCTCTCTGCCTAATACTCAGCACGCAGCACTGTGTCACATCTCCCAGGATTCGTGATATCACGGCCCTTGTGTGCCAGGACCCGTCATTGGGCTCTGGTACCGGACTACATTTATATTAATATCCCATGGATTATCAAGAAAGAAGAATTCCAATTTAATAATTTGAGAAAGAAGATTTTACTTATTAATAAAGTAGTGGAAGAGTTGTTTCAGAGAGTCTTTCAAATGATAAACGTTTATTTTTAAAATATGTGAAGCTGTATTTGAATAATGGGCAGATGATTTAGGTACCCCAGCCTATGATACTGGGAGCACTGTTGCCAATCCAGGTTTCCCAATTTTTTTCCATTACCCTAGTACCCACAGCCCAGGGTTGGCGTGAAGAGCACTAGCGGTTTTCAGTGCAGGGCCGGTAGTCCCTACGGCTCACCATAGAGGCTTCAGCCCTACGCTGACCATGCTGGGTTTGGTTCCCATTATGAGAAGGAGCCACCATGGTGTAGGGCAGGGGTAGGCAACCTGCGGCTCTTTAGGTGTTGTGAAACTAAAAGTCCCAGCATGCTTTGCCAGTAGATAACCAGCAGATAGGTGGCAAGGCATGCTGGGATTTGTAGTTTCACAACACCTGGAGAGCCGCAGGTTGCCTACCCCTGGTGTAGGTTAATTATGTGATCCAGCTCAACCTAATTTCGGTAGGTGTAGGAACGTTTTAGGGACAACTCATGTCAGTCTCCAGTAACACACTGGAGCTTGATTAGTACTCTAGCATCAAGTTGTTATCTCATCCTCAAGTAGGGTTCTATGATATTTATATGTGTAAACATTTGTTTTTATAGGGAAACCCCATTTGCAATTAGGCTTCATATAATACAGCAGATATACCCTTGCTTCTCGCATACACATGAATGAAAGTTACAAAAAAGGTTTTTTTTAAATATACACATAAAATCCTATAATATGTGCATGAGCTATGAAGAAAACACCCAGAGGTGAATTCACAATCAGAAGTGTTTAGCTAGTGCTTTCGATTGTCATGATCAACATGTATGTTTACCAGTCCCCCAGGCTGGTGCAACTAATACAGCTGTAAAAGGCGTATCTGTGTCTGCGTTAAGGTCTGCATCAGTTCGCAATTCTGCAAAGACATCCTTACTGTACTTAGCCTAGAACAACCCTGCTCTCTTCCATCTCCTGCAGGCAGACACAAGTGTGGATATGTGCAACTCTGCATAGGTGTAGGTACTTGCAGGTATTTTTGGGAGCATGTTCAGAGTAAATTCACATAATTTACTCTGCTTAAACGAGCGTATGGTCGACTCTCCATGTGTCCCAATGTGCTGGGCACTGTTTATATATACTGGGTACTATACGCATAATATGTTGGGTATTGTTAGTATATACTGACCACTATAGGTTGAGCATTGTTGGTATATTGGGCACTACTACCAAATACTAGGCACTGTAGGCATAATGTATTTAGCACTGTTAATATATACCGGATAGTACAGGCATTTCATGTTCAGCACCGTTGACATATATTGCACATTTGCACCAAAAATAGGTACATGTACATCCATATCCATATTTTACACTTACAGCTGGAGAGGCGAAACGGAGGTGGGAAAGAGCAGGTAAGTGTAGGATGAGTACAGTATGGGCGCGTTCATATAACTGAGAATAAATTAGACCTGGATGCACATGCAGATATGCCTGTCAGGAGGCGTGTCTCTTGTGGGTGCTGGAACGCTGGTGCAACGCAATGATGATGATAGCTATCAGCGTATTGACTCCTCCAGTGGATATCGCTTAATTCATTAGTGTTGCCTCTATATTATATGAAGTTGCGCCGTTTTTTCGTAATTTCCAATTGGACTACTGCCAGGAAGGAGATTCCCATTGGATTTTGTTAAAGAAATAACGTATGTTTGTATTTAATTTTGTTTGTATTTGTGTTTTATATGTGTGTTTGTATGTAATTACATTCTATGTGGAATATGCAATGTTTTTCTTTTTTTTTTACATCCAATATTTTTATTAAAGTTGTGCAAACAATACAAAAGAAAGAATAAACACACATGACACAGTTGCTAAATGGTGTTGCTAAATACAACTTAGAAATACAGTAGTAACAAAACATGTACAGCACTGAATAACAGAAGGCATATTAACTTATCAATGATAAGAAAATTTGGGTGTGTCCAGCTCATTTGCGCACAGATTAATGTAGGAGGGAGTAAAAGACTAGAATAGAAACGCTTAAGTGAACAGGTACCATTGGTCAACTAGCAGTGCCATAGGTACTTAAGGGAAGGTGAAGGGGAAACAAGGAGGGGAACAGTCCTAAACCTCTTCATATGAGGGAGAAAGAACACTTAAATAGGGTCAAAATCAGCAGCCATAAACCTCACCGCATATCTTGACTTTGCTTAAACACTGTCCAGACAATGGAGGCGGGTCTGGAAGCGGTAATAATTATGGTAGTGAGGCGAAAGTCAATGGCAGAGCGGAGGGAGCGGAAACGAGTGTGAGTAGAGATGAGGTTGGAGATGTAGGGGTGGTATTGCTTTGTAGGTTAGGTGTTTGAATTTAATTCTGTAGGACACGGAGACCCAGTGTAGCGACTGTCAGAGTAGGACAGCTGAGATAAAGTGGCGGGAGAAAAAAATAAGACAAGCAAAAGCATTTAGGATAGACTGAAGAGAGTAAGGTGGAATCTGGCTAAGCCAGAGAGGAGGAGGTTACAGTACCCAAGACAAGAGAGTAAAATGGAGTAAATAAGATATTTGATAGCATCCATAGCGTCAAAGGGCCGTATTTTGAATATTTTCCGGAGGTAGAAGCAGCAGGATTTGGGAATGAATATACTGGGTACTATACACAAAACATGCTGGGCACTGTTGTTATATACTGGGTACTATATGCTTAACATTTTGGGTGCTGTTGGCATATCTTGGGAACTGCAGGCATAACGCGTTATTTATTGGATACTATTAGCTTATGTTCAGCTGTGCTCAGTATGTTTTGGGAACCTTTTTATATTGGATACTACTGTGTAAAAGGTGTTGGACACTGTTGAAATATGCCGAATATATTGAGTTTTGTACAGATGGTGTATATTTGAACTGCTTTAAAATCATTTAAATCAAAAAGTCCATTAGGGTATGTGATTAAATAAAAATAATATTCTGCAGCTTTATTGGGCTGACCCAGCAGTCCTCAATTAAGAACAAAGAAATATTAAAAACAGCAGTCAACAGGAACAATGGGATCTAACAGTATATGGAAACAGAATTCTCATGAAGTATCTGGACATAGCATTCTGATCCATGTGGATCTGCGCTTCTCAGATGATTAGAAGCAAACAGGAACAGCATTAAAGAAATATAGATGTCATCTAGTTCTTGCTATAGATATATTTTCACACTCCAGTCTTCAGACCTCTAGCCACAAATTTTAGCTAAAAAGAAATATAAAGATAAAATTGGACATACAACGATTTAGAATCAGTGCAATCACACAGTAACTAACAGTGTGTTACACAATAGCCATGGCTCTCTACATCATCACTGGTAAGCTAGTCAGTGATGTGCGTAATACATTGTCATTGCCAGCTTAAGGAAGGTAACTGAGCCAATTGCTTTGGTAAAGCACTTCTCAGTCTTTGAACTCCCCCAATTGGGACATGGTGTGCATGTCCCATTTTGGGGAGTTCCTCCCCTAAAGACTCACATACATTGCAGTACGCAACAGAGGCAGGTTTTGGAATAAATGTTTGGAGGGATAGATAGTGGTATGTTCTTGTCCCTCAAGTCCCTGTGTAATCACCCCTTTTGCTAATTTTAATAGGCTGTCATTGCTGTATATATGAAATGTTAACTTCTTACCTTGTTAATTGTTATAGAGCATTGTTGTAAACATTTAAGTTGCTAAAACATCACAAAAACCTTGTAATATTTTTGTGTCTTTTTGTACTGAAAATTATGTCATTTAAATGCATTTTTCATTGAAAACCCATTTTACTGCACTTCACCTAGTTACTAGTCAGGATTTCCATGCCAAGAGGCATTAGCAATAAACCTAAAGACCTCATGGAAGAGGCAAATTCTTGCAGTGGGTTGATTGTGACTGAACCTGTAGCCAATTTGGTTGCATAAATGGTAGTTCCAATTGGACAAATACAGAATTGTTGTGGAACATGACAAACCTTAAAGAACAGATCATGAGGGGCCTCATGTTTACTGTCCAAAATAGCTTGGACTGATCAATTTTAATCCAGTTAAATTTTGATTGGTCGAGACAATTTGTTAACGTTATACTGTACATATATATTTACCATTACATGTGTATGGCTTACTTAAATCTTACAATGCAAGCCTGCCACTTACATTGGTAGAAGGTAGAAAACGTTTTCTTATATTCTCTTGTAAGTATAACACACATACATTACTGCAATTAACTACAATACTATATATACAGCTCCAGATTTGCCGAAAACCTAAGAATGAGCATTGAATTTGAGTTTTCTTTTCTGCAGTCTTTGCCTAGGGAAGGATTTCCCAAACCCAGTCCTCAGGGCTCCCTAACAGTGCAGGTTTTCCATATCTCCTTGCTGGAGCACAGGTGTATTCATTACTGACTGACACATTGTAACAGATCCACAGGTGGTCCTAATTATGTCACATGTGATCCAGAAAACCTGCACTGTTGGGGAGCCCTGAGGACTAGGTTTGGGAAACCCTGGCCTAGGGTATACATGTTTAGACACCTTACTCGATTTGAGAGTATGTGTTATTATAACCCTAATAGAAATCTCTATTCTTTATGGTCTGCACATCTAACTCTGTCATTGAAACATGACCTTGATTGGGAAAGGGAACAAGGATCCCCATTTTCCCCACAGATGTAGAAATGTGGAATAGAATTTGGAGTAGAGTAAAGTAGACAAGGCTTCAGTCTGAACTTTAATGCATGAACATTTATACTAGGTGGATACATTGCAATAACATTGGTATCTATGTTCTCTACATAGCATATTCCCTGATACATCAGATAGATGCTGTAGTGGTAGTATAACACCTGGAACTTTCCTCCACATTTGGTGCTCATGCATTGATGACCACCAAATGTGAAGGAAGGTCCCTTACTTGCTTGTAAGTTGCTTTTTAAGAAAAGAGTACTGAAGTTGTGCATAGCTCCGACCGTATTCAAATCCAACCGTATCTCAAGATGAGTTCAACTTGAATCTAAGTGTAAGTACACTCTGCCTAAACAGTACTTGCCATACGTAGACACACAAAACACGCATATGTTTAAGTATACACAATGTGACACGTGCACCCTTCTGATGATGCACACACGGACAACGTCTTGCTGAAAACAGTGCTGTATTGTTCCATCACAATAACTCAGCATGCAGTTTCCTGTCAGGATGACACCAGGAAACCTATCACTGGCTATCCATAATCCTCCTATCTAGACACCGGCCACTGTTTGGCATCGGTCCCCATGCACAAGTGCACAATACAGGTTTATATAGTTGAGACTCCTCCCTAAGCCTTAGCTTGATGGACAGGTGACTTTACAAGAGTTCCCTCAGGGCCTCTGTAATAATCCTTCACTGCAGGCACACCCTTTCAGCCTACTGTAGCTGTGGAAAAGACACTTTCAAAGTATGTCAGTTATATCACATTTTATACTTTTACCTTGTCACACATGTCTCACACTTGTATATTGCTGAACCTAGGTGCACTGCTATACCTGTGTGTAACCTTGTCTGTAGCCTGTACCTACTGACTTGCAGCTGAATAGCTGATTCCACTCTTAGAGGTCTGTGACAAACCAATCCCTTTGTCACAACACGTATATGTACATGTTTAAGTAAAAAAAAAGATCACTTCAGAACACAAAAACATGTTTACAACAGGTAGTGGAAGCCTCAAGAACAGGTAGGGAAGAGTAACACATGCTGACAACTGTCCTGATTCTGGTGGGACAGTCCTAATTTTGTATGACTTTTTCTTGACTGCAGCGAAAGTTGGGCTATCCGGCTTCACACTGTACTGGTCGTGAAGGGCAAGCAACAGCAGTTTGCCCTTAATAACAGTACAATTTGATACAGAACATACATCCAACGCTCTTTGCAGTCAGAACAAAGTCGCTACTGAGTGGGACAGTAACCCAGAATCAAGACAGTAGGCTACAATTGCCTGTGTATTTGAAGGTGTGACTGGATCTCTTATAAATAGCTTATTTGTGGCTGGATCATGTAAAAATAATTTATTATAGAAATGTATTTCAATCAGAGGTGCAGGCACCAATGTATAATTTGAAATGCACTTATCGTGTTACATTGGGATGTGTTTTGTATGCAAGTGTCATTGTTTGTGTTTGTAACATTGCTAGAGGTAGTCTGTTTGCTGATAGCAGGAAATGTTAAGTAAGTCTTTATGTGAAGTGACAACCACCTGTTTAGCCTGTATACCCAGTAGGGGGCTGCTGCCTCGCTGTTTGGCATAACTGCATCTCAGATAAGGCAAGCATCGAGTTTTAGCACATAACAGAGAAGTGTAAATATTGTTAGTTTTGCAATGCATGTAAATCCATATTTGGGGAATAAATTGCATTCTGATTCTAAAAATAGCCTGTGAGGCTGTGTCCAAATCTGTATAAAAAGCACTGTCTTCTATTGAAAATTGTTCTTCTGATTCCATTTGACCAGAGCACTAGTACCTTCAATCAGTGTGACTGCAAATAAACATCACTTGCTTCAAAGACCTGCTTGAAAATATCTTCCATGCTGAAAATCCTGTGACCTACAGATTAGACTCAAAATCTAATCCGTTCCCGGCTGTTTCTGAGGTTTGGACCCAACATCCAGTACCACCGCTCTGTTGCTACCCAGCAGCTCTGGTCAGTGTGATAGGCCAGGGGGATCCATCCACAGCAACCCTGATCCATAGGAAGAGGTCAGCACCAGCCCAGGTACACCAGTAACAGGGTACACTCGCAGCGTCAGTTACCCAGAAGAAACCCGGATGCCGGTAAAGGAGTCCAGTGGTGGGCTACTATGGTGAGCGGGTGCGTTTGGGATAACGAAAGAAAACGGTGGCAAAGTAAGCCCAGCCGGTTTCCAGCAACAACAGACAGGGTGGCATAGAATGTCCATCTGGTCACAGAAGTGTATGGGAACAGTTGAAGAGCAGCCTAGCACTGGTTCACATTATAGCTACGCCCTTTGTTACACCCTGGAAGCATGCCGTGGACACCTCCCTCAGGAAATCATGCATTTGCCTCTGATGTGATGAAATGTACCTATGTATTTATTGTTTAGCTAATAGTGATATATGTAGATTACAGGGTCAATTTAATCGCGTGAATGGAGTAATGCTGTCCACGTAGCATAATATCTCAACCGATATCGGTCAGTTGTCTTGATATCACAGCAGGAGTGGCCCTGAAAAATGATACAAGACCAAAAATAATCTAATGGAAATAGTTCAAATCATTATCAGGTGTGCTGGTAAAGTATGTTGGAAGATGACAATTATAGGCCTGTGTGTAGTCATCTTTTTAACAGGCTTCACTGGTGCCAGAAATGATCAGGTTGCTCAGTTTGGCAGGTCGAACAAGCAGATCTTACCCACCTATGTGTGTGGTGAAATTAGATATTGATCCTGTCCCTCAACATTCATGCCAAGCACAGGGCCATAACTAGGGCTGTGCAGTAGAGGTGACTGCCCAGGGTGCAAAGATAAAGGGGGGCACAGTTTATCAATATTTTAGATTAATTTGGTTAATATTGAGGGCTAGGGGGGAAACATTTTTATTTCTCTCCCAGGGCGCTAAAATTTGAAGTTACAGCTCTGGCCAAGTATCTGGGTTGACCTGTGTGTGATCCCCTTGAGAAATGTCACCAAGGATACCTAACTGCTAAGCAATGCTCTTTTAGGGACACATATATAGTGATTACAAATCAATAAAACAGAGAGAAAGACCCTAACATTATGGCATTAAATCGCTATGTCTAACAGCACAGATTTACAAGGAAATGATAGTATCCCTTTAATACAGCAGTTTTTTCTTAATGAAAAAAAGATAACTGATATCATGACAGTTGATGTTTGTAAAGGAATAATAGTGACCTGCAAGACAAAATTTACCCAGTTGCGTACTGTTTATAACATGTGCCTGTTTATCACACGTACAACGTGTATGAGCTGCTGGTTATATAAACAGTTCAGTGTCTCTCAATGAGAATAATGCTGACTGAGCGGAATCCCCAGATTACAAAGCATTAAACGGAGCTTTAAAAGGTAGAGCTGGAGAAATGACAAGATAGCTTGGGAGACACTAGAGGAAGAGGAACAGAGAATAAAGATTACGGACAAAAGGCAGCTGAAAGGAGACAGCAAGAGGGAAATTAAGAAACCAAAGAAATAAGGAAAATCGGAGGAAGAAAAGAAGGCTTAGAAGATAAACAATAATACATCGTGGATAAGGAACTGTGATCCCTGCAGAAGTCACCAGTACAGAGGATACCGTTAGGAGGAGTACATTTCAGGTAATGAAATGTCCATGTCTTAGCATTATCCAGGTCTTTTATTTATAGGTCATCCTCAGGACATTCTCAGGGTAACTTAGCAGCATGCCACATGAGGATATCACATTGATCACCTTGAACAAGCACATATAACTTATTTATCATGGTGTAAGGATGCCTGAATTCCTGAATTGCATGAGAATATCTGGAAAATATCAATATTATCTACATTTACAATAATATTAATACACTTGTATGATAGGTGAACAGTTAGTATAATACACTTGAATTATTCCCTTTTAAGCATAGTACAATAAATAAATAAATAAAAAACTCAGTTACAAACATTTATATGCTGGTCATTTAAAAGTGTATATTTAACCTATGGATTATGTCTCTACTAGGTTTATACAATGTTCCTAGCAGGACTGTTTGGCTGGAATGACCCAGATGGCTCATCAATGAAACTGGCCCCCAGAAGTAGCGCAGACCTGGTTACAGAGACACTGATGCTGGAACTGGGGTCACATCTGAAACGTGCGGAAAAGCAGCAGCGGGAACGACTCATTGAGTATCGGAGAGTCAAGAGTGGGGTGGACTACACGTGGCTAGCATCTGTCCCGCGTCAGGGCTACCAAATCAGCCCAGGTGACCAGCTGGAGCTCAGAGACATTTGCTCCAAAATAAGCCCCTCACAGTGTGGCCCTGTCATACTCAGGTACAGTGACAAGTAATATATGTACTGTATGTGCATGAGTGATAGCTGTGAAGGATGTCCTTATATATGGCTATGCATCAAACATAACAAGATCTTGTGCTATGATAGCCACACAGAAAATAAAAGATAATATATTTCACAGTTCTTGAGTAATACCTACAGCTTCTGCATTTTATTTCTTCTTTCCTTCATTCATTCATCAAATTTACCTCAACTAGAGTTCACATTGCATAAAAATCACTGAAGGCTCTCAATATCTGCCCCAAACATCCTGTTACAGAATCCGCTCACTAGACACAGTGTGTACCAGTCTAACAGATTTATTTTCTACTTTCTTTGTATCTTTGTATTTCAGATTGAATGGTGCATTATCCCATATATCTTCAGCACCATCAAATGGCAGACAGGGGCAGGATGGGCTGGGGGGCAGGTGACATCTGCCCCCAGGTCAGTCCCATAGTTGGCTACCTTGGCCTGGGGGGCAGGTGACATCTGCCCCCAGGTCAGTCCCATAGTTGGCTACCTTGGCCTGGGTCACCTGCATTTTTTTTCTTTTAAAATGTTCCTAATAGGCTGTTGAGTCGAGTCCTGCTCCCCGGGCTGAATTTGCCAGCCCTCCCCTGATGGCAGGGATAGTCATTGCATTTAGCAGAAGTAGATATTTAAAAGTAAGCGCTCTACAAAAACTTAAGGCAACAGTTTAGCATCAAATAAATGTTGAAAGACACATAGGGCTAGATTTACTAAGCTGCGGGTTTGAAAAAGTGGGGATGTTGTCTATAGCAACCAATCAGATTCTAGCTGTAGAAAGTACTAAATAAATGAAAGCTAGAATCTGATTGGATGCTATAGGCAACATCCCCACTTTTTCAAACCCACAGTTTAGTAAATCTAGCCCTCAGTCTCCACTTCAACATTGTCTAAACTGTCTGTCAAAGGATATAACACTCTTCTAGAAAGATCAGGGTAGTGAAAAATGGGTGCTTTGTGCAACCATACACTTTAGCACAAGGAATTTGAAATATGTTGCAGGCAGTGTATATGCTGATTTCCTGGCAGATGACATTCATACGGCTTATGTGCTTGTGTGACAGGAAGTCAGTGTTTATACAGCCAATTATGTGCAGGCAAACGTAAGCACACGGTTTCTAGAGCTAAAATATGTGGACACACAGTGCCTGTGTTTTCCTACCCGAAGACTTCTACAAGTACCCAGGGATGGTATTAGGCCAAAACAAAGAGGTTATCTGCTGTAGCCCAATAGGATCTGAGGAATCTTATGACCTAGGTCTTTAATTGTTTTAGTGTAACTTTTATAAGATTTGTTGTACTAAAGATAACTAGCAATTTTGCTTGTTTAATCCACCTGTCCGTGTATGATCGGTAAACAACAGTGAGTCAAATGGGATTTTGTTAAGGAGCTCCCTGTATGAAAATATTCTTTAATATTTTATTTGAACCCCATATTTTAAAGTTTCATATGTGAAGATTGAGCTAAAATAATCTGGTCAATTCTACCCTGGGCCTTCCCGTGCAGCTCTGTTAAATAGTAAAGTAAAACAAACAACTTTTCCCCCTGCCAATATTATTATTACCACTGAATTTTATATGGTGAGGACACTGTCCTAAGTGGATCTCATACAGGACAGCTAAAATTGCAAAGCAGAGCATTTTGATTATATTACTGTCCAGTGTATTAGTCCACCCACCAATCTGTAGTGAGCACACAGTATTTCAGTAACCCTGTATACTTGGTAGACAATCTCATAAGCTCTGGCTTTGCAATACTGCAAGATAGAGAAATATTGACATAATAAGTAATGGCTGCTTTCTCCAAAGAATATAACATCGTTCAGCTGCCTCAGCGACCTTTTAATAATAATTTGTACAAAAGAAAAACTTCTATCCCTGTGATAAGCAGAGATAGAAAATCTTAATTAACGATGGGTCTTGATAAATAGACCTTTTATTATTTAGCTCACTAATACTTTCATACATAATTGTGTAAAAAAGTTTTTTTTTTGCTCTTTTAGAAATATGGTGGTCCAGATGTTTAATGACTGGTCGCCTCCTTTTCCTCACTCTGCACTAACTGCTCAGTGAGGTAAGGAACGTCAGAGATCTCCTCCCCTCTAAGTAGAATTAAAGTGTGGATCCCTAGAATGCTACATACTTGCCTACTCTCCTGGAATTCCCAGGAGGCTCCCGAATTTCGGGAAGTCCTCACGGACTCCAAGAAGAGTAGGCAAAGCTCCCGCATTTGCCGAAATTCACGGCAGTGAATGGAGGGGGCTCCGCTCCCTCCATTCAATGCCGTGAATTTCTGCTTTTTATATTGGGGGCGGGCATGTCAGCATGTCACATTACTTCTCTCCCCAATCTCCCAGGGGAGAAATCTTAAAAGTTGGCATGTATGTGCTAGTTTTTCACACCATGTATTCTGGGGCTTCAAGTTCTTTGCGATGTCATTGGTCACACAGCAGAGAGCTCTTTAATCTGACTGCATTCACTGCAGAGGAGAGAAGACCTAGAGAAGCACTGGAGGCCTCTACACAGAGCCCAGCAGCTGAGCGACCCTGCTGAGCTCCATTGCATCTGCTATCCCTGTTAACCCAGTAGTTACGCCACTGTTGAAATATGGAAAACATAAGGGTATATTAAATGGTTTCCCTCTTACCTTCATGTGCAGGTTCCGTAGATTGATGTTGGAGTTTGAGCCTGATGGTGCCGAGATACCACGTCTCTTTCGTTCAGTGCTTCAAGATTTTGTGGCTCAGGAAGAGGAGCAACGGAGGAAGAAACAGGATGGACCCTGGGAGAAACGTAGAAGGGCTAAGAGCCTGGCAACATTCAGTTTCAAGCCTCCTCGCCTGCGTGTCAACCCCTTCCAACTGGAGGAGACACATGGCTCAGATACTGAGAGTGAGCTGGCTGCTTCTGGAAGGGCAAGGAGTAAGAGTATGCCTGAATTCAGCTGTACAAGGGAAGTGCAATGTGACTGAACCTAACATACATAAAAGTGTATGTTGCAAAGAGATCATTGCACAGATTCCTTTTAGTGCTTAAAGATACAATATCTGTGCATACTGACTCCTGCACTGTGTACCCAATGGGCCTAATTTACGAAGTGCCCAGGATCGCTCTGCAAATAGGTTTGATTTTGCACTAGTACCCAGTGCATTTCAAAGTGCAAGCCAACTTTCTGGTCTTTGGAAATGCCTCCACAAACTAGATATGTGCATAGGTTTGCGGGGAGGTGGAAAAACCAGTAGATGTGCACTGTGCAAAAGTGTAAACATCACATCGAAGTGCAACTTCCTACCAGACCTTTCAGTTAATATAACTTTTCAGTTGGTCTCATTTTGGGTTAAACCTAGTTTATGTCTTAATTTAATCATGTGAGTGAGGGGACGACGTCAAGACTGTCCTTATTACATGCAGTGTTTTTGTGTGTTTAAAACTTTTTTTATATTGAGCAAAATGCTCCTAGAAGTGTGCTCTCTGATGAAGAGACAACAGGAAGGTGCATAATGAGCCCTATTAGAACAAGACCTGATCTCTGCTAACTCTGACCTCTCTTCACTCCTTTATCAAATTTCAATAAATTCTGCCCAACTCTTCTCACTGGATGGTGCAAAAAAATTGTTTCTCCAAATGCCACCCAACATCTTACTGTTCTTCATTCTGAATACCAATGCACTACTGAGCAAATTGAGGCACTTACTCAAAATTAACGCTTGGTGTCACAGAAGAGGATTTTGCACTATACATCTACAGTTTTGGCCTTTGTAACTAGCATACACTAGGGGGTAAATGTATCAAGCTGAGAGTTTTCCGGCGGGTTTGAAAAACCAATCAGATTCTAGCTATCATTTATTTAGTGCATTCTACAAAATGACAGCTAGAATCTGATTGGTTGCTATAGGCAACATCTCCACTTTTCAAACCTGCCGGCAAACTCTCAGCTTGATACATTTACCCCTAGGTGTACAAAGACTACCACTGCTATCTCTATTCTAGATATACAAAATGTATACAAGGTATTTTTTCACATTCTCATCTTGTCCACGGACTGCATAGTGCACAGAATATTTTTGTTATGGAAAAATACAGCTCAAAGAGGTAGAATTTAATCGTTGGTATGGCATATGTTGGCTCCATATTTTAAGTGTCATTTTTGTTAAAATCCACTTTTTCTCACATTTCAACTAGATATGCATACAACCATACATAGTTCTGTATACTTTCTGATACAAATGAAGGTAAACTCCATTTATTGAAAAAAAAGTTATAAACATCACGAAACTAAAACTCAACACACAAAGCTGAAGGCAAATATGTTGACATTGTAAATAAACCAGTTTTGGAAGACAGTAACTAATGGGCAGATACAAAGAACTATATAATAGCATAATATATTAACAAGAAGGACAACAAACAAGGAAAGGCAACTATATGAGTTTGGCTCCAAATGAGGGACAATTGGGTGTGTGGTGTGTTTCTGGCATTGCTGAATTGTATATAGGTAAGCCCAAAAAGTTTAACTAATTAGCAATGTGTCAGCCTCCGCTATCAAACCATAACCCAAATTAACATAGTTTTTCTGTGTTTGACAAATATCTGACATATTGTAAACAAAATGTTGTATTATGAGAAACTGCACAACTAAATAATGCTGATCTGTCAATCATTAAGATCATATTTTATGCTATACACTTATGTACAGTATATTTGTGTGTATTGTGTTGGTTGTCTGAACATTATAGGAAATATAGTTCAACAGCTGAAATGTCAGTGATTGTTACCAATACTTTGTATGCATATGTAAATATATATACATGTGTATGCACATCTGGATTGATGTAGATATGTTATTTATAACAGTTGTGTTCAACAATATACAAGCTCTGGTGATAGCACTAATCTGTGCTAATATATATATAAATACCAAACGACAACAAACCATTATTTTGTATATGTATTGTTTTCTAATAAATTGTGATATTTAAAAAAAACCTGCTTTTTTTTTTAACTTTATTCACAACACACCCAGTATTTACATAATTGTGTATATCATTACTCTGTTGTACAGCACGTACTGACCAAAGATTGCAGCTGAACCTGATCTATGTGAGAGTCTGTATCTGGGAGCATGTGTCATGGGATGCTGCCAGCCCCATAGTAAAATTTAATTGGGAGGTTGGCGCTGATGATGTGTATTTATCTACTCACTGCTCTTCCGTGGTGGAAGACAGCATGAACAGTAGAAACGGGTCACATGGGTTGCATTGGTAATAGTCACACCCCTGCTGTAGGTGTACACTGTCAGAGACTTGTGTCCTAGAGGGGAGTACTTGGATATCCTGGGAAAAGATAACACTCAGTCCAGTGAAGTGACATAGTGTCTTATGTCAAGACGGTTGAGGTACCATAGTCACCTGGGGACTGAAAGCGGGATCACAGGGAGAAAAGGAGTGACATAAATATCTTAAACTGCATATCGTGGATGCCTTTCTTCCCCTTCACAATTACCTTCTATTGTAATACTTAACTTATATAAAATAAAGACTCAGAGACTTTGTAAAGTGGCTAAATAGGTCACAGTTTATTAATAATTGAAACTTGGTAGCGGAGAAAGTACACTGTGGGACAGCTAACTAACTGATTACCCAAACCAAGCATGGATGGCAAAATGGCCCTGAATCCACTTAACCAAGGATATAATCCCTTACTGCTTGACTGGCGCTCAATCTGGTGTCAGAGTGACTACACTTCAACGGTGGTTCAATGTGAACTGCCGGGCCGCGCGTCATGTCGCGTCTGCTCCTGCTCCTTCTGACAGGAGCAGGTGAGTGGATGGGGGAAGTGGAGGGGGCATGGAAGACCAGCGGATGGCACCGGGGATGTCGCCGCTAGATGAGGTCTGTAGTGTCATCCGTCGCTGGTAAGTGGAATCAAATTGGCCCCCATGGTGGAGAGGAGGGGCATCACAAAGTCTCAAGGGGCGGGAAACCGTGCATTTGTGATGGGACATGCTACACAATCATGGACATAAATGGGGAATAAATGAAAAGGAACAATGTAGGACTACAGGACTAGAGCACAGGGAGGAGGGGGTAAGAGCTGGGGGGGAGAGGGGATTAAAGGGGGAGTAGAAACAGTAATGGGGCAGAAAGGATAAGAAATGCAGTGATTGAGTAAAGTGGACATTGAAGGGAAATATGTACAAAATAGACACCTGAAACCAGACAGAACAAGACTGAAGGAAATACGAATCTTTTCTCTCCAGACAGCTCTTCCCACATGATCTTGTGAAGAAGAATGAAGCAGACCAAGCAGCCAGAGAGTAACTATATAGAAATCCAGGACACTCCCACCTTCCCTCATTGGTCAGCCTGGATCTGCGTTTAAGTGCTTTCGTCTATAGAGACTCTCTTGTCATAGAAGGGAAATTGACGCAAGCCCCCATCTGCCCCATTCTCCACTACTACACTGTTAGTTGGGTCATAATGAGAGATCATTTTGGGAAACAGAATGTGCATAAGTGAATTGTACTCGGAGACTGTGCATAGCAACCATGTAAATAAATGCAACCTAATTTATTTATGACCTGGCGCCAATTATTTTCACCAACTGTGTTTGTGCAACACTTTATTCACCTCATCTGTTTAAACTTGTTTCTTCTATATCACACCTTGCTAAATTTAACCTGTGTGGCCCTAGATAGGAAACACCGAGCTACAGCTGGGTTGGGGCCCTATCGGCATCACCAGGTAGGTGTCATGGAGGGGTTACATAAAGAGGCAGTATGGAACTACTTCCATTAAGTCTATCATCTTTAAAATACAACATTTACACGTGTGCGATTCCTAACAGAAATGTAATAAGAGAAGAGCAGACATGTCCAGGACTGAAAGTTACGTGAAAAGGAGTTTTCATAAAATGTATAAAACGTCTTTTGGACTTCACTATAACCCCATCTGGTCATTGGACCGTTTCTCAATACTCATTCCTATCTTATGGTTTTTGTTTCTATGTCCTAAACTTTCAAAACGTCCCCCCTACTATGTTTTTAGCTTTATCTCTTTATAATAAACCAATTGTTCTTTCCAACATACTTTCCCCCTATTTGTCTAGGGCCCTATCCCCTATGGCCAATGTCACACGTGGGCTTTGGACACCTAGGTGCACATTACATGCAGTGCAACTGACAACTTCCTGTCACACAAGAACTGATATGCTCTATGAATGCTGCCTACGAATGTTACTAGACTTCAGTACCTGTAAAACATATAAGTTCTTATGTGACAGGATCACGAAGCCTAAAATACATAAGAGCCCATCCTTACCCTCGGTGTCCTTCTCCTGTCCTCATACAACTTATACCTTATGTTTGTGTATTTCTGAATTCACTGTGCTGTTCCCTCTGCTCCAACTATGCTGTGCACCGCTGCCATCATGTGTGTGATCCCTTGAATGTATGCTCTTAAAGCAGAGGGATGTATTTCCTAATTCAATAAACTATTGTTGCAATATTGTGTCCCCTCATATAACCTTGCTCTTAATACTTGTATATAAAGCCTTAATTTTGCAGCCCCCAGCATTTTTCTTCACAGTTTCCCTGATATATTAAAGTATTATTGCATTGCTAAATTTCCTCATATGACATTACTCCAAATTCACTAGGAGTAATTCTATTAAAAGCAGCTATTGGCAGATTACTGATGATGCCATCTCCATGCTGTAGAACGAGAGGGATGGTGAATGGGCAGGATGCTGAAGTAAGAGATCTACTGGCTGTCAGAGGGGAAGAGGAGATCAGAAAACAGATTACTGGTACAGTGAAATATGCAACTATTTATGGGAACATTGTAAAGATACTGACCATCCGGGGGATCAAGTACTCACAGTAGTGATTTGTCAACAAACTCAAGTCCCTCAGGAAACAATACAGCAAAGTGCATGACCACAACAAAAAGTGGCAATGGCCTTATGAGGCCATATTATCATTTGAACAACATTGTATTTGGCAACTCAGCCCTATCCAACCCCATTTGTCTTTCTTCATCAAGCTGTGCTAACAGTAATGAGACCCCTGAAAGTAGCCGCGCTGGCTCGCCCCCGTCACAGATGGTGTCTGAAGAGACGGCAGACAATAGCGAATATGATTCATCTATTAATGAAGACCTAGGATTAGTATGGAAGAAGCAGCAGACCAGACTGATACACAACCTTTGAATTCAAACAGAAAGTTAACTATTGATAATTGCTTTACTGCTGTGCTTATTTGTGATACGTTTTGCACTGGATATTGTGATGAAAATATCCACGTTATATAGTGTTACTTATCCGCATTAGCAGCTGTCCCTGCAAGTTACATCCCCTGCATTTTGAAGGGCTGGAATCTGACTCTGCGCATGTCTCCCTAACCTTACTGCTGAGTTTTATGTTTATTATTATTAATATTACTTTTGTTTCCAGTTTTATAGTCTATACCAGTGGTTCCCAAACTGTGCACCTAGGCTCCCTGGGGTGCCTCGGTGATCTCACGGGGGTGCCTCAGCCAGGGCCAGTGGTAAGCAAGGCGGGTGACTACTTGGTAATTATTTTGGCTTAGGGGTGCCTTGAAAAAATTATGGAGACCCTAAGGGTGCCTTGAAAACCGAAAAAAGTTTAGGATCCACTGGTCTATACTGTTATACCAGGGAAAAAGAAGAACACAAAGATGGAATAAGCCAGTAAAGCAATGTCTACCATATTGGTGGAGCAGCTGATGGAGATGGATTTAGCTATGCAGGCGCAAGAAGACGAAACTGCTCTTTTTGTATTTCACATATATTATGTAAACTACAACAAGCAGCAACTACATCTGGCATTAGGTTGATGTCAATGTAATTCCTCTAACAAACAAAGCCATCGTCCTTTAAGTTGTCCAAATACATTTCCAACCACCATCCTGGCAGAGGTAAGATATGGGTGAAGCAAATCTGGTAAGGTGAAATGCTGGGTGTATGCCTTCATTAACCATCCCCTCAATGGATAGGCAACATCGCCTGTAATATGGACTGGGATCTCCACTACCTTGTTATAAATAATTTATTAGTGCTAAATGATACATATTTGGTGGATCTTGGCTCTGTTGTTTAGGGGTATCTAAAAACGTACCCACTAATCCAACCCCATCGATCTCTTGGATATCTGTGAACACCATTGCCATCCTTTCAAGAGATGAAAGGCCCTAGGTCCACCACCAGTCCCCCTGGCATGGCTGTGGTGCTCTCTCAATTTATCCTTGAGCTGAAGGTGATTACCACTACTGGTACCAGATGTCCCTTCATCTGGCTGGGACACAATAGGAGCTAATGGGTTTGAATTTGCTTTCTAGCGTTAAAGATTAATTTGCAATGTAGGCAGAAATGCCCATTTATTAGATGTGTGTTGACTCTATGTTGCTAAAAATAGTGTATGAAATATTGGTTTGTGTACATGCAAGCATGGGTGTCATTTTACTCTTTTTGTCATAGCTTTAGTTAATTGGGGTAATGTTTAATAGGAAGGATTTCCCGAGACACTATCAGCACTAAGAATATTGAAAAGTTTAATTCTCTTGAATTAAATGAGAGCTGCCAGTTTTGTAAAAGACAAGTTGGTGGCTCTTGTCAAGACAATGGACAGAAGGTTGAGTTGGGAGTTTGTCCGCAATGCCAAAATTATGACCACTTAAGGGAGGGTAATATTCAAAGTAGGCTCCAGGCTTTCGTTGGCCCAATTACAAAGAAGCTGGAGCGAGGAGGAGGCGGCAGCTAGACGCCCTTGCATAAGTCCGTCAGGAGATAGTCCCCACACATTCTGTGTAATTAGCTGTGCTTTTATGGGGTTGATTACATGTAAGCCAAATTCTATATGTATATACACACACACAGTGGTCAAAGTGGACTGGTAGACGGTGGTACGCCATTCCGCCACTTATCCTACTGCCTTCATTGTAAAACTATCAAATTCCATTCACTTACATTTTCCATACCATCACTTCTAAATTTTCACTTCAACCACTGGAAATAAATAATTTTTGTACCTGGGCCGCCATCACTAGCAACATGAGAAGGTGGCAGGACCATAAGATGAGGCCTATGTGGAGGAGGAGCCTTAATGTGTGGCCCAGTAGGAGGTGGGGCCAAGAGAGGAGGCTCAGTTAGAAGAGGAGGGGCCAAGCAGCAGGCCAGAAGCCACTGCAGAAGAATGTAAGTATCAGACCAAATTTTTATTGCTGTAGGTCAAGCATTGTGTGGATGTTGCGAGTCCATATTGGACTAGTCAAGTACTGGTAGCATGTAACTGTCTGCATTAATTGCATTTTTTGTAGGAATTTTGTCATACTCCCCCACCCCCATATCTGAATGTGGCTACAAGTTATAAACATGCAGACCAAAGGTAAAATGTGTATTATTATTGGTATTATTATTACTGTAAAATAATCTTGTGGCTACATACTCGGAAGAGCTTGACACAGTAATAACACAGAGAGCAAAAGCTGTAAGTTTTAAAAACCTAGGGCCAGCAGCCATCCGTATATAGCAAAATCATGTATGTTAGATGTATGCAAGTTGTAATGATGTTTTGAGTTAAAATTATGGTTGTAAATGTTTCTCATAATTTTTTCCAGCAGACCCTACAGAATAGCCGCCTGGGGCAAGAAACTATCGTCTCAGGCAATATATCTCCAAGATGGAGACAGAAATGGTATTTGTGCAGCGAAGCCTCAATATAATTAATAGTTTCCTGAATACGTTAAAAGAATAGGTATACATTTGTTTGTAAATAATATGATTTATTCTATTTTTCTACCAAAAATAAATTATTCTAAAGTTGCTTTGAGAAGAAAAACCAACCACTGCGAATATTTTGTTATTATATTATGTATGTATGTGAGAAATGGTTTGATTACGGTGTAATTGTGAACATTTAATATTGAAGGTGACACATTTTCTGCTGTGAAATGGTTAATATGAATTAATAAAGAAAAGCAGCAATGTATTTTGACTAATTAGGGTAATTGAGCAGATACGTATATATGTGTTCTTCTATGAATTCAGGGTAAATACAATAATAGTATAGTAAAAGTGGTGCATTGGCTCCCAATTCAAACTTCTGCCTGTATGTTTGTGTCTGCATATGGGCAGACGTATGCTCTGCTTACACTGAACTTAACTTTTGCATATATCCACCTATATGCAGAGGTGAACGCATCTAAATACAGGTGGCAATATGCATTTTTCCATGAGTCTTTTTCCCATAGACAATGGATAGTTTTGATTAGCTGCACACGTTGGCATCAGCTGACGCGTTTCTCCCGCCTTCAAATGAGCGGTTTCATCAGAGGTAGTACACAATAAATAGAAGTACCTTAAATATCCCAGGCCAGCCATCATCCAATTCACAAATCATATAGTCACAACAATCATTGAATCAAAATATCATCCTGACTCACATTAGTTAATCAAAACATCATTGTCATTATTTAAAACACTATTGTCTCGATGAAGTTACAAATTGATATGCACATTTATCAATCTACTGCTTACGTTTAATCGTTATATCCCCAACAGTTGTTCCGTATGATAGTGATCATGTGTTATAATAATCACATGATTGCATAGATTGAGACGGCAACTGATCAGATTTATAATTTACCAAAGCGCAATGCTCGAACTAATATATCCACAGATTCTCAAACTTGGATCCCTGAAATGCTGGCTGTTAAATCCATTAATAACCGGAGCGGAGAGCCGATCTTAGCGGACAGCTACTGGTCACGTGGGATCAAAACTACCAATCAGAATCATGATATAACGGAACTTCTCTATACTTGTTTGAAATCAAACAAATCAAAATGACAACCAATACAGTTACATATGTCCTACTGAATGATCGGGGCTGGTTAATCATCATAATATTATATATTTAAACAGATTTTCACCTTTCTAATTGATCTACACTAAACTATGTGTCAAAACGAATTGTACATACACATACAGTTTATGACATCTTAGATTACATTCCAATAAATACATTTAAGCATCTATTTTTTATATATAGCAGTCTCACCGCTACTTACATTTAACGTTTCTTCCTTTTCTCTCTATACCTCTCTCCCATCTCTCCTAAATAAAGAAAACTTTTTTAAACAAACCAGAGATTCTATCACAAATACTGTTTTACTCCCGATACATAGACAACCTCTTTATAATATGGACTGGCAGTAGTAGTACCTTTGAAAGTCTATTTAAATCCATCAACACTTCAGATTCAGCGATCAAGTTTACTCATGAATAGGATCTTCATGAGATTCATTACTTATATTGATGAAATAATAAAAAAACAAGGTAAAAAATTAACGATGACCATACATCACAAACCCATGGATAGAAACACTGTTCTACTAGCCAATAGCCATCATCCGGTACCCCTTTAAATAGGGTTTACTCTACTCACAATAGTTCAATGGAGGAATCTCTTATAGAAATGGATTGCATGGTTAATACATTTCTATCACATGGATATTCTGGACAACTATTAGAAAATGTTAAAACTAAAATTTAAAAAATACCTAAACTAGACACATTAGTGAGTAAAGATGTAAACAAAATGCTAATAGACTACCATGGGTACAACTTTACGAGTATAGTAGAAAAAGCTCTATGGCTGCTAAATATGTGAAGAATCTATGGCCAATGATTCAGACAGATCCAGAATCGTCCTCTTTGAAGAATGTGTCTATCATGCCCTGCTACAGGGGCTGAAATATAAAATATAAAAGATATAGTGATGCGTACTGATGTTACAAATACTAAACAAATGGATATCACTAATAGATTCACACCAGTTCTTAGAGGATGTTTCAAATGCCCTAACTGCATCACTAGTCGATATTTGGAGCCTGAAAGTACATTTAAAAACCCTCATTTGGGCAAGGAATATAAAATTAATTTCATGTTATCTTGTAATAGTACTTATGTAGTCTATGTGCCCATGTGGCCTTTACTATGTGGGCAAAACATCACGACAATTTAAAGAAAAGGATGGCCCTTCATAGGTCTGCACACATACACACACAGACTAGGGTCAATTTGATAGCAGCCAATTAACCTACTAGTATGTTTTTGGAGTGTGGGAGGAAACCCACGCAAACATGGGGAGAACATACAAACTCCACACAGATAAGAGGATTTTTACTCACCGTAAAGTCAGTTTCTCTTACTACACTGGGGGACACTGCGTTACCTTGGGGTATAGTAGGTGGGACTGGAGTTAGGCACTTATAAACTTGTTTGTTCCCCTGACTCCTCCCCCACTATGCCCCTCCTCTGTAGCTGACTTCAGTTTTGTATAACCAAGCCAGGAAGAGAGAAGAAGCAATTTAGAAAGCAACACCAAAAAGATAGCACTACTTTCAGAGCAAGGGAGGGCGCGCAGTGTCCCCCAGTGTAGTAAGAGAAACTGATTTTACGGTGAGTAAAAATCCTCTTTTCTCTGTCCTACCACTGGGGGACACTGCGTTACCTTGGGGAGCTACCAAAGCTGTGTCCAAGGGCGGGAATGCTCTGGAACGGCTGTGCGCAATGTTTTGTGTTCAAAACCCTGCATTTGTGAATGCAAAGGCATGCAACAAAGAAACAATATGCAGCAGAAACAGACGCTGCCACTCTGTACAACTGCGCCATTGATTGACGCTTTTGTGACGTACAAAAAGCTGCAACCCTCCTGGAAAGTGCACTGTAAAAGTCACTGGAACCTGCAGAGGGGTACAGACAGAATGTTGGTCGTGATGCAGTGGCAAGAGACCACCTAGACCCTGTCCCCCCTACGCTCTTTAGCGTTAGAGAGGCTAAATGGGCATTAAATTCCTAAACAGGAACTGTGCGAACAAGAGCACAAACTATCTCCCGTCGGAGAAACGTTACACAAATAGAAGAGGCACAAGAATGATGAACTACAATCTCTGTGTCAGTGGAATGCAGGCACTAATGGTCATAACCAATTATGTCTCGAACCGCCACTAAGTTTCTGATAAAGAAAATGAGGAAGAGCCATACACACTCTCGCCCCAGATCCCCTACGAGATGTGACATCCAAGAGAACAGCCTGCATTGAGCTAACAACTCAATCCACCCAATGATATACAAAGGATCACCATATACACTGATGCAACAGCTTAAGCCACTCAGTGATATCTAAGGGAACACTGATACAGTGCTTACACCATTCAGAGATAAACAAGGGAACACTCATTTCATGAGCAAACAGCTTAACTAACTCAGCGATATCTGAGGGAGCACTCATATAGAGAGCTAACAACGTAAGCCCGACATATATACCAGGAAGCACTCATACCATGAGCTAACCGTTGAACTAATTCAGAGAGTCACCGGAGGCCAAAGCAAGCCTCCTGATGACGAGAACTAGACTCCCTGGAAATCCACAACCAACCAAGGGTGGGCTGAGCATAAAGAAACCACTTAAGCAAAACAACCTTCCGCTGAGCTAGACAGAGAGCCACGGAAGCTGCACGCTGAAAGAAGAAGGGCGTAGACCCCATAGAAGCCAGCTGGTAAAGACAACTCTTTAAAAGATTCCTGAGTGGGACGTGTGAAATTCCAGAAATTTACACCATCGAATATGATTTCTAGCCCAAAGAAAACAGCTGAGAAAGAATCTCTACCGCTGAATTGAAGGTAGCAACCATATCCTTGTAAGGATTCTCTAGCCGGAAAGGTTAGCCATCCGACGCCACAGCGTCAAACCAGATGATGAAAACAAAAAGAGCCGAACCACAAGATGAGGCCGCTCTGAAAACGGGAAAAGAGGGACGACAACACAAGTCCCCTAAAACAGTAGAACACTGCTTTGCGAGACATACGGCGGACCACCAGACTAGCTGGGATGCGCCCCCTCCTAGAAACTCTTGAACTCCCACGAGTAAATAGGAGCTGTGAATCACCTCCTAAGTTATAGGGAGACCCGACTTGGCTATGAACAAATCCACCTGAGGGTCATTAGATTGAGAGCCGATAGAGAAAACAGGTTAACATGTGAAAAGAACCTGGGCTCCCTCTCGGAGAGCCCTATGACCTAACCAGGAGAGTACAAAGGTATTACCCTGAGGTGACCCACTCTACCTGTTAAAGGATTGATTGCTAAGGCATTCGGCCCTCAATAACAATAATAATAATAATAAGTTGGTCTAGCTTGGTCCATAGAATGGCACAAGGAACACCCCTCCGACCATACACAGGTCGACCCCTATCCTGCATTAGGATACGGGAATTGCATGAGTGCTACAAATATGCAACAGCACTGCATTTTGAGACCGAATCTATACAGGTTTTCTGACCCTCTGTAAAAGAAAAACAACTGACTCACTAATAAAACAATGTGACTAAGCACCACCCGAAAGGTAAATTAGTGAATTAAGGCAAAGGGGTGCTATGCACGTCCAAAGCCCTAAAATCAGCCTTCCTTGATAAGAATCTCCCTGTTGAGACATGGGAGATGTTACGAACAAGGAGAGCCAAGGATACAAGTAGAAACTTCGTATCCTATTTTGCAAAACAGAAACTCCTGATACTGAAAGGAAATTCTGCCAGGGGCAATTTGTAACTGTGTAGAAAAGAGATGAGCGTGTTCTTCGGTAGTAAGCTACTGAAAACCCCGAACTAGAAGATAAGGCATAAGCCAACGCTTATAACATGGTAGAATAAACGAAGAGCTGGGTAGGCTCAAAGTGATCACTTGTGAACCCAATATTGCAACCCTGCTTCTTGCTGAGAGGCTGCAAGTATAATGTTCTGGCTGAAAACGTCTAGCTGAAAGCTAAGCGTTGGATGTAATAAATAACTTCCACCTTCGGGGAATGTCCACAAATCAAAGGATGTTTCCCTGATTTCCACAGCACATAAACTATAACCACCCCTGTAAGGCTAAGCCTGACTCTGAATGTGGCACCCTGACCTCAAATCAACAGAGAGGATCAACGGATGGAACACGTAAACACCATGGCCTGGTGTCGCTGACATAAAACAAAGAAAGCGCACCTACCGCCAGAAGCCTTTGGATACTCATTTGTAATAGTACAAATGGAGAGTTCCGATATTGGAACAAAGTGCTGTAAGCATGAGGCTAACTATAGGTATCATAGCTGAATAGCTGTATGCCTACCAGCTACGATGCTGTTGGCTGAATACAAACCACCCCATTAACCCTTAATGAGAATAAAGGCTAGAGCACTTCTGTCCGAGAGCCGCTAGATAAAACCCGTTACCAGCCCCTGCTCTGCGTAGGAGGACTTCTTTGTCTGCTCCCGCCGGGGACAGCAGAACAAGAGAACAGAGGAGCCACAGGATTGTCACCAACAGGGACCTCCCTTGTATTGACTCTGGAGGGTTATGGGAGGTGAAAAACATAGCCAGTCTAATACTGTCTACCTGGTCTTTGAGAAAAGACAGACACTGAGTCTAAGATATGAGGAAAAACATTTTTCCCAACTAGGGTGTCAGTAAGGCTTAGGTTGAAAACCAAGGATAGACTGTAAGTCTTGCAAATGCGAAAACTGGGTACAGTTTAAGCTGGGATTATCCACCTCGTAAGTGTAATCAGCAAGAACATTCCTCTTGATAGTAAAACAAGATGGAAATAGACATCCTCTGGTGAGGAATGAACAACATCCTTATTCTGACTGTGGCAACAGTCCAAAAATCCTCTCCATCTGTGGAAGATGGTGAACAACAGCATCTCTGTGCAGATGGTTTTATACCTGAACAGCGTAATGTCGCTTCTGTGTTAGCGGACAGATATAAGCTGTGTGGGTGCTTAACCAGCACAGTGTAAACGTGTGTAGAAGCATGAAAAAGGGGATACTCACGCACCATTTCAAACTTAAAAATCACCTTAATATGTTCGGCCACCAGAAGCGACAGTGATTTAGACCAGACCTGTTTCTGCAAAACAGCTGACACCGAAATGGCAGCACCCTGTTTGTAGACCCTGCCCCCGCAGTCTGTGCCGAGGCATTCGGGCTAAGCTGTGGAAAAAATAATTTAAAAATTACATTTCGCACATATATAATGTCACTCCTATTTCCCAGTTGATCCATTAGAAAACATAAGGAAAAGGTAGGCAAAGTAACAGGTTGTCTAACAATTTAATTGAAGACACATATACATATATATACTCATTTTTGGGGTATGCCAACCAGCGAGTATTCTACTCCTGGAAGACTCACCTATTGTAACCTGATACAACAGCAAGAAAAAAGACACAGAATAAATCTGTTCTATCTTTTAAACAGGTAATATATATATGTGTGCTATTAGGGTTTACGCACACATATACAGAATGCAATACAGACCAACCCGCCTACCACGGGATAACACTGTATTTTATTTGTGTGCCACATAAATAATGCAGAGAATATAAAACAGCGTGTTTATTACCCCTCAGGTAATTCCTCAGACATAACGCATATTTGGAAAACTGTATAAAAGTTAACCACAATACTTGGGAATACAGGCTATACGTAGCAAAAGGGATTGTGTATATACACGGAACTCCCTTTACCAGACTTATGGAAAAAGTCCATCCACAGTCACCATATGGAATATTATACAGATATGTATTCCCATATTAATGTATATCTGCCCAAAAAGCAAAATATGTCACAGGAGGATAGGAAACTACCATATTGTCTAATAGGTAATCCTATAATATATACAGCAGTCATAGGGTCCTGAAATAAAGGTCCTGACTGTGTGGCTGACAATCGTTTAAAAACAGAATACAGACGATACTACATTACCCAGTGATGAGAGGCAGAAGTCTGGAACAGCATGCACTGATGTGTGTGTGCTCCGGATCCAAGATGGCCGCCATTCGCGCCATTAGGGGGAGAGGGGTAGGTGTACTCCCCTCTCCTAACATGTCCGCCTCCGCTCACCGCCGCTCAGCCTATATATATATATATATATATATATATATATATATATATATATATATTATGGCTGCAGCTGCTGGAAGTGAGAACCGCCGCTCTGCCATGCCCAGGGTGCGTGCGGCCTCACTGACTTCATCGCCTCTACAGAGCGCGATGCTTGTCCTTCTCCCCCGCTGCTCGTTATCTTGGGGCGGAGGAGGGGGGGGGGAGGCTGCCGGCAAGTCTGCGGGCGGGGAGGAGAGGCAGAGACACCCTCACTCCCGCCCGCCTGTTTAAACATGGCCGCGGCCGTCTATAAGGCCGTTAACAAACATATGCGCCCCATATAAGGCTGCCTATAAAGGCATACTTTAAATAAAACATGGCCCCGGCCGTCTATAAGGCCGTTAATAAACATAAATGGCCCCTTTGCTCGTTGTTTTCTAGGGGTAGACTGCCGGCAGAGGTGCAAGGGAAGCGTGCTGCTTACCTGCGCTGGAACTCAAGAGTGAAGAAATCCCAGGGACTTTCACTCCTCTGGGTCTTGGCATGGAGTCCAGCGCTGCACCTGAAAAGGAATAAAAATAAAAACAGGAAAACCTACAGCTAAACAGGCAGGAGCCTATACAGAAGTGACCTTTCTCCAGAAGGCACTTACAACAACTGAAGTCAGCTACAGAGGAGGGGCATAGTGGGGGAGGAGTCAAGGGAACAAACAAGTTTATAAGTGCCTAACTCCAGACCCACCTACTATACCCCAAGGTAACGCAGTGTCCCCCAGTGGTAGGACAGAGAAAAGGCCAGATAACGCCACCACATTAACCATTACTGGCTTATCTTCCACACGTTCCTCTAGAATGCCATTTATAAAAGAAAATCAAGCAGTTTTGATGCTGAACGAAAATAATTTGATTAATATCAGAAATCAAAAATCAGACCAACTGGTAATTGTCAACAGTTCATGAAGATCTTATCAGTTCATATCAGCTATAACTTTGTCCCAGGCTCATAAGTTCAAAATTACATCTAGGGCTAAGAAATTCTATGTGTCTTGATGAGCAGAGATATTATGCAGGTTCTGGAGCACATACCTATGGCTATAAGAGCCGGTTAGTGTTGGGCTTTATAACAACGCACAATCCTTTAACAATGTCATTGCTTACCTGTAGCTATAATTCCTTAATCTGTTTGCTAGCGCTGCAAAGGTAGAAGAAATCACAGGTATTTCATGAAGAGCCTTGCCACATTTTTACTACATCAATTACTTGCTAAAGCAACCTGTGCTACGGTTTGTGACACAGAGGTGTTTGTTCGATTTCATTCCTCCTGGACCTCTTGCCAGCATCTGATATTGTGGAACATGGGATTCTAATAGAGTGCCTGAAAAATTTCTGTGAACTGGACAACACAGTCCTTAGCTGGTTCAAATCGTTTTAGTGGCAGGTCACCAAAAGTTTTGTCAGGAGTATAGTAATCTGCACCTGTGCCCATGTCATGCGGCATTTCACAGGGTACTATCCTATATCCCATGGTATTTGCAGTATACATGCTACCACTGGATGAAATAATCAGTTGTCATGACCTAGAATACCACTGCTACGTGTACAATACTCAACTGTATCTCTACTTTGTTTAGGTATTAAGAACCCAATACCAATCCTAAATGACGTATTAGCTGAGCTCTAGAAGTGGATGAGTGCCAGTTGGCTGAGACTTAATCCTGATAAACAGAGGTTCTTATAACAGTAGCACAACATCAAATAACAAGATTGCACCTAGGCCAAATAAATGGGCTTTAGCTCGAGGGTTCAGTGTTACAAAATTCTGATCAGGTTTAGAATCTTGGTGTTGTACTTGATTGTAGCTTGACATTTAAACACCAGGGGGTAAATGTATTAAACAGATATTCGGCAAGTTTGACAGCTACTTTTAAAATGGCAATGTATTTAAAGACAACATTTGCCATTTTAAAATTAGCTGTCAAACTTGCCAAATATCGACGAGTTGCAAAAATCTCTGTTTATACATTTACCCCCAGGTTTTAGCCATGATATCTTCATTCTTTCATCTGAATAACATAGCCAGAATCAAGCATTTGATTCCCTCAGATGATCTTCCTAAATCTTACATATGTTTGTGTCCTCATGCTTGGACTACCATTATATTATGAACTCTAATTGGGACTCCCAGAAAACAATCTGTACCGCATGCAGATTGTACAAAATGCAGCAGCCAGGCTTAAACCAACCAGCCTTGTTCCTTCCACATAACACCTGTTCTCCATTCCTTTCACTGGCTGCCTATAAGATGGCAAATCTGCTTTTTGACGTTCAAAGCCCTATATATCCAGGGTCCTAGGTATCTGAAGCAGCTTTTGATTCCCAATACTCCCACCCCTCACTGTGATCTGCAGATAAATTAAACAGATAAAACTAACAGCACTTACAATCTCCCATACTTCACTTGGGGCTCAAGCTCCTACTCTGGATCTCACTGCCTCACACAATCCGTGAGGTTCCTAATCTAGAAGTCTTCAAAAACAGACTAAGGATCTGCTTGAGTAAATAGGTATTTCCTTAATGCCCCTTTATTTTCTGAAAAATGCAAATGCTTAGCACTCTCTTCTGTATTGTTGATCTTTTATATGTTAATATTACATTACTATTTTGTATTATGTTTTTTTAATCTGCAAATCTAAAACACTAAATCCTATTTAGAAAAAAATACTATATAAAAATATCATTATAAAAGTTAAAAATTTGTGAAAGCAGTTGGAAATTATTGAGTAGTTCCTAGGAGTGTTGTCACACCAGGGATGGGGTTGTTTTGAAGATCTACGGACATGTCATATCAGTACAGCTGCAGGACCCCAGTGAGGTCAAATGTCACTGGTGTTGCCATCTCTATTCCTCCTTTGGAGACCTACACTGCCAGGATTGATGCCAAACAAATATAGTGAGCATATGAACTAGTGGACGACCACAAGAGTGCAGTACAAAAGCAAAAGCCTTATCCAGAACCAGAGCAAGAAGGTGTAAATGGTGCTCATGGTTGTCAACAACTGATTCCTGCAATTACTAGTTCATCTTTACTGTCTCAACCTTCCACTGTCTCTCAACAAACTGTACCATGCTATTGGTGACCACATAAAATACCAGTCTCCAATGGCTGCTGGAATATTGGTTACGGATAATGCTTCTACTTTGCAATAGCCACACATTTTTCCCCACCAGTAGCCACAATTGTTATTCCATTACTTTATATATCCATTGTATCCTACAATAGATTCTAAGCTCATTTGTGCAGGGCCATCTTTACCTTGTTTAATTTTATTACATTTGTTTGTAATACGAGTCCCTCAATGTACAAGCCTGCATAATATGTTGGCACTTTTCTAATTAAAGAATAATAGTTAACCCATCACATAATTGTGGGGAATAAGGCCTAAATCATAACTGCAGTGTAAATATGATATAGCAAATGAATCCATTGATAAATTGAGCTGCTTAAGTGTAAAATGTGAAGCCAGAGAGTCTGTGTGTGTGTATTCAGTGACTGCACATCTCAGTGTTAGAAGATAGCAGTGTCACCTGTAGCAGCTTCAAAAGGCCCCTGTTGTGAGTTATATCCTTGTCTGGGATGGCGTTTTGACACCCGAATAGACTTTTAGGGACCGCTCAGTATGGTGTCTGGCTCAAAGAGACGATGTGCTGACTTGGCTATATTTTATATAGACAAGAATAATTCAGTTTTAAAATATTCCATTTAAAACCAATAAAAGTAGTGATCAACTACATATTCCTCAAAAACATGATGAAGGGCAGCTCGTATGCCAAATTAAGAATTCTGCCACACAGAGAAGTTGAGGAAATGAGTATAAGCTAAACAGCTACCTTGTACCTAGGCCTGTTTGGTATTAATAGATGGGTAAATTCATATGGGATCTATTAATAAAATTGGATCTGTGTAACACTCCACAGAAAAGTTAGGTCACATAATAGAATTGAGTAGTAAATCAGGCAACATGCAAATGGTGATTGGAAAAAGTGTCACAGACCACAACCCCCCTGGGAGGTGGGGAAAGGGGTCTTTAAAAAGCGGAGACCAGCTACAACAAATTGTCAGTCTCTTAGGAAAATCAATCCACACTGATAAGCTGTCTATCTTTCTAGTCAATCTCCCATGGCACAGATTATACAACTCAAGTAAATTATACACTGAATGTAACCCTGTTTATTTTAAACTGTTTTGCTTGTGTATGTTAAGTCAATTGTTTATTGTTTTTATATCTGAATGCCCTGTACCTTTGCATATTCAAGCTATAATTTAACAAGTGCAGTCCTTGATAATCTAACGAATCAATTAGCCTGTTCAGAAGAATATAGCTCGACCAAGTAAACCCTTTGAATGCCAGTGTGTGATTTGTTAATATATTTGACTAACAAGCCTAGTGTGTGCTTGGATTTACATTTGAGTAACAGTCTGGAGGTGTGAAGAGTTAACCCTTTGATTGCTGGGGTGGGCCTGGCTAACCTGTGGGTAGCCAGAAGCCTTGTGTGCCAGATATTGGGGTCCTACTGTCCGTATTCAATAGGTGGTAGTGGCAAACCTGAAGGGTGTGAAAGCAATTCAGTAGGACTTTAACCTGTGTGATAGGTAGAGACTGCGGGCTGGAATCATGTGTAACCTCATACAGTATACACCCAAAGTCATGGAAGTTGAGAGCGTGTTCGTGACAGTAACTATGACCAGCATATACTGGTATCATTGAGCAGACTTGTCTAAAGGCCCCACCCAATCTACAACTCTGTTTTAATGGCTAATCATAATGGAAAGAAGTAGCAAGTGGTCTTTAATGTTGGGATGGTGGAAAGTTAACTGGCACTCTGGGCACAAAGCACATCACTTGAGCTGTCTGTATATCCCCCACCAGAAGAACGTCTACAGCATATATTATATCTCTCATAATAAAATATATATATATATATATATATATATATATATATATATATATATATATATATAGTTTGTTTCTATGATGGCGAATATCTGCCAGAGCTCTGAGGGTACAGATGACAAATCTTACATAGTTATTTAAGATCAACATTTTTTGGTTGCAAACAATTGTTTGACTCCCGGAAGGAAACCTCATGACAACACGACATAAGGACAACGCAACAAATCATATTTTATGGTCTATCTACTAAATAATTTGCCAACATATAAAAACTGCTACACATTACAAATCAGATTCACACAACGCCCGGTGACCCAGCTTATCTAATATCTAAGCTTATCTAATATAAATATATTGGTTTCAATTCCTTGTTCTTCAGTGGCCCGATAGAGCAGATCATTACCTTTTTCCCCTCAAATGAAACTCCATTAACTATCAGCGAGAGACTGCTGAAATTGTTTTATTTGCATCAGGTAAAGTGTCATTCTCAGACCTTATGCTTTAAAAAGGTGAGTGGAATATTAATTCTTTCACTTTCAGACAGTTGCATAATTTGCTCTATTTCTCAGTTAATGGAGCTACTTTGCTTCCAACTCTGTCTAGAACACATTGTATAGTAGTTTGTCTATTCACATTTCTTTTAGTACACACCCGGTGCAAACCTTTTAATTATCAAACTTCCTTGGTCTGTAAATATACTGGGGCTTACCAGGAGGTTCAAAAATGTCAAGATGGGCAAAATGAAATATAGCTAGATACCTATTATCATTAATTCATCAGGGTTATAATGTCCACATCTTCTCCATACTGGCTCCAATTAACTTGGAGGTACCATCATTTTATGTTGTCTAGTTTTCAAAATGGTATACCTTGTTGGACTCCTATTGTTCCTACACATTTTATACATTCAATATAGTGTAAAATAAAACATTCAAGTCTAGATTTTATTATGAAAAACTATATGTAGAATCCCAACTTTTGCTACGGGTATCACAGAAATAAATTACTAATATTGATGTTGGAATGTGATCATCCCAAAAAGTGCCAAAATAGGTACAGCAGTGAACGGGTTAAAGGACTGCTAAACCCAAAAATGTAAATGTTCATATGTGAAGCATGGTAAAATATATTGTTCAGGGTTATCTTGACAGTAGACTGTGGCTGTTAAAAAGTAAAATTAGGTACATAGGCACTTATATATTTTAAAAAAAATAAAGCAATTAATGATGCTCTGTAAAAAATATCATACACATAGCTATAACCATCGATTGCATCATCTCAGCAATTGTGAGGAAAGCTGCTGAACCATTTAATGAGGACAGGAATGCCATGGGCAGTGGTGAAAGACAAGGACATTTTAGAAGTAGTTTAGTATGCATACATAGAACAAATCCACTCATGTACATGGCAGAACCAAGGGCAAACCATACCTTCTAACCCCTACAAACTTCCAGGAACAAATTATGATTGATTATTATACATTTCTCACACACAATTATAAATGCAATAATGGACAAGGCAAACACGAATTACTGAGCTGAAATGTGTATTTTTTTCGGCATTCTGCGCTATATACAATTTATACATCGTTTGAAGGTCACTATCTTCACCCCGAACACAATAGGGTAGATTTATGGAATGTGTTAAAAAAAAAATACCCTCCTCGTAAAGTCATTTAATCCATCCCTACAAGACCTTCCCCCGCAAGAGAGGGCAACACTTTGCCTACTGTAATATCAATTCTTTTAATAATGTTAGAGTATTATTAATAATTTAAAAACAAAAAACAGTCTACAAGAGATTAAAATAAGAATGTGTTGTCTGTATACAGAGGCAGAGGAGCCTGGCCCATCCTTTCACATGCCCTGTATTGATTTTGGGGAGTTCCAGTAAGACACTTCAGATAGGTTGGATTAAACTTTCCTACACACATACTTATCCAATCACTTGATGAACATTGGCAAATGTCACAGCCTGTGCATGTATGAACTGTCCTACCAAACATGCATACATTCACAGGCAATGTACACACATACATACACATACCACTTTCACTCAAACTTATATACTCATACAATCCATATATGTGTGTGTATGTATTACATAGTCTAAAATCTATTCATATGTAAATATTGTCTATAATATATTTTATACATACACACACACACAGTGATCAACTGACACTATCACAGATGTGCACTGTATAATCCAGGGGTAGGCATCTCACTGCTCTACAGGTGGTATAGTAAAACAGTACAAAGACCACAGCATGACCACCCCTAATCATCACACGTCTTCTGTCCCTCACATACAGGCCACACACATACACAACCCCCAGTCCACATACATATACACACACACACATTGACACTTTGTGATATTTCCTCCATTTTGTAGAACCGGATGTTGTCTGGAGGTAGCATGGAGTGTGTGGACAGTTTTGATTTTTTGGGGGCAGCTTCAAGCCAGGAAAACCACAAAGATGATGAAGAAAACAATAAGTATAAGAAAGATCTTGATCATCAGCCAGCGGTTTGAGGTTACGGATTGGAAATATTTCAGGATCTCAGAGTGTGCAGCTTCCACATTTAGTTGTGTGTCTTCTACATTCCCATCAATTCTGAGCAAAGAAAGATACAAGAATGTGAATGAAACCTGAAGGAAAATGGCATTAGCGATTCTAAGGAATGAGAAGAATGTTATTGGGGTTCAAAGGACGTAAATTTAGTTTTAATGGTGCGTTTTTCAGGTCCTTACCTTTGTATAGTTTCCTCCTGCTCCTTCACCATGTGAGCCAACTGTTGGAAGATAGAGCCCAGCTCAACTATGGTGGATTCTATGTTTTGCATAGTGTCTGCTCGGCTCTGAATATAGGAATCCTGAAATCAAGAGCAAAATGATACTAGTGAAACACACTGATTTCGTTAGTTTATTCCACCTATGAAGTATCTGCAGTATTCCCTTGTCCATTTAATCCTCTTATGCATTACCATTTGCCCTTGCTCCTACCTGCTCATCTATGAGCTGCAGCTGCTGACTAACTTTAGAATCCATCTCTATTGTCACATCTCCGTGTCTACGGGAGTCGTCTTGGAGGAGAACGGAGGGCCCTGGACAAGAGAAAAACATGCATGGGAACAAATCATTACAAATGTGGATAAAAACAAAACAAAAATAGGATAGAACAGACAGTAATAGATATGATGATAGAGGAGACAGATTTACAGACACAGACTGAGGATGATAAATCAGTAAGTGAGAGATCACAGTGTTATGCAATAGAGCTGTGAAATACAAATATAGATATTATGACATATTACCCATGCTATTGTGATGGAGAGGAAAAGCAGAGACCGGACCCTGAGAGAATTGCTCTCTGCGACTTCGCTGATGCTTTAGATTCTGTGGGGGGGAATAAAAAATACACAAATGCTGAAATGGATTACTGCAGGACTAGATGGCCTATGATAAAGGGACTCTTCCCCATTCTTAAACCTCACCTCTGTCCTTACTTCCAATACAGACTTGAAATCATTAGACATTGACGCTAGTTTTGACTAAAAGAATAAAAGAAAAAAAAAAGGATTAACATTTGAAAAGATGAGAGATCACTAGGACTGGACTAGAGGTTAAAACTTTGTCAAATATTCAATTATGGGTTGCATGGTTTGCCGTGTTTACTGGACAAATAGAAGGATGAACAATGATAAGTGTGTCATAAGAGGTAGCTTTTATTTCTACTCCACAAGTAGCTCTCCTGTTAGTCTATGGACTACACCTTCTATCATGTTAAGAAGTGATTTGCATGTTTTCACCTATGATTTCTAGATTGAGGATTATGTATCTTCATTATCTGAATTTCTAGGATAATGCCACTTATTATAGAATAACCTAGAACATTTTACTGTGCTATATGTATGTAGGACTTTATATATAAAGCCCACCATTATCTTAGAAAACTTGTGTCTAGTATTTCCTAGGTTCTACACTATACAATCTACTGATCTATATCTTGCATCATCTATGCTTTTAAATAGTGGTTTTGAATGCACAATGTCACAAGAGTGAATGAGGAGTAAACTGCAGTACTAAAAATTCACAGAGAGTATTAAATTGTTTGGTTCTATTGGATAATACCATGTGTTAAAAACAAGCCATGAATAACTAATTTAGCAGCTAGAGTGGGTATAGTACCCCAACAGCTGATCAGCATTGGTACATTACACAGTTATCACCTCACCTGAAGAGAGACCACCACGGTATTTGAGTGAGTCTGAAGATGACGCCCACTCTGACTGCCACGTGCTCGAACAAATGACTGTAATTGAGCAATCTGTTGATTCAGGCTACCAATGTCCTGTGTATGAGAAGATGGGTATATATAAGAAACAATCACACACACACATAATGTACACGTTTATAACACAATATATGCAGGTTATGTATACAGACACCTACTTGCTTAATGATGTATGTTAGTTCCTCAATTTCCACAGCTTTGTCATCAAAAAGAGACTTCCTTTTAGCCACTGAAACAAGAGATAATAATCATCAACATAAAAGTTTTTAATCCTTTTACCTTCAATCAAAATGATCCAAATAATGCCTACCCCCTCCTCTTCTGCATTCCCTCACTCATGTTAAAATTCAATAAAAACTAATGAATGTATAAAAATTAAATCTAAAAAAAAAAAAAGTGTCTAGACTTAGACATAATTCATGATCGCCTAACAATGGTCTCCGTGTCCAATCTAACTACAGAAGTAAATGGCAAAACAGGATAGAATGACTCGATCACATGGGCCCAAGTCATGTAATACACATTCTTATCATCGATCATTTTTTCACATCGTTAAGGATAAAAAAAAATCTAAAATTGATCTTATCAATCACCACCACTGTGAAGTGCTTTAGTGAACAGATCTGCAGCGGTAATATTGTTACCCTAGAGCTGTCCCCCTTCTGGTCTAGACAGGAAAAGGGGCACATTCCAACCTGGCCAGCCTAGTGTACATTCGTGTTCCTCTCTGTTGCTATAGGGTAATAAAATAAAATGACTGCGGCAGGGCTTCTCACTGAAGCTCCGCACAACAGGAAAAAGAGGAGCAATTATACTTATGGTAACTGGTCCTTTATTTCCCTCCATCCTCCAATGACATTTCTGCACCATGATACATCCAATCTCAGGCTATCCTAGCACAGCACCATAAAGATAGCAGATGAGAGTTCTACTAACAAAGGAGGTCCTGACCTGTAGTAAACTACTCTGACAAAGGCCCAATAAAGTGATACTTTCAATTGTATTATCTTTTATTTAGAAGTAGTTCTTTGAAAAATAAATAAACAAACAGTGTATTGCAATATTGTGTGGAGACAGATGCCTGCATATAAATATACTGATAAGACTTCATTTAACAATGTGTATTTCTCTAAACCCTAAAGTAGTTTTGGCTGCAGTTAATTTTCATGATGTATTTATATCATATCTCTATATATCTCTTTAAAATAAATAAATATGTTACACACACACTCCTATTCGAAGCAATTTGTATATTTTACAAACTTACATATCGTCAACTTTTCCAGTTTGCTAAATGTGTTGCTAAGATCCCTTCCGATGCGTCTGCAGAAGATAGAGAATGCTAAGTAAAACAAGTTAACACCACAATCTTTTTACATCAGATTGACAGGAACCTCACATCATTAATCTGTTCTATTGAGTACCCTTCTACTTCCACCATCTTACTCTCAATCTGTGGCTTTCTGCTTGACTCCATTCCCCACTTCACATCATTGCACTGTCCTGTCCCATACAGCCCTGCCATAACTAGCATGATCACACAAGATCCGAAAATATGCGTTTCTGTGAACATTCCAATGATCTGATTGGCCAATAAACAGGGGAAAGAAGGATGGGAAATAAATATAAAAGTAGCAAAAAAAAGTAGTGAGTGTTTTGACAGAATATAGAGTGAAAGTGGAAGATTGGAAGACTGATGAAAAACAGGACTATACAAAAAAAAGTTACATCAAGGTAGAAAATGATAGCGTTGCAGTAGATACGATACAGCTAATGAAGAAGATAAGAAACAGAAAGGAGGAAAAGCAAGGAGTGAATGGAGCTTCTTACTTGGCCATAAGAGTGAATTCACTTCTCTGTTTCACAGCACTGAGACTGGGGTTGGAAAGCTGAACACCGTTCTGTAAAAGAAGTATGTAGTGGGATAAACAGAGAGAAAAGACATACTATCCAAGAATTATAACATTGTTCATAATATGTCACTTCTTTCCGATTTCCTCATTGCTAGTGGTAATGAGCAATATCCAACAATTTATAGAACCTTATAGTAGAACAGAAAAAAATAGAAATATTTTGTTATAGTGATCTGTACATATATAGGATTCTTAAGCTGGGTACACACTACAGAAATTTCAACCAACTTTTTATGCCAAGCGATTTTACATACGATCGATGGTCCGATCGCTCGGTCCATGGACTGCATACACACAGCCTTGTTTAGGACAATAAAGGGAAGAGCGGACGTCCCTTTAGCGACTTTTTACAGCCATGTAATTTCGTACTCACTGTTGTGGATCGGTCGGAAGTTTATACACACTACACAGCGGAAACGAGATTGGAACGAAAATATTAAACGGTACAACCAGCCAAATGAGGCGATAATCGTCCATTTGGGCAGACTTTCGACCATCGTGTCACTGCACACACTGACCCGACTTTTGAATGAGCGGTCGTATGTCGGCTGTTTGAGCCGATTATTGGACGAAAACCGTGTAGTGTGTACCCAGCTTTATAAATCAAACACAGCACTGTTTACTAAGATATATGGCAGCTTACAGTGACCATGTTTTTAATAATTTTCTGTGTATTCTACATACTATGTCACAGAATTGAACTAATTAATAAATCAATCATCTGGTTAGCAGTATAACGTGCTACTTTTAATGATAACCAAGATAGTTTACATATGGTACTTTAAGAAAAAAATAGCAGATTTCCTAATTATTTTCATTCTTTCTTTCCATTTACCAAATAATACCCTGTGGTATATACAGTATAGTGCCAACCACTTTATAAAAGATCGCCATAGCAACCCCAGTCAATAAAACCAGAGCTTGAAAAACTGATGTAAGTCAGTATAAAATAACCATTTACAACATGCACATGCCTGGTTAGATGGCTCTTAGATATAATTTCAGCATTTTAAAGTGGAACTTATGACCAAAATTACTTTCCAAGTAAAGACTTTAAGTTGTCTCCGCAAAGGCAATTTCCTCCAGTGCCTTTGCTTACATGAATCATGTTCCCCATTTTTGGAGTCCTATCCTATTAGCTCTCTAGTACACTAACCTGGCGCCCACGCAAAGACTTGCAAGCAGACATGAACTCAGCAGTGCGGTCCCGGCAAGACATGGTGTCAGTTGGTGGGGCAAGAAGAGGGGAAGATAAAGCTTCTGTGGTGGTTTGGGAGGGCAGGACCTGGGTCTGAGGTGGTCCTACGTATACTCCGTTCTCAGTGTTGCGGGAACCGTGACGTCTACGAGCGTTCATGGGTCCTGGGCCGGCTAAAGGACAAATTTCAATTATTACATGCATAGATCCATACATATATAAAAGATACATGAGAGTAAGAGCACAAAATATCTGTCATTAATAATATAAAACGGTGCTGGGCAGCTAGTGTCATACCTGGAGGCAGGGCCCACACCCACCATTCCTGTGTCCCCCAAAAGCAAAACATTACAAAATATTTGAATACCTGGTGAAATGCTTAACTCCAGATAAACAAGTTGGATATATAAACTTTCACAGAGGGGTCATTCCACATCAGATCACCCAAAATAACATGAAATGTCCACCACCCATCTCAGATTTTTTTTATTTTTTTTTAGTGGAGAGGATGTCAAAACAACTATTTCTACCAAATATCTCAACTAACTGACGATTAGTTGATTAAATACTGATGTTTCAATTTATTAAATAATTTACTAATCGCGGCTTCTTTATCCAGTTTATTTGAAGTATCACGGGTGTTTATTAAGGAAAAAAAAATAAATAAATTTGGACCCCTAAGGTAACTCTTCCGCCCGAATCCAAACCAAATTACTTTATCTGCCTCATGTTTTGCGTTATGGCAAAAAAGCACTTTTTTCAAATAGAAATAAAAACGCTAGATTCAATTGACATTAGAGATCCCATTTTTTTTGGGGGGGGGGGGGGGGTAAGGGGGGTGTTTAAACAAGGTATACATTACTGCCACAGCAAGGTACTGTTTTATAGTGGAGAAAAAAAAATAATGAAATTGATGTTCGATTACTATTGTATCGCATACATAATCAACACAAGTTATGTTAAAGGTTTTAAATTTCATGGTTTCTTAAGTGCTTAACTGAAGTTGAGTCAACAATCTAATTATTTTTCCCTTGCTTGGAACTTGTTGTAACGGTCTGTAATGTTCCTTAAAGTGTCACCAGAAAGTGTATACTGCCTTCCAGTACTTCCTTGGATAGTAGGCACTTCCGTTACACAGAGGACGTGAATAAAAGGAACAAAACACTTATCCCTTGAAGGCCAGGACAGCACATTTGTTGATTGGTTTTGTTTCATGAAGTGTATCAGCACATCTTGTTCCTCCTCATTACATTGAATGATATACCCAATGTACCAGATGTTATCATACACTGCTGCTATGTATATTCCAGGTTGCAGATCACTTTTGTCCACGTTTTTTGTGACTGTGGTCATAGTGTCACTAACTTTGGTTCCTCCTGTCTTTATGTTGTCTGATGACAATCGATATATGTGTAGCTCATCATTACGAATAGGCCGAAATCTGTGATGAGAACGTGTTCCTGTCAGCGTTTGCCGTTTCTAGACGGATATGCAGCTTAGTTAGCAGTATTTCGTTTTGTGACACGTAAAAAAACTTTATGCCATGTACATTTTCATTTGCCCAGGTCCAAAGGTGTCAAGATGTGATGGGTTTTCACCGCTTGCAGACTGGTGCAGGTGGCTAGATGTTTAACTGTCCCTCCAATGCCATCACATGGACTCTTACCATGAGATGTGACAAAAAATTTCATTCTGCTTGAAATGTTGAAGTCATCCTTATTGAAGCATAAGTTAAAAAAAGTTTTTGCAGTTCTTGTATTGTGCACTAGCACCATCACTAAAGTAGTAAACATACTCCAATTTTGACAATGATATTGCCAAGTGTTTCATAACTACCGTCATGAAGGCATGCACAGTTATAGCTACATGGTCATTGGTATCGCTAATAACGCACAGGCTCACACAGCTCGAAGTGTCACAATCATCTTGTCCAAAATATACAACAAGCTGACAATCACCATGTTCTTTGGTCCACTTCAGTGACATAACTTTTAAGCTTTTTCTAGCTCCTTTTTTGTGAGACAAGATAGGATTACTGCATGTTTTCTGAAATTCTTCATATCTTAGCAGCAGAAGCTTTTCATGATGGTAGCAGATTGAGGTTTCAGGATCATTGGTTACTGCATTTGAAACTACAGATGAAGAAACAAAGAGGATTTATGTACTTACGTTAAATCCGTTTCTCTGATTCCGTCTGGGGGACACTGCTTACCATGGGTTGTGGAGGGGCACTTGAGAGTTGGCACCTAACTAGTTAATTTAGTACTGCTGGCAAACCCCTCCCCTCTACAAACCCCCTGCCTCTTCCTGTCCAGTTAGTTTTAACAAGCCCAAGATAAAAAAGGGCAGTCACACAAGAACACGCAGAAGAAAAACAGAAGGGAGGGATCGCAGTGTCCCCCAGACGGAATCAGAGAAACGGATTTAACGTAAGTACATAAATCCTCTTTTCTCCTTCATCCGGTCTGGGGGACACTGCTTACCATAGGGACGTTCTAAAGCAGCCCCCTAAGGGTGGGACTACTCTGAAAGCCCTGCTCGTAAAGCACTACGAGCAAAATTTGCATCCGCAGAGGCAAATATATTAAACTGGTAAAATTTGGTAAAGGTGTGGACAGAGGACCAGGTGGCTGCCCTGCAAAGCTGGTCCGCAGAAGCTCCATTCCTTGCTGCCCACGAGGCCCCCACCGATCTGGTGGAATGGGCCGTAAGTCTCTCCGGCACAGCACGGTTAGCATTAATATAAGCTTGCCTGATGGTAGACGTAATCCATCTGGCGATGGATTGTTTTGAGGCTGGCCAGCCTCTCTTATTAGCGTCATAAAGAACAAACAGTGAGTCAGTCCGTCTAATCTGGGAAGTTCTTTTAACATAAATGCGGAGAGCTCTAACCACATCCAACTTTTTCATCGATTGCTGATCCGTATGAGAAGTGGATGAGAAAACCGGAACAATTATTTCCTGGTTTAGATGAAAAGCCGAAACTACCTTTGGCACAAAGGAAGGAAGGGTTCTTAACACCGCTCTGTCCTCGTGGAACACCAAATAAGGTTCCCGACAGGACAGGGCTCCTAATTCAGAAACTCTGCGAGCAGAGGCAATAGCCAGAAGAAAAAGGACCTTCCAGGTCAAACACTTAAAATCCGCCTTGTTCAAAGGCTCGAAGGGGGGTCCCTTGAGCATGTCCAGAACCAGATTGAGATCCCATGGAGCTGTAGGAGGGACATAAGGAGGCTGTATATGGAGAACTCCTTGGAAAAAAGTTCTAATGTCTGGTAAGTCAGCCAACTTCGTATGGAAAAATATCGAAAGGGCTGAAACCTGAACCTTTAAGGAGCCTAATCTAAGGCCTGCTTCTAAGCCATGCTGAAGGAAAGCTAACAAGCGAGGGAGGCGAAAGGAGGACGAGTGGTATGTCCTACTTTCACAACATCTAATATATGCCTTCCAAATCCGGTGATAGATGCGAGATGACACTGGTTTCCTAGCTCGCATCAACGTTTGAATTACACTGGAAGAAAACCTTCTAGCCCTCCAAAGGCTGGCTTCAACAGCCATGCCGTTAAATTGAGCTGATGTAAATTCTGGTGATGGAATGGACCTTGAAGAAGAAGGTCGTGACGATACAGAAGGTGGAATCCCGGACCTTCCGCCATAGATATTATTTCTGCGAACCACACACGCCGTGGCCAGAAGGGGGCTACCAGAATTACTGGTAGGGAACCCTGTCGAACTCGTCTGAGGACGCGAGGAAGCATGGGGATCGGAGGAAACAGATATCCCATCCTGAATTCCCATGACATCGTCAGGACGTCCACTGCCGCCGCTAGGGGATCTCTTACCCTTGCGCAGAACCTGTGGACCTTTCTGTTGTGTCTGGAAGCCATGAGGTCTATGTCTGGAAGACCCCACCTGTGAACCAGAGATTGGAAGACTTCCGGGTGAAGTGACCACTCCCCCGGCATCATCTGATTTCGACTTAGATAGTCCGCCTCCCAGTTTTCTATTCCTGGAATGAAAACTGCTGATATTGCCGGAACATATAGCTCTGCCCAAACCAATATTTGGGCTGCGATATCCATCGCCGCTGCGCTCCTGGTTCCTCCTTGTCTGTTGACATATGCCACGGCCGTGGCATTGTCGGACTGGATACGGACTGGGTGGCCCTGAAGAAGGGATTGTGCTCCCTGAAGGGCTAGAAGAATGGCCTTCAATTCCAATACATTTATTGGGAGAGCCGACTCCTGAACCGACCAACACCCCTGGAGCCGGAGGTGCAGGACCACCGCCCCCCAACCTTTGAGGCTGGCGCCCGTCGTGGCTATGATCCACGACCAAGGTGCGAAGGATCTGCCCACATTCAAGTGATCCTGGCACATCCACCACTGAAGAGATGTTCTCGCCCTCTTGGATAGAGAAATCTTTTGAAGATCTAGGCGTAGGTGTGAACCTGACCACTTCGACAATAGGTCCCACTGGAAACATCGAGAATGAGCTCGACCGAAGGGAATGGTCTCGAAGGAGGCCACCATCTTTCCCAGTAGCCTCATGCACAAGAGCATTGAGGGTCTGGGAGAAGACAGAACCTGGGAGGTTACCTTCTGAATAGAGGTGATCTTCTCTACTGGGAGAAATATCCTTTGTTTGCTGGTGTCCATGAGGAGTACCAGGAACACCATGCGCTGACACGGAACCAACTGGGATTTCCTTAAATTTATCAGCCATCCGTGGCCCTCGAGAACCGCTTGGGTGAGGAATAGGCAATAGCTTAGGCAACTCTCTGAGGAAGCCTTGATTAGCAGGTCGTCCAAATAAGGAACGACCTGAACACCCTGCAGGTGAAGACATGCTGCCATCACTGACATAATCTTTGTGAAGACCCTTGGCGCTGTTGATAGGCCAAAGGGGAGGGCCCGAAACTGATAGTGAACTGATCCCACCGAAAATCTGAGAAGGGACTGATGGTGGATCCAAATGGGAATATGGAGATACACGTCCTTTATATCTATGGACGCTATGAACTGATCTTTCTCTAGGCCGTTTATCACTGACCTTAGAGATTCCATCCGAAACTTGTCCACCCTTAAGTGAACATTGAGGCCCTTTAGATTTAAGATAGGGCGAAAGGAGCCGTCCGGCTTCGGGACTAGGAATAGGTTGGAATAAAACCCTGTTCCTATCATGGTGTAAAATTTTAGGCAAAGTTAAAATGTTTGGCAATCAAACTTATTCAGTCATTTCACTTTCTCAGAGACATGTTACAAGGTCAATTATCTACCTTTGCCATCTCCTCAGAGGCACTGACACTGTTTTAAACAATACATATCTTATACTCTACTCACTACAGCAGGGGCTGGCTGGGCTGGGGGCACTACTCCTGTGTGTTTGTTGAAAAAGCAGCATAAGCTGTATCTCTACTACTACCCTTTATTATTCCCTGTTTGCCTTACATGTGTGCACTGTTATATATTTATATATAAAAAAAAGAATCTGTAAGTGAAACAGAGTGCCCTATCATACAAAAAGCACAAGGCAACGATGATGAGGGTGAAGCCAAAGATATTTAATCTTACATACAGTATATAGGCTTAAACCAGTTATCCTCCTCTCACACATCACATGATTTCCATCTAGCACTCTCTACCAGCCTGGGACTATTTACCTCATTACAATGGTCATCTCATTTCAACACATAATTCAATTAAATACAAACCAACCAAGCAACGAGGTACATAAACCAATGGTAACATAAACTAGATGGTCTAGTCCTAAATTGTTGACATCCTATATTGACCCACGAAACTAATTTCCCTTAGTCCAGCGACTCCTTGTTATGACGTCAGCTGTAACCCATAACAGTCTGAGCCCCTCTGCCTCGGGCGACAACTGCCCTCACCACGTGACGTGCCAGCGCCCGGTGATGTGGGGTAACACTATGTTTAGGGTCAGTTATACTTACGGTCCTTTTTTACGTCACAATTCCCGTCTGTCTGACCGGCCACCAGCGCTGATGACTTACTCTGAGCCGGAGGTTTCGCTGACGTCAGCGCCACGTACCCCGGCGTCACTGGCTCCTGTGGGGCTCTGAGCGCACGGTGATGACGTCACTAAAGGAGGAGGCGTTATATGATGAGGACGCGGAAGCGGCTTCGTCTGGAGGGGAGATTTGCCCTCACTGCTCACAACGAGGCTAAACTTGGCTTCTTATTCATTCTCCATTTTATTATTCAGAAAACTTTCTTTTTAAAAGATTAAATCAAGTTATATCAAAGATTTATAATGAGATTGACATACAAGGGTGTTCCATATGTAAATTGTAATTGTATTTTGCTTAGGCCAACAAGGTTGTGGGCATGAAATTAGGTAGCAATGTAGCAGTCACTGTTTTGTTTATTTTCGTCATCAGCCACTAATTCCACAGTACAGAGAACTCGCATCAGTCCCTGCCCTTTGGAGCTTACAGTCTAAATTCCCTAACATATACACACAGATTGAATAAGAAGCTGTAGTTTTGCAAGGGTTAAACCTTGCTGGGTCACAGATTTGATAGTGGGTTATTTACATCATACATGACAAGAGGGAGAAGTTTTGAAAAAAAAAATGGGATTGTGCTTTTTTTGCCGTTACATTAGGGGTCTAAATTTTGTGGTGATTCCTTAATAAACACCCGTGATACTTCAAATAAACTGGATAAAGAAGCCGCAATGAGTAAATTATTTAATACATTGAAAAATCAATATTTAATTAACTAATTGTCAGACAGTCGAGATATTTGGCAGAAATAATTGTTTTGACATCCTCTCAATTAAAGATATGTCAAACAAATCTGAGATGGGTGGTGGACACTCTTTGTTAAACTGATATGGAGTGACCCTGCCGTGACTTTCAGCGAATCCAGGAGGTTTGCCTACTCTTCCGAGAGGACTCGCTGAAATTCAGGATCTTCCCGGGAATGCCGGGAGAGTAGGCAAGTATAATTTACATACAACCCACTGGTATTTTGCCTGTTCCAAAAAGGTTTTGGGCATGAAATCAGGTGGCAAAGTGGGCACAGGCATCATTTTGATCATTTTGAAGAAGTAGCTGTAGTTTTGGAAAGGTTAATGTTTTTTGTTTAAAATTTCCAACGAACAAAAAAACCATATCACTATCGAAAATGAAATAGACCATATACATCAAAGGATTTGTGTAAAGATGACCAATAGGAACGAAAATTCACCTTATTACAACACCCAATTCTATAACAATACCTCCGCTGAACAACTGTACCACTTCACAATTAAGATAACTATATAACTTCTGTTCTCCTCAACTCCCACCTCCCTGTCTCCTATGCTTGACCGTCTCTACTGACTCCTCTCGTGCCTGCAGTCTGTTTCCGCTCCCCTTACTATGTAAGCTCTTTTGAGCATGGCCCTCTTCCCTTCTGTCTGTATACCATTTCTTCTACTCCTACACCATTATACTTTGCCTGGAGATATTGAAGTCTTGGTTATACTTGTTTTACTTTGTACTGTCGTGCCCTGATATACTGTCTGTCTTGTATTTTGTTCAGCGCTGCGGATACCTTGTGGCGCCATATAATTAAAGAATAATAATAACTATATAAAACAAAGAAACAAGATATCCCTTACCACAATACTCTGCATTACAACAACTCTGCCACCAATATATAATACCACTCCCACACTCTTTACTGTCAGGAAATGAAAACAATCTTTAAATGTATGTAAATCATACTAAAAAGGGGGATTTTCACAAAATGTAATAGTGAAAGATCAGGGTAGATACCTATAGTCTACCCCTGCTCACAGCATGAATCTGGTCCCTCCCAATTTCCCTTATTTTCCAAACCTTGTGCAGAATACTATTAACCACCTCACTACAGGGAAGGATTTTGCCCCTAATGGACACTAAACATTGTACATTCTATATGTAAAATCTAACAACTGTACTAACTAAAGAACGAGTGCTTAAATCAAAAGCCTCACACCTTTTCAACGCTCCATACACCCACTTAGGGTAACTAAGCCCCGAAAGGCCTAAGATTCCCTTGTAAATCTTTACACTGAAGCAAGAAATGGTCCATTGTCTCCACTTCACCATGACATTCCACTCGTGGACAACTACGATTATCGACACCCCTATGCTTCAGGTTCCCCTTAATGTAGACAACACACAAAAACCGCTGACAGCTGGCACACACAAAACCCGCTAATCAATCCGTGAGGTAAAATAAAAACAATTTAATAGTAACAACATAACAATAATGACAGCAATCACTGGCCAGTGGTGAAATAAAATAAAAACTGCAGTATATCAGATACAATTGGTCACAAGAACTGCAAAAAGAGTACAGAACAGTGATCGGTGAATTAGAATGATAACCAAGAGTCACAGTGTTATCCTATTCCCTGTTGTGGTGAGCATGGGACAGTTGTCAAAAGAATGTCTCACTTCTCCACAAAATTTACATCGAATCATTTTACAATCTTTTGCCATATATCCAAATTCTTGGCAATGTGCACGCCTGATAACGCCACAATCCTTGCTGAAATGGCGAAAATAACTGCAGTGATAACAGGGCTGGCCAGGATAGAAGCATTGGATTCCATCCTGTCACGGATCCTGAGTTTGGAATAGTCCTCGAAGCCCCGCTCTAGATAGACTTACCCCCAGAGAGGTGCAGAGTCTAACGGTAGACAGGTATTTACCAGGGATCCCCGCAAATTTGTTGACCAAAGATGGACCGTGAACATCAGAAGCATCCACCCAGGACCGTTCCTCAGGTCCATATCCCTTCCAATCCACTAAATACTTGGTCTTGCCCCGAAAGGTTTTGGAATCCAGGATCTGGGAAATCTCGACTTCTTAGCTGGTGCAATGTGTGACACATCCCTGCCTATATAGGCCACAGATGGAAGGTGGACTGGTCCAGAATACAGAAGGCTGATGCTAATAACAGACGTCCAGGCCCCATCCGAGACATGCCCGTCTGAATCTGGAACCATAGCTAGAGGAGATTCCATTCCCGCATACTTTTTATCCAGTAGGATTGTGTTTATTTCCTGCCTGCTTGTGAACTCTTGAATAAACTCCATATTGTTTGTAACTACAAAACCTTGTTATGTGATGAAGATCATACAGGTATACTACCGGATATTCAAAATAGATCCTCTTTTACTGGAGAACCTCGTGGTTATCTTTAAAAACTCTAGAAACCTTCAAGATCATCTACCATCTTGGAAAGAAGTCCAAAAATTCATACTGATGGGAAAATGTTACAGTTGTCGAAGTCAGCAAATTGGATAAAGTCATTTCAATTAATATCGAGCAAACTTGATTGTCTTTGTCTGAAATTATGCGTAGAGTACGCTACGGCGTGGAAGGGTGTATCCAGCCACAACACGTGGCAATGACAGTTTTTACACTTTTGTATACATTCGCACAAACACACATTTGTAAATAGTACACATTAATCGTAGTTGCAACACATAGTTATTTATGTCGAAATATAGTAGTGTTTATGTGTAATATTATAAGTTATATGCATATTAGTGATACATATGATTCAGGTTAAAGGAAATGTGTCATATCTGATACCATATTAATCCCCTTTACATCAGCAGCTGTCCGGTGCATTCGGCGAAGAGATCGCACATTGCATACTCTAGTTATTGATGTTAGAGAATAAACCTTTAATATGATGGTGACTATAAAATGCTAATAGACTAGTTCTAATTGGAGTCTGGGCGGGAAGAAAGGAGCACATCTCCTGGAGAGATGACCCCCACCTTTGGATTCTTTAGTTTGAACTAGCCTATGATCTGCAACCCCCTGGACCTTCCTGAAGCCTGGACCAATAGAAGCAAGTCATACCATCTGCATTGTTTCATTGTATTTCTGTTTGCATATAAGCAGTAGCTCTCATCTAGTGTTCAGTCACATTGACCTCAGACTTCAGACCTGAATGACTGTTCACTGGATCCAGAGCGCCTGCGATAAGTAACGGCTGTACTTATTATTATTTCGCTTGAATTATTCTGCTACTTTTTGAGAATAAATATTTGTGTGTTGAAAACACAAATCGAGATTCGACAATCGTTATTGGATAGCGACAAAACATGCATAACACAGTGCTTACCAAAAAAAATCTCATGGGTGTTAATGTATATGTGGGTGCAGAGCCCCATAAGAGGCAGACATTTCCTTAGCATATTTGACTAATTTATCCTGTCATTCCAATCTTTAGCAGCCCATATATAGAAATATATATGTTTATACACATGTATGAATACACATAGATATTTTGTCGGTTCTTATCAGAGAGCTACGTCCAGCACACCTGTATGATTTTTGGCCAAATGTATGCACTTCTTCCAGCTTGTTGTGCATGGATTGAAGATGGATAGCCAGAGCTGGTTTTAAACACAGTTGTGCTACATGCCCTGCCCACCAGAAATCCTCTGTATCAGTGTTTGAACTTCAGCCATGACATTTCATCTTAGAACAAGCTAAATTGTTCTGTATAATTTCATTACTATCCAATATTTGTTTTCATATGAGATGTAACAGGACAGGAATTGCAAAGATCCTAACCCATAGAAACCCAAACATGAAGAATCTGGAATTCGCCACTAATACAAGAACTGAAATGATAACATTCGTTGACCTGGAGATTTTCAATGAACAAAAACAGGTTAAAAATGCATATACATATCAAGCAAGTGGTCTCTTTAACAATTACCTACCCACCACCAGTAGCCAGCACCCAGACTGGATTAAAAATATCCCAGGGGTTAGTTCAACTGTTTATAAAGGAACTGTATGAGTTTAACCACCTTTGAATAAGAAGAGATGATCATGGCAACAATTATCTGCTGGCTAGGAAGGAAATCTTTCTATATCACTGATATAAATCATTCTATCTGCTGATACTGCAAGGAGGGGCTCTGGACTAGTCTCAGTTTTGCTTGTACTTTTGCTGCCTTTCAGGTGATCAGTAATATTGGATATCCTCCGTTACCATGATTGTATCTGTGAGTACTATTGTCTACTATCAGAACTGTTATTATACTGTTTGAAGTACTGCAGACTCCCAGGGCTAGATTTACTAAGCTGGGGGTTTGAAAAAGTGGGGATGTTGCCCATAGCAACCAATCAGATTCTAGCTGTCATTTTGTAGAAAGTACTAAATAAATGAAAGCTAGAATCTGATTGGTTGCTATAGGCAACATCCCCACTTTTTCAAACCCACAGCTTAGTAAATCTAGCCCCCAGTGTCTCTGAAGATCTTTAATTACTACATCTGTTTGAGACCACCATTGCTAGGGACTTTGTTTTCTGCTTCGTAATCAGTTGCTAGCAGTGTTTCCTCTGTATCTAATCATCGGTCACTCAGGAAGTTTTCAACATATTTAAAATAAATTCACAGTTGTTTGAACTTCTCTCCTGCATCTATCTTGCCTTGAATTACTTAACATTAAGTTACCGGTTGAGGTACAGTTATCTTCCTATAATAGACCTACAAAGGTAGCCCAAAATGTAAAAAACAGGCGAGTTCAAAATGTGAACCACATCAGCTGTAACTGCTGGAGTGCCCTTATGACCTCCAGTATGTAGGACGCAAAAAAAAAGCAAACTAAATATCAGATTGTCTGAACATATATATAATATCAAAAGGCTCGCCACCCATAGCATAACAAAGACCCAACAACAGGTCTGACTTTTATCCAACATGTCCACAAAAATGATAAGGGTATATTTGGCCTCTCTTTTTAGGCTAGAAGTCAAATAGATTTGCCAGCTAACCACATTGGGCCTGATCCAAATTGGAGCGCAAGTTGCATGCAAGTTGTGGTTTAAAAAAGAGCATGGAACTTTTGCATAGGTCTGACCGTTTTAAAATCCAAGAGGATCTCAAGATGCGTTTCGATTTGAGTCTGAGTGTAAGTACTCTCTGCCTAAACGTTACTTGCTTTATGTTAATAGACAGCTGACATTCCCCTAACATCCTGCATTCGAACCCTAAATGGGCAATAGGGTGGCATACTTTGGGTGGAAGGAAACAACAGGATTCCTGATGATGAATTCTCATAAAAGTCACTTTGGCCAGGAGCTTTAGGGACCTTAAAAATATTTTTAGCTAAAAACGAGCAAGTTATTCCATCAGCATGTAGGATGCAAAAATACTGCTTTTTGTCATGGGGGAATTATGTGCCTCGTCAAATTGGGGCAGTTTCAACACATTATATATATATATATATATATATATATATATATATATATATATATATATTGTGACAAGATCGGATTGGGGATGCCACCCTCTGGGGTGGACAGTTGCACTTCAGCCAGATTATTTATGCAAGTCCAGCTTGCAAACAGAACAAAATGTAAACAAAATCCTAGCCGTCAGGCTACTAACTCTGAGGTATTCCCTCTCTAGAGTCCCCCACTTAAACCAATCATTATCATCATCAACATTTATTTATATAGCGCCAGCAGATTCCGTAGCGCTTTACAATTGGGAGCAAACATTAATAAGACAATACTGGGTAATACATACAGACAGAGAGGTAAGAGAACCCTGCTCGCAAGCTTACAATCTATAGGACAAGATCAATGGAACTTATGGATCAAAGTTGCAGTTTCTCTTAGGAGCCATCCTCCCCAGAGTGATCAGAGCTGCATCAGATGCTGTTAGCTGCGTGATTGGGTATAGGAACATGCGGGACCGCCCCCTTGTGGATAGGGGCGGCCCCATCAGAGGAGAAAGAAGCCGATTGCCGGCATTTGAATAAAAAAACAAAAAATAAAAAAAAAACAGCTTGCTAGTGTGCCGCGCTGCGCCCCCCAGGACTCAGTGCCCCAGGCTGCAGCCTGGTCAGCCTAGTGTTTGATCAGGCCCTGCTCCCAGAGGGGAAGTCCACAATATAGGAAAGTAAGTTTTTGACATGATTATTGCTATACTTTGAAACTGGGCTGAGTCTTGCCTGCACACAGCTAGCAATCAACCCAAACAATAGCAGATATTAGACACCTGACAACTACAATAAGGGTTTGGTCACAAAACAAGTTTTTAAGAAAAAAACAAACCTATAAAGTAGTATGCTCTACCACAAATATTTAATGAATTTAAAGAAATGAAAATTGGGGTGCAAGATGGGGGTGACCAAATTGTATAAACAAAAATGCACTCATCCTTTACACACACCGGAAACATTTATTGCTAAAGCTATTCAAGTGACTTCAAGCTGTGTTCTGCATTAAAAACAGGGAATTTTAGTTCCGCATATTGCAATATATATTTAGTTGACCTTCTGGCCAGTCCTACACTAAATATAAACGTGATTTCAATCTGAATTGTAACATGATTATTGCTTTGCTTTTTAACTGGGTTTAATTTTTCATTTCTTTACATTCATTAAATATTTGCAGTAAAGCACAATACAATATAGTCTTTTTTTTTCCCAAAAAAAGTCTACTATTATGGGGTTATCACCAAAAATATACAAGTAGATATAGCTAAATATAAATCATCTTACTACAACACATTTTCTATTATTTATCATCATTGAAAGCTCTGCCCAGTCTTATATTTATAGGTTCTGTTTTCATGGAAACTGCAGCCAGGTAAGGACCCAGCTCTTTAAATACATATAAACACAATGGTACTAATCATGGTGATGTAATAGTCATTAGATTAAGAGAAGATGCTTATTCAGCAGGCATTTAATTCTTTGCCACCTGTTCACATACACCAGTCTGTCATCGACATACAAAACTCAGTGGTATTGAAATAATCTAGAGAGGTATTATACAATGGTATAGTGTTTTAGAACAGTCCCAGAGTGCATTAAATAAATCACACATGTACAAAGCTAATATATTAATAATATACTTTGTGGTGTGTCTATGTAGAGTAATACTTTTGCTATTTATGTAGGGGTAATACGCCCTCTTGTACCATATGTCTTCATTAAATGAAGTAATTCACATAACCACAAATTTTAAGTATTATTTAACGCCAGTGGAGGTAATTTTTGAAAGTAAAGTACATAAATGAAGGTGGCTAGAGTTATTCAGCCTGTTGCAACTTGGTTCCCCACATGCCAGACTCCTTTCCTGTAGAGCTGGTAGGATTCTGATGAAACCTGCGCTCCGATGCGATGCCTCCTCAAAGTCCTCTGGCTGTGGCAGCAAGGAGCCTGCAGACCCAAGGTCTGGTTGCAATCTCTTTCTAGCCAATTTTGGCTTGGAGGGTCTATTTAATGAAATATTGGGCAGGAGATATAAAGATAAATCTTTCAACCCATATATAGGGGTGCCATGGTGCAAAGAGGGATGAGCCCCCCTCACCCTGGGTGGACAGGAGTAAAAACAAACACACCAGCCACCGAGTGTTATGGTAAAGGAATTATCCAGATACAGGCTGATTTGATTATTGACTTAACAAGTACTGGTTAATTTTTTTAAACACATTTTACCGAGGTTGCATCAGTGCAGCTTAGAGTACAGTAACCTGAGCATTATCTCCCAGTATAATAGTGACACATATAGGAGTGTACACAAAAGCTGCTCAAGATAATGAACATACATAGACCAATAACCTGTACATTACAATATTAATAGTGAAATAGTACTATGTTATTAACACTTTATAAATCGATGTAGGGGGGGAGGGAACAGAAAAGACATGAAAAGGAGATGTGGTGATTGAACCTGTGGGAAAGGCTCCACAAATCCACTAATTGCATAGTTAGAGCATCAAGAACTTGGGCTTCAAGTGCCATGATGTCCTAAAGAAGATGATAATCTTTTCATTTTAAGGAGTATAAAGGGTGTGCGAAGTTAGCCGTCTTTTTGGTATGTGCACAATAGTAAGAGATAAAACTCAGTGAGTGTGGCTATATACTGTCTAAATATTCAGTGTTGGAAAAATATAAAAAGTATAAAAGGCTCTAAGAGAAAAAGGAATTTGTATCAAAGTATGTGTGCCATGATTCTCACAATCTGTTAATCTGCGTCACATTATTGCTGGAAAGAGTGAATTTTAGACTGTCTGCTCTTGTGAAAGTGAGATCTTGTACAGTGGTTGCTGGCTAGTGGTAGGTTCAGGATTACCTGACCTGCAGGTCAGAATGTGTTGGAGGTTTCTGTGGGACCGTGGTTGTGGGAGTGTGGGTGTTATTCAGTTTTGCTACCAGTTTGGAGAGAAAATAGAGGTCTGTGGTGCAATTGTACCTAGGTGAAGTACTTGTCTTGGGTATTTAAATGTGGAAGAGAATATCAGTGGTTAGGATGGATATTTTCTTGTCTCCGGGATGTTGATCTGTAGACTTCTGTCAGTTCTCCAAGAGGAGTGTAAGTGGCTATCCCCAAGCATTTGCCACTGGGCCAAATTAAATGTGCTTGCTATAAAGTGGGTCACTCCACTTCTTAGCTCTCCACAAATTTATTTCACTCCTCTCTCACAGTAGAAACAAGGGTGGATATTTTTTGTCCTTCCCATGGTCACAAGAATAGATTCTAACACTGTGTCCAGGGACAGGGCCTAAACTTTCCAGCACTCTATCAATGTAGATTTTTGGTAGGGTTGTCACCGACAATCTAGACTTTGATGTGTTCCTTTGTTTCCTTGACCTTTATCTGTTGCGTTTGCTGGCACCTACTCAATAACACAGAAAGGTGCCACCATTTATTTTAGGCCAGGTTCTGGGTCTAGTTAGATGAGGCCTACTTCAGAATATTCGCTTCCCCTACTCTCTGGGGAATGGCACACAGTCTTGGGGAGACTCTCCATTTTTATCCGCCCCACATTTGAGAAAAATTATGCAGTATCCTCCATCATGTCAAGGATTGTTTCATGGGGTACAGTCAGATAAATCTGACTCACAGGTACTCTCTAATCTTTTCTCCCTTAGAAATCAAGTCCCTAATCATAGTTCCTCAGTGACTCTTTTTTTTCACTCCCCCGTGACATCAAGGACAATGGAACTTGGTCACTAACATAAATACACTATACTTTTAGAATTATTCTTTTCAGGGTATCTTTATGGGGATGCCATTCTAATATGATCAGAAGGGTTCAGGTCTCACTTTTATGTCCTGCTGCTTTGATCCAAAACCATTGCTCACTACTCTGCTGCCATGTTTTGTAACCCCTTGGGTTTGCTAGGGTGCATTTGTGGCAGTGTGTTCACCTGATATCACCCTTAGTTCAACCCAGGGGCGGATTGGCCATAGACCTTACAGGGAAGTTTCCCGGTAGGCCGATGGCCTAACGAGGCCACCTGGAGGCCACCTCAGATTTTCCTGGGGGGGGGGGGGGGGCGGGCGCGTTTGGATGCGGCGGGGGGAGGCACGTACAGGAAAGCAATCTAAAATATTGGTGTTCAGTGGGCAGCAACAGGCAGCCAATTGCTAGGCTCCCACGGTGCTGTTCGGCAGACAGGAAGTCTGACTTCACTTCCTGTCTGCCTGATGTGAGAAGAGACGCTGCTCAGAGCAACTGAAGGTAAGTGAGGGGGGCTTAGTATACTATACTAAGGGGGGGTCCTATACTATACTAAGGGGGACTACCTATACTATGCTATACTAAGGGGGGCTGCCTATACTATACTAAGGGGGGGCTGCCTATACTATACTAAGGGGAGCTACCTATACTATACTAAGGTGGGTTACCTATACTATACTATACTAAGGGGGGCTGCCTATACTATACTAAGGGGGGGCTGCCTATACTATACTAAGGGGAGCTACCTATACTAAGGTGGGTTACCTATACTATACTATACTAAGGGGAGCTACCTATACTATACTAAGGTGGGTTACCTATACTATACTATACTAAGGGGGCTGCCTATACTATACTAAGGGGAGCTACCTATACTATACTAAGGTGGGTTACCTATACTATACTATACTAAGGGGGCTGCCTATACTATACTAAGGGGAGCTACCTATACTATACTAAGGTGGGTTACCTATACTATACTATACTAAGGGGGACTACCTATACTATATTAAGGGGGGGCAACCCAGGCCCGGCGCTCCCATTAGGCAACCTTAGGCAGTTGCCTAGGGCGCCGGGACCTGCAGGGCGCCGCTGACTAGATTTTGTAATCTAGTCAGCGGTTCAGCGGCACGAGAGAGATGCACAGCAGCGGCGGCGGGGCGGCCGCCGCTGTTTTTTAATGTCCGCATGATCACTGACGTCAGTCAGTGATCATGTGATAGTCTGTCCGGCGCCTCTGAGGTATCACACTGTCTGTCACTGACAGACAGTGTGAATAAAGTTATTCCCCCCTCCTCTTCCCTCTCAGCATGCATCGCGAGGAGCAGCTAGAGGAAGAAAAGGTAAGTGAAATCTAATTTTTTTTTTATTTAGTGTGTTCGGGGGGCGCGGGCGGGGGCGGCTTGCCTAGGGCGCCGAGAACCCTTGCACCGCCCCTGGGGCAACCTATACTATACTAAGGGGAGATACCTATACTATACTATTTGGGGGCTTCCTATACTATACTAAGAGGGTGCTGCCTATAGTATACTATACATTTGCCCTGCATGGCTTTAGAGATGACCCACTGTGTGTAAAGTCATCACATCTAGGTTTTCCTAAATGTTACTACAACCAAATTCCTCTAGTTCTAAATCCCGCCTACTTTTGTGTTGGCCCCACCTACAGTTATTTTGGTCCCGCCGACATGAGGCCACTTCAATATTTTTTTCCAGGGCCACTTTAAGTTCCCAATCCGCCTCTGGTTCAACCACCTGGGTCTAGTCCAGTCTCTCCCACCTCAAGATTCAACAAACAGTGTATTTGTGCACATGAACATGTCTCTTGTCTTCACTGTTCACAGTTAGACTTAGGGGTACATATCACATCAAGCTATGTAAGTTCACACAAGTTTGTTTCTCACCACAGTTAACAGTCATTCACTTTGAAGCTGTATTTCTCCACTTGACTTATTGCAATCTTGGACTGAAGGTTAGAATAACGGTTTCTCATTTCCCTAACTACACTTGCAGAACACAACTGATTAATACTGCTGATTAAGGCAGGATGTGAGCATTTACCAAATGTGTTACTACAGAGTTGAGAGGTGAAGAATGTGTTATTACAGCGGTGAGGGGGTGTGTTACTAAAGAGGTGAGGATGGACGCTCCCTATTTGATGTGACCACCTCCCTGGTGCATACTTCTGAGCCCAAGTTAATTTTTATTGCAGACCCTTCAAATGAGTACTATCTAACAATGTGGTCCTCAGACCAAAAATATGGTGCACCACTGCCTCAGACCTATAAACATTTCACACTTGTTCCACTGCTGAATCAGACTCTTTGGGGCATATTCAATTGTTTTTTTTCCGCACCGCGGAAAAACTATCACCGTTAATACGGTAATAGATAGCTGGATTTCAGCTCGCGGCTCAGGGAGCTGCGAGCTGAAATCCAGCGAGTAAATTACCGTATTAACGTTTTTTCCCGTGCACGATTACCGTAATAACGGTAATCGTGCGCGGACCGCAAGATTTTCGGCGTTTCCGCCGAGAACTGAATATGCCCCTTCATCTCACACCACTCAGATGTTGATCTCTCTCACAATTCCTTCCATATCAAGTGTCACACATGCCTCAAGGGACGTTAGACATATAAAGCAGAATTCCAATATGGTGCAAGGCAAGTCTCCAGTCTAACTTCCTCCAATGTCAGACAGGAAACTGCTTATAGAGTGGACTCTAATTAGCTGCCAAAGTCAACTGTGCAAAGTAGCAATTAGTAATATTGATACTATTAACAAATTATAGTGCAAGAAGCTGTCTGCTAAAATGATCCTAGCAACAAGCAAGCAAACCAATTGGTAAACACTTTGGTAGCACTCCATGCAGGTCTGCATTCACTCTTTTGATGGCGGTCTGTTTGATATTTGTAGTAGCAAGGTGATATTTCTTTTCATTTTTTTTTAGTTTTTTTTATATAAGCTGCAGCTATACATTTAACTGATTTTTGTAGAAAGAAAGGGACATTTTTATTTGTGGAAGTTCAGCAATACAAAGCTCTCCCGGACATCCCTGCTGTTTATAATTATTGGTCTTGTTGCAACCTGCAGATATAATACAGCAGATAACATTACGATGAGTCTGTTGTTACAACAGCAAAAAAAATGAAAATAATAAAGATTTAAGCACTAAATCTACCAGTAAGTGCACTGTGTGTACATTTGGTTCATATCTCATAAGGATGACAAATTATTCAATTATGAGTGTCAGATGTGCATCTTCTTCTATTATTAATGTTTATTTTCTCATCTATCTCAGTACAGTTTTAATGCCAGATGGGAACGAAACATTGTGATCAGAAACATATGTAAATAGCTATGCAGTTTTTGGAAGATACGCACTTTTTGCTTTTATCTTTAATTGGTTTATCCTTGGCTATATGGTCTTCTAAGGAATATAGGCTGTGGACTTTGGAGAAAAGATTGTGCGATCCTATTTGATGTACTTTGAAACACATCATGGAACAAGGTTAATGCTTTAAAAGCAGATGGTGGTATACTGTTGTGCAACAAAACACCCACAAGGGTGATAGTTTGGCGCTCTCAGGAATAGGTAATATATGGTATAAAATCATATATAAAAATACATATAACAATTAGTAAAGCAGCAACTCAAAATAAAATCCTTTCAATATGGATGTATGTCAGTGCTAGCAAGAAATAAAGCACTGTAGTGATATTTATCAGGATCACTTATAACCCCTGCAGCATATTCAAGGGCTATTGACACCTTAAAAACCAAAAAATAAAAATGGCGCTGGGATATTATAGATCATCCAAATAAATACATAGAAAAATGTATAAAGCCTGGGTATACTCCCAGATATAGAATTTAATAAATTACCAAATGTATAGGCATACAGACAATGACATTAATACAAAATACAGATTTAAAATTTGCATATAGTATCCTAGAAAGTGGTATGATAAACAATCCAGAATAAGGACAACGAAGTGATTGATATAGAATAACTTCCTCCAAAAAATGTATGTAAAGTCCAGAAATGGTAATATGTTCACATTGATCCTCAAAAATAGATCATGATGTGGGAACAGATAATTATAATCCCAAGCAGTGGGGAGAGATTGATAATAAATTGAGCTAACCTCAGCAGCGGAATAAATCCAAATACAGATGTCCGGCTGACAGAAATAAGGAAATAGTGACTTCTTACCCGTTCCAAGGCTGAAGATTGGGTCACGGAGTTCAGAGTATTTCACGGAGGTGTCCCGCTAATGATAGAACAAGTAACTCACTATTAACTCCTGTGTACTTCTCCGCCGTCCTCGGCGTGTCACGTGTTCCTACAGGTGCATCTGCTAAACTGCCGTCCGGAAGCTTGGTACCAGAATAAACGTTCCTGCTGCACAAAGGGTCTCCAATACAATCCTATGATCAGAAGAACTCGGACACTAGTGTCAAGAGCGCTAGCTTAGTGGCTGACGCGTTTCGTCCCAGCAGTGGGACTTTCTCAAAGCTGACCAATCTAACTCCCCATGGATATTTATAGATGGTGGATCAAAACAAGAAATGGAGGAAAAAGAGGAATAGGGTACACACAAGAAATAAATTATTAACCCTTCAATCAAACTCCGGTCATACCAATGCATTGGTTGTCATAATATATTTTAATAAAAATAAATAAATGAGTACAAGGATAAAAAAACCTTTTCTAACATGCCAATTTAACTTCACTGGACAAATTCCCTCAACTTCAGCGAAAAATGAAAAATATATACATACATATAAACATAAAAAGTAAATTAAATTGTATAAAATGTGTACATATAATACATTATTGCCTATCCATCTAAAGTCTATATGTTTGTCCCCTAACTTGTGCTCTTTCAAACGGGCACTCAAAACCCATCTCTTCCTTAAAGCCTACCAGCCTTCCACCTAACCCTCTCTCCATGCTCGCTCCCATCCCCTTGCTCCTCCTCTGTTGGGGTGCATGCTTGCTCCCCCCCCTCTGACTCCCTTTGTGCCGGCTGTCTGTTTCCCCTCCCTTTAGGATGTAAGCTCTTATGAGCAGGGCCCTTCTCCCTTCTGTCTCTCTACCTTCTCTTCTGCTCCTACTCCATTACATCTGCTTTGCCTGGAGCCTCTGAAGTTTTGGTACTAGTTGTTTATTGTTCTGTACTGTTATTCCCTGTACTGTCCATTGTTTGTACTGTGTTCGGCGCTACGGAAACCTTGTGGCGCCTTATAAATAAATAATAATAATAATAATAATAATAATTAGCAGATATACAGTTACACATCACAAAAAGATATAATGCATATCCCTAAAAACTACTAAAAAGTGTTTTAAAACAGAAATCTATACAAACAGCAAAACCTAAATACAGATATATTGCGTATAAGCTAAGGTCATTTAAGACAGGATAGTAACTAAATCAACCTTCCATAGCTGTATAAAGCAACTATTAGGAATAGCCTCTGCAACATAAAATGTGAGGCAGCTAAATGCAAAAACCTAATATCAATTGAGGCAATGATGATCTAAGGCCTCATTGAGTCCCATTGGATTCAAGGTAGATAGCTTTAATATCCAAGCTGATTCACCAAGACACAGTTTGGAGAACCTGTCACCCCTCCTGGTAGTATTTCCAATGTGTTCTACCCCCAGAAGGGTTAAGCCCATTGGATTCCCATTATGGACGTTTGCAAAATGTCTAGAAAGGCTGTGGACCATAACCTTATTTAAAATATTCCTCCTGTGCTCCCTAAAACGAACCTTGTGAACCTAGTGGTCCTACCCACATATTGTAACCCACAGCTACATTCTAAAACATAGATTACATATGCTGTATCACAATTGATGAAGCCTTTAACCGGAAAACTAACATTAAGATAGTTGGATTTCACTTGCTTGGATTTGTCTAAAAGATGTTTACATGTAAGGCAAATCTTTTTATTACACCGAAAACACCCAATGGGTTTCTTAGTTAGCCAACAATCCTTCGTTGGATCTTCTATGCGTCTAAGGATGCTAGGGGCTAGTAATCTTTTTAAATCCAAATTCTTTTTAAAAACAACTGAAGGTCTGTCCTCCAGACACCCGCTAAGAATATTGTCTTGTTTTAAAATGCCAAAATTGGTACATAAGATGTTTCTTATCTGCTTGGACTTAGTATTAAAGGTAGAGACAAAGCAAGGTTTATCCTTGTTAGTCTGGTCTTTTGGTATGGATTTCTTGGCATCCAAAAGGGAAATTCTATCTAAGGACAAGGCATACGACTCAGCTTCATGAAGTATTTTATCTGGATAACCCCTATCCTTAAATTTTCCTAACATTTCTTTTGTTTGTCTTAGAAAGTCGTTATTATCCGAGCAGTTGCGCCTTAATCTACCCACCTGACTTTTCGGGATATTATTTTTCCATGGGTGATAATGATTACTTGTATAATGTAAAAAATTACAAGCATCAACTGGCTTATTGTAATTAGAGCTCAATATTTTGTCTCCAGAATGGGAGAGGGTGATATCCAAGAAATTAACCCGTTGTGTATTAAAGGTGTGAGTAAACTTGAGAGTAAACTTGAGATTAAACGTGTTATGATTCAAAAAAGACACAAATTCCAAAGCCAATTCTTCATTCCCTTTCCAGATAATGAACAAGTCATCTATAAAACGACTATAGAGGACCAGGTTCGCCCCGAAAGGGCCATTCCAAATGTATAGATCTTCAAAGTTGCCCATATACAAATTGGCAAAACTCGGGGCGAACCTGGTCCCCATTGCCGTTCCCAGAATCTGTAGATAAAATTGATCTTCAAATAAAAAATAATTATGAGACAAAATGAACATAATAGCTTCCAAAATGAAATCCCGTCTACCACATGGTATACTGTTGTGCTCTGCATATTTCCAGAGACAGAAAACTTTCCTGATTCTTTCATACCTTATTTCTTCGCTTACAAGAACCAATATATCCTGTTTAAAAGTATGGGTCATTAAGCAAGGTGAAAGTCTTCAGTTTAACAACACTGTCTAAGATTAGGAGCTGGTTTCACAGAGAGGAACTTATTGAGGAGTGTTAAATGTATAATTTTTCGAGATTAATTTTCACACTTCCTCTGTAAGGCCTAGTAGTCTCATTGTCATTGCCACTCTGTGTGATGCTTGGGAAGGTGAAGAAGGTAACTCGCTGCTGGAAGAAGTAAGATAAAAAGAGTTAAATGATCTTCATGGGCCTGATTCATTAAGGATCTTAAATGAAGAGGTATCTTATTTCAGTCTCCTGGACAAAACCATGTTACAATGCAAGGGGTGCAAACTAGTATTCTGTTTTGCACATAAGTTAAATACTGACTGTTTTTTCATGTAGCACACAAATATCAACTTTAAATTTCAGTGTACAAATAATCTATCAAATATTTGTGTGCTATATGAAAAAACAGTCAGTATTTAACTTATGTGCAAAACCGAAAACTAGTTTGCACCCCTTGCATTGTAACATGGTTTTGTCCAGGAGACTGAAATAGGATACCTCTTCATTTAAGATCCTTAATGAAGCAGGCCCCATATCCTTATCTATTTACACAGACAAAATAACCACCAAGCAAAAATATGTCTGGATTATTAGTCATAATTAATTCTATTGGGTAATTCCACCCCTGTATTTATGAACCATGAAATTTGTAGTTGCTATAAACTTCGTAATTTACAATCATGTGAAAAAGAAAGTACATCATCTTTCAAATCTGTATTTTTACACATTAGGGCTAATTTACAATCATCTTGGACTCACTAAGTCTTACAATTTGATAAACCCAATCTCACAATACAAATAATACATAACAGATTTTATATTACCATTATTTATTCAGCAAAAAATAAGTCTTGTGTGAAAAGTTAAGTACACCCCATAATTCAGTAGCTTGTAGACACCTTTAGTGTCAATAACTTGAAGAAATACATTTCTGTAAGAGTTACTTAGGGCTAGATTTACTAAACTGCGGGTTTGAAAAAGTGGGGATGTTGCCTATAGCAACCAATCAGATTCTAGCTATCATTTTGTAGAAGGTACTAAATAAATGAAAGCTAGAATCTGATTGGTTGCTATAGGCAACATCCCCACTTTTTCAAACCCGCAGCTTAGTAAAGAAGGGTAAACTTTTTCACATATGGCTTATACATATTGGCTTACTATTGACAAAGTAAAATCTATTCTGCGATATTTGTCCACGAGAATCCTTCCTTGACACTGATACTACACCCCTCCTGTTCTGTTCCCTGCTATCAGGTCCAGGGTTGTGGAGATAACACCAGCCAAGATTGTGGTGGTGCAGAGTCTAAGTTACTACCAGTATTCATCAGAGCCCATCAAACAGCAGGATGAATTTGGCTGCATGTAAATAACCAGGTCTCAATCCACCAAATTGGCTCTTAGCATGTTGAGTGGAGCACTACAGACAAGTAGCTCAAGAGGCAGAATAGTCAGACTTGCCAAGGTCAGCAGGTTAACCAAACAGAATCAGCAAGCAGAGGAATAGTCAGAAAAAGTCTCCCAACATCCATGAAAAGGCTTTCCAAGATATTTCTTATGAAAATTTTTCAAGGCTCTAGATGAATGTATGTTCGAGACCTTAACCCAAGAATGATCCTCAGCACTGTATCCTTTACAATCTACAAAAAATTGCAAGGCTCCTCTAGAGATGCAGGAATCCAGTATTTGCTTAACCCCATACTCCGCCTGTTGCTGTATAATTACCAGAGGGGGAGGATGACAAGGCGTAAATTTCTTGGAAGGTACCCTAAATCTGATATGGGACAACAACCATGCCCTATCTCCAGGAGACAAACATGGAGCCGCACTTATTTTGTTATTGGCAGCAACATAATACTGTTTTTTCCAATTCCTTCCTGACTTGAGCCAAAATATTTGAAAATTTGCGTAAAGCAAATTTGCTGCAGCAACCACATGCGCTCGAAGGAAAGTCAGCACGGATGGACACGGATGATACCCATAAAGAGTAAAGAAAGGAGATCTGGCAGTACTACCATGGGTATGAAAATTGTGAAGATACCTTGCTTATCTGGCCCAATTCTACCCACTTCATGCTGGCTGTCCACTCAGGTGTTACTATGCTAGGTAAGCCTACCCAGTACCTTCTAAAGTTCTTATAGTCACTCAGGCAAATGCAGTTAGAAATGTACAACAGTATGTTTATTGTAATAAAAACAATAACTAGAGTACTATGTACAAACAGTAAATAAATGCTAGGCAGGTTTACCACATTATATGTCCCTTACAACACTAGCTTAAGAAGTTACAGTCACCTGGATGTCCTGATAGCAGAATCCAAGTCCCATAGAGTTCTTCTGAGCTGCAGTTGTACCAGTTGGTTGCTTAGTCCAGCAGAAGCCTAGACCTCAACGCTAAAGTTCCTCCCAGGATTAAATCAAAAGGAAAGACACCCCAGCATCCCTGGCTCTCAGTATTTCCTCTCTCCCCAGGGGCTGGATCAGGGGTGGCCTAATTTAGTGGGATCCTCTGAGAGAGGCTGCCCCTTCTCACCCCAATATCTCCCTTGGTTCCATGCTGGGATGACACCAAGGAGTCTGGTGGAATACATCCTTAAATAATAGGGAGGTACTCAGGTTAATTAAGAGGCAAGGCCAAGATGATTAAATGACACTCCCAGTATTAACCCCTTACATGCTTTTTTAGCCAGAACTAGCTTACAGCTAATCAGAAGAAAGGAGAGGGAGAATAAATGCATTGCCCCTTCCACCTGTATCCTGAAATTGGATCCCAGTCGATCCTTACCTATAACCCACATGGCTTCAATTTGAGAACAATGCATAATAGCACCACTGCAATAGCAACAAACATATTTTTACAATGTGTAACATAGAATGAAAAAGTCTGCTTTATAGGCATGGCTGCAATGTCCCCTTATTAGACACTGCATTTGGACTCTGGTGAGCTGGGGAACATTAACAGAGCTATAAATAGTACATGTTGTTATGCTCAACATTTTCTGATTAATTAGGGACAGGCTGGTTAAGGTGATATCAAACTGGTTTAGTCACAAACATTATAAGCAAACTCTGTCCATGGCAACAACTGTACATAGTTATCTTGAGACATACAGCCTAGTGTATTTCTCAAGATCTTGGTTTACTCTCTCACGTTTGCCCTTTGGTCTGAGCTTGATAGATTGAAGAAAATTTGAACTTCATACCCTTATTTTTGCATAGAGCTTACCGAAGCTTGGATGTAAATTGTGTATCTTGGTCCAAAATAATCCACTCTTGGCATACATGAATCCGAAAGATCTTCTTAATGCATAGATTGGTTTATGCCTCCATGATGACTTTCTGTGCCTCTCTCGGCACTTTTCTGCAGCAGAGCTCGGATTGCATTGATTGGATACTCACCTGTCACTCGTTCCAGCTTTTGTATGTAGTGTTGTGATGGGCTCGCCAGTTCGATCACATTATCGGGTCTCTGGGGTGGGAGTTTGAAACCGCTTCTATTTAACCCTGCACTGACACTTGCTCGGTGTCAGTACAACTCGTTTGCTGTGCCTCTGACTCCCAGTTATCCTCTGGTGCTATCTTTACCCTTTGGATCTCCAGGTACCAGTGTCACCTGTCTAACCAAGTCTGTGAAACATCTTTGTGTACTTTGCTGCTGATCCGTGTACCAGTTCCTGGTGTGTCTGACTACTCTCTTAGCCTGATCCCAGTGTACCAGCTTTCCAGCGTGTATGACTACTCTGATTCCTTCATTGCATTATTCAGGATCTGCTGTTCTCTAGAGACATCCTCCGGTGATTCAAATCTAGTGTTACATTCTGAGGCAACCCTACAGGTTCCCAGCAGCTAAGTCCATCCCGCCTTGCGGCGGACCTTGGTGAATACCGTGGAAATCGTTAGACTCTGCGTCTCGGGCTGCCAGCGCTAATCAGGATTAATACAGGTATCTGAATTGTAACAATCAGCTGGAGAAGTAACAGAAGGTAAATCCTTGAGGGGCACAAAATGGGTCATTTTAGAGAATCAAGCTACCACAACCCATATAGCATTGAATCCTTCTAACAATGGGAGCTCAACCACATCCATAGAGATATGAGTTCATAGCCGGCTTGGTCTAGGTAAGGGTTGCAATAGTCCTTTAGTTTTTTGGTGGACCGTTTTATGTTGAGCACAAGTTGACCACTTGTCACGGGCACTAGGAGTCTTTACCCAGGGATCACCAGGTGATGGACTTACCAGAGCAATATAGGTGGTAATATGGTACTCTGGTAGCGGGGTGATCACGGAACAGGAGACAGCAGATGGTAGAGAATGCTCGAGGAAAGTCTATGACTAGCAGCACTGGTAATATATAAGTAATAGTACACGAGGAACTGAATGGACAAAGGAAACGTGAGGGTAGTCAGTGGTCTGCGGATAGCAAGTTGTACCACTGCTATAGTGAGGAGGAATGTCCAGAAATAACGAGGAGGTGAAGAGAGTCAGCGGTCTGCGTTAAGCAAGTTGTACCGCTGTCTAGGTGAAGGAATGGAATCCTAGGTGGAGGTATCCGGAGAGTCAGTGGTCTGCGTTAGCAAGTTGTACCACTGCTATGTGGAAGGATACTGGAAACAGGTGACACAGGGAACAGGAATCAGTGGTCTGCCTCTAGCAAGTTGTACCACTGAAATATATGTGAGGAGGAGCACGGGGAGATAAATGTAATACAGAGTATACACGGGCACACTGAACTTGATCCCACGATGATATGCACAAAGTATTAATAAGTGAGCAGCACTGCACAAATATACAAAGTCACGGGAACTATCCAGACTACAAGGTAACACAGTCAAATGATGGCAATAGTCTCAGTGGATAGGCAACTCCAGAGAAGAATAACTCAGTCCAGCAAGGTATGCAATACACGAGCACAGTCAATGATAAGTATGCATACCGTGGTTCAGAAGAGCAGGCTGTCAGAAAGGAGTGCAGGGATACTTGAGCGGCAGGAGGCCGGCAGGATGCGAAGTCCCAGGGAAATGGAAGCGGAATCCAAGTAGGTGCAGTGCACAGGCAGGTAGACCAGCAATGAGGAAACAATACTCAGGAAGCAGTAGTATATAGGACTGGTCGCCTGGAGATCACTGAAGAGTAGAAGTGGTATGGCAGAGAAGACAGCAGCGGAGCGTTGATCCAATGCAGATAGGCGAGTTGACACAGGCAGGAACACTGTAGAAGCACGGAGAGCGGATCAGCTGGCTGCAGACACGAGGAGTACTGGAGAGTAGCGATAAGCAGGACACTGCAGATACACGGAGGTAGCGGATGGAAACAATACTCAGGAAGCAGTAGTATATAGGACTGGTCGCCTGGAGATCACTGAAGAGTAGAAGTGGTATGGCAGAGAAGACAGCAGCGGAGCGTTGATCCAATGCAGACAGGCGAGTTGACACAGGCAGGAACACTGTAGAAGCACGGAGAGCGGATCAGCTGGCTGCAGACACGAGGGGTACTGGAGAGTAGCGATAAGCAGGACACTGCAGATACACGGAGGTAGCGGATAGGAATCAGCAGGTGCAGTCACGATGAAACACGAGAGAGTTGAGGTAAGCTGGAACTGTTGAACACGGAGACAGCGGATAGGAATCAGCTGGTGCAGTCTCGATGAAACACGGGAGAGTTGAAGTGAGCTGGTAACTGTAGTGCACGGAGGCAGCGGATAGGAATCAGCTAGAGCAGTCACGATGAAACACGGGAGAGTTGAAGTGAGCTGATAACTGTAGTGCACGGAGGCAGCGGATAGGAATCAGCTGGAGTAGACACGATGAAACACAGGAGAGTAGAAGTGGTCTGGAAACCACAGGAGAGTTGAAGTGGTCAGGAAACCACAAGGGAGTTGAAGTGGTCTGGAAACCACAGGAATCAGCCGGGCTGAATACACGAGGAAACACAGGAACACCTTCAGAGGCTCATGGGGAATGAGACTCCAAGATCAGGCAACGAGGTATAGACAGCAGGTGCTTTAAATAGGGAGTGTTGCCTGATCAGCCAATTAACTAAAAGGAACAGATACTGAAGGTTTGAAAGGGCTGCACATGCGCAGACCCTCAGCATGGTGGACGACCACGGTTCCTAAACATGCGGGAAAAAGTACTCACAGTCTGGTGAGTGACACCACTAGTTGCTTCTATAAACAAATGATAACATCTTCCTAAAACCGGGATGGCTGGAAAATTTAGACTGATGCGCCCACTTTAATAGCCTAGGTCTTAATTTTGGCACAACATAGGTCTTTTCATGTTGAATTTGTATTATTTCCCACAATGCAAACAGGATCCTATATGAGTTCGGGTTCATTAGACTCATCAACATCACCTGAATCAAAGGATCTAGAGAGGGTGTCGGCTTTAGTTTTTTGAGTAGCAGGGCGGTAGATAATCTCAAAGATGAATTGAGAGAAAAAGAGTGACCACCTTGCCTGTCTTGGAGTCAGACAATGGGCTGGCAGTAGCTACCCCAAATTTTGTGGTCAGTGTAAACCAGTGGTTCCCAAGCTTTCTCAGTTCGAGGTACCCTTAGGATCACCATAATTGTTCCAAGACACCCCTAAGCCAAAATAATTACCGGGTAGTCACGTTTTTTAAATAGTTGGGTCAAAATGACATAAGATGTATTTAGACCCCTTCACCATCACATTGTGCCCCTTCATCATATTACTGCGCCCCTTCACCATATCACTCTGTATCCCCTTCGCCATCTCACAGTGTGTGTGCCCCCTCTTGACCAGCTCACACTCTGTGTCCCCCTCTTTGCCATCTGAAACTGTGTCCCCCTCTTTGCCAGCTCACTCTGTGTCCCTCTCTTTGCCAGCTCACTTTGTGTCCCCCTTTGCTAGCTCTCTGTGTGTCCCCCTCTTTGCCATCTCACACTGTGTCCCCCTCCCCTCCTTCAGCGTCTCTCTGTGTCCCCCTCCCCTCCTACAGCGTCTCTGTGTCCCCCTCCCATCCTTCAGCATCTCTGTGTCCCCCTCCCCTCCTTCAGCGTCTCTCTCCATGTCACCCTCCCCTCCTTCAGCGTCTCTCTCCATGTCACCCTCCCCTCCTTCAGCGTCTTTCTCTGTGTCACCCTCCCCTCCTTCAGTGTCTCTCTCTCTGTACCCCCTTCACTCTCCGTCCCTTTACTTACCTTCTTCCTCATGTTCTGCTGGTTTTTTTCCCCCCGAGGGCGATCTCTGCACCCCTGTGACAGCGCCGTGGCACCCCTAAGGAGCCGCGACGCACACTTTGGGAACCGCTGGTGTAAACGATGATTTGCTCCCTCTAGCAGATGTCACCACACTTCTAATGACAATTTGATGGCCAATAGCTCTCTGTCCACGATCCAATCATTTTTCTCAGCAGAGAGAAACTTATGCAAGAAGAACCCACACAAAAGGAATTTCTCAGAAGCTGCTTTTTGGGAAAGCTTACTTCCAACCCCTGCATCAACCTCCAGAAAAAAGTTTGAGACAAGTCTGGCTGTTGGAGGATGGGGACAGATGTAAAGGCTTGCTTCAACTGCTTGAAAGCAAGAACGGCTTCCAGAGGCCACTGTTTACATTAGCATTCTTGCTAATGGGAGCTGTAATAGGAGCGATCAGGTTGGAATAATTCCTGATGAATTACCAGTACTAATTGGCAAAAACAAAAAACCTCTGGGTTGCCTTAATGCTTGTTAATTGAGGCTATTTTAGAGTGACATGTAGTTTCACTGGATCTATACAGAGACTGGAACACAAAATTATGTAACCCAGTAAGGGTACGCTGTCACATTTAAATTGACACTTCTCTAACTTGCAAAATAATTGATTATCTATCAGCCGTCCCAAGACCTCCTGCACATGACGTCTGTAGTGAACCTAGAGGAATTACAGCTATAAGAATTCACTAATAACATAACTGGGGGGAATACGACCTAATCATACCTGCAGTGTAAATATGGTATAGCAAATGAATCCATTGACAAATTGAGCTACTAAGGTGTAAAATGTGAAGTCAGAGAGTTAGGTGTATGTTTACTTGGTGGCTCTGCCCACCTCTATGTTAAAAGATAACATCACCACTTTCAGGGCAAGCTGAGCAGCTTCAAATGCCCCTGGGGTGAGCTACAATCTGACACCTAAAGAGACATTGGACAGATGGGAGGGAGTCGTTCACAGCTTGTGGTCTTACACAAGGAACCACGTAATAAATTGCTATATTTTGTATAGGCAAATATATTTCAGTTTCCAAAATATCACTTAAAATCAATAAAAGTAGTGATCAAAGACATATTCATAAATAGCATAATGAAGGGCAGCCCGTACATCAAATAAAGCATTCTGTCACACAGAGAAGTTGAGGAAATGAGTATAAGCTCAACTAATACACTGGACTATGCCTGTTTGGTATCAATAAATTGGTAAATTTATAGTGGATCTATTAATAATAAAATTGGGTCAGTGTGACACTCCCCAGAAAAATTATGTTACATATTAACATTGGCACTTAAAACAGATTAAGAGGCAAATTGTGGTTGTAAAATGTGTCCCAGGACCCCTGTGGAGACCACATCCCAGTAGGAGGGGGAAGGTGGAAAAAGTGTCTTTAAAAAGATGGGAAGATTGACAAGAAATGGTCAGCTTTTGGGGATCAATGCAATTGAAGAACTGTTCCTCTCTTCTGCCTGCCCCAGGTATGCAGATTAGTATACGTAAATTATGCTGTGTACTTTTATCCCATTTGCTTTTATAACTGTTTATAAGTGTTATGCAATTTTTCTTTATTTGTGTGTCAATTTTTTATTGTTTTCATAACCTGTAAGCATTCTACTATTTGAATATTAAATGTAAAAATTGATAAGTGCTGTCCTTATTTCTCTAAACAAATTCACTGCCTATTTAGAAGAGGCAGATTGCTTGGCTGAGTTAACACTTTGGATACGTGTGTGAAGTGTTAACTATTTTAGCTATTTGAGCACAGAGGGTGCGCAATTGGGTAACAAAGTCATAGGTTTGCTAAGGGCATTATACTTAGCTGGTGGCAGTTGCGGAGAGGTGTGGAACCGTGTGTCTATGTTGGGAAAGGGGCCAGCTAAATCTATAGCTCAAGAGGGACGTAAGTGCGAAATCCTTAGGCTGATATCCTGTGTGTTCTCTTACAGTAAGCTTCCAAGTCATGAGTGTGCAGAGTGTGGTTTGTGACTGGTAAAGGTAGTCAGGAGAGGTATCCTGACTAAATATAGATGATATATTGTTTAACTGTGTGAAGATAGGATAAGATATTAAATTAGGTAGTGGCTAAAGGTGGCTATCCCTGACGTCTATGGGAGGAAATGTCTGTCTAGAATATAAGAATATCATCCAAGTAGACCACTACAAATAGAGGACATCACAAAAGATTTCATTCAGGAATAATTTAAATATTGCTGGGACATTACTTAATCCAAGGGGCATCATCATGTATTCAAAGTGCCCATCGTGAGTATTAAACACGATCTTCCATTCATCTCCCTGATTGATTCGGATTAAATTATATCCCCTTGTAAATCCTGCATGATAAATATAGTGGTATCTTTAATGCTATCGAATAACTCAGAGATCAGAGGAATGGGGTATTTGTTTTTAATAGTAATGATATTTAAACCACTAAAATCGATACATGAACTAAAAACTACCATCTTTTTTCTCAACAAAGAAAAACCCCACTCCAGCTGGTGATGTGGGTTTCCTGATGAAGCCTCTCTGGAGGTTTTCTTTAATGTACTCCAACATGGCCTGCATCTCAGGTAATGACAGTGGATACACACGCTCCCTAGGATTTACCAGCATAATATTGATAACATAGTCCCACTCCTGGAGAGGAGGAAGCTGTTCTGCTTGCCCTTTGCCAAAAACATCAGCAAATTCACGGTATTGTGGTACAGACAGAGAGAAGAAGGAGGCAGTACCTTGGTTAGACAGTGGGAATGACACAGACCCCACCCAAGACATTGCTTGACCAGAACTCCAATCAAGAAAAGGAGCTTGATATTGTAGCCAGGGTAATTATAGAATCACTGGATTGATTGCTTGTATAAGTACATAGAATGAGATTTCTTCTTTATGGAATGCTCCAACTTGCGCATGATGAGACGTGGGTTGGAAGGAGACAGTACCTGGATAGACTAGATAGTTGTTTCCGAATAGGGTGCACTGGTTCTCACGAGAGTAGGATATATTTTTAATAAATATCATAGATGAAGGTATTAAAACATAACTTTTTACCAATACCTACAAATTTGGCACATTTTCTCCACCTTAATAGACCCTCGTGTTCCTCAGAATCCATCCCCCCTAGAAACCTTCTGTAAAAACAAAACGTCATCTAAAGGCTTAATATCCACTTTCTATTCTCTACTGATTAGTCACATGAGCTCCGCTGGGAGGTGGAGATGGCTGAGACTCTGGACCCTGAGGAGTGGCCAAATCCTCTATCTGTACAGATAAAAGAAAATTCTTACAAACTCTTATTCCGCTGGTATTTAGTCCCATCCAAACTGAAAACAATCTATCCGACAACCACTGACCTCTGCTAGCACGGCTGTGGCCATCGAGGCTTCCTGTCCCATATTTGGTGGAGTTGTCCAAAAATCATCCCTTTCTGGAAGGAGGTAGCTGACCTTAGTTAAAAAATCACTAATCTAAGATCCCCATTCCATCTATCTTACTTTCTCCTCCCTAGACTACCTCCTGACATCCACAAAATAATGTGGTTACTCCCGCACCATATTCTGACCACAGCTAGATGCTTAATAGCCAGGAAATGGAAACAATCAGAGAGCCTCGCTATTTCTGAGCTAATTCAGAGTGTTTGGTGTGTGTGTGTGTGTATATATATATATATATATATATATATATATATATATATATATATAACCGCTAGAGCACATGACTAGTGTAGTTAATGATCGTCCTAACAAATTTCTCTCCATATGGTAGGATTACTTCACCGCTACGCACTCTTAAAAAATGAAAATATAGATATTTTAATAATTTTTTGAGCCGAGTCTCACTGGGTCCTGTTTTCCCTTCCTTCTTCTCTGTCTCTTCCCCTACTAACTAATCTATCCTTCTCTCTGTTTTAAACTTCAGATTTTTCCTCTTCCTCGCCCCCTGTCCCGTCTCCCCTTCATGGTACTCTAGATATCTCATAACTAGTATACTGGTGATTGTCATCTTCTCCTGTATTACTACTCTCGATGACCATTCCTTCAGTAGTGGCTTCGAGTCCCAAACCCAACCTGTATTACAAACTCTCGCTGTTAACACTGTTATGAGTTGTATTATCAGAGCACATGCTGTACCGTTTTCTCTTGGAAAAAAGTGAATAAAAATTTATTTAGCAAAAAAAACAACCCAAAACATAACTTTTATTATCTTAATTAAATAAATTAAAATAAGAATAAAAATAGTGAAATATGAGTGTTTGTGATTTAAAGTGAAAGGAGGTGAATATAAAAATCGCTGAGAGCACTATTTGTATAGATCCTAGATACTCGTAGCTCAAGGTAGGTAATCTATGAAAAGTAAATTAGATAAGGCTCCTGTATGGTAATAGATCTTACTGGCAAATGTATGTGCCTATGTAGCAAGTCCCTATATAGATCACACTAAATATAATTGTGTCTCTATAGATGCTAATCATAAGGCATGCTCTTTGTAAAGAATGGGTAACTGACTGTCTCTCTATTGCTGCACATAGGCTCCGATCTAGAAGAGCCCATAATCCATAGAACAATATTTCCTTAATAACCAGAATCCAGGCACAACCCCCCATATTGACACATCACATGGGCAGCAATGGTGTGGACTGTTCCGTGTGTGTGTGTATGCTTAGGGAGACAGCTGCTTGTGTCTGGATTCTGGTCATTTAGGAAATATTGTGGGACTAGACTGCTACATAGGCACATACATTTGCCACTAAGATCTATTACCATACAGGAGCCTTATCTAATTTACTTTTCATAGATTACCTACTTTGAGCTACGAGTATCTAGGATCTATACAAATAGTGCTCTCAGCGATGTTTATATTCACTTCCTTTCACTTTAAATTACAAACACTCATATTTCGCTATATTTAATTAAGATAATAAAAGTTATGTTTTAATACCTTCATCTATGATATTTATTCAAAACATATTCTACTGCTCTCGGGAGCACCAGTGCACCCTAGTCGGAAACAACTATCTAGTCTATCCAATTGCATTATATCATATTCAGTTGTTATTTGGTAGCACCCCTTATATCTCTAATCAGAGGAAACTTGACAAGAGTATAATACAGGGTCAACTACCAGTAATCTGTACGATGGAAAAATCTTTCTTCCTTAGGAGACAGTACCTCCAAGAATTTAATTTCCATCAACAAATACCAATGGCAGTGGCTTGGGGACTGGATTCAGATACCCCCAATGCTTGACCAAAGTGGCAGAAATAAAGTTCTTTGCTGCCCCAGAACTGGGAAAGACAGGGGACTCAATTACCCCCTTAGGTGTATTAAAGCTCACCCTCAATGAAAAGGCCAGAGATTTGTTTGTCAGGGATATAAGATAATACGCCGAGCGAGATCTCCCCAGAATCTCCTAGGATTTGGAGTATCCCGGCTTCTTAGGACATGGTTTTACTAAACGATCAGGAGATGCACAGTACAGACACAGGTTGTGTTTAAATTGCCTTTCTTTTTCTTCAGTTGTCAAATGAGTGCACGAACTGCATGGTCTCATTGGGCTGTGTCATAAGTGTTTGAAACCGAAGTGCAGTGGTACACTGAGTTTGCTTCTTTTCTATAGTTCTCTCTCAAAACTGAATATTCACTTTGTTGCATAGGAATCTTAAATAGTCTAATTTAGATGGCAGTTCACTGGAGATCAGTTCTTCTTTAAATTTATGAGACAAGCCTTGCCCAAAAAAATTGCCACTAATGTTTCATTATTTCACCTTCATTCAGAGGCAGACATGCAAAATTGGATAACATATTGGGGCCCACCGTCTGTGACCCTTGGTGAAACGTGAGGAAGGAAGTGGCAGATAATACCCTGTGCGGCTCATCAAAAATTGTGCAAAAGATCTTTATGAAAACGGCGGCATTGTGTAGCATCCGATCATTATGTTCCCACAGAAGTGGAACCCAAGCCAAGGTTTGACCAGACAGTAGTGAAATGATGAAGCCTTTTCCAAAAAAAAATTCAGACTATAATTCAAAATGGGTTCAAGAATCCACTACAGGCTTTGGGATCACCATCATACATAGGAAGATTTGAAATCCTTAGATGAGATGGTTGGCTGCTTGTTATAGTAACAATGGATGTGCGGGTGAAGGTGGGAGCACCTCTGTGGTAGTCTGAAAGGATTCCAGGTGACGGGAGAACCCATCAAGACATTATTTGGACTTGGTTAACTTGTTTCTAAAATTCTTCCAGTAAGATGTTGCAGTCAGTCACAAGGAATAGACCAGGCCTGGCCAACCTGTGGCTCTCCAGGTGTTGTGAAACTACAAGTCCCAGCATACCCTGCCAGTTACTGGCTGGCTCTCTACTGGCAAAGCATGCTGGGTCTTGTAATTTCACAACACCTGGAGAGTCACATGCTGCTCAGGCCTGGCGTAGGTGTTCGAGCCTTCTCCATGGCTAGAGTATACTATCAGGGCCGGGTTTGGGGACACAGCCAGAGGTATTCACCAGAACCCGCCGCAAAGCAGGATGGATTTGGCTGTATGTAGTAACCAGGACATTAATTATGGTGCTACCAAGTTTTGTAACCACCTATGAAGAAGTGCTTATTGCTTTTGCATTCAGCATAGGGCTCACTTTGAATCCGCTCCTGCCTCTCAGCCAGCAGGCCCCAAAGTGGTGATTCTTGCAGTTACCAACACTAACCACTGTAAAATATGGTGAATAGGGAAATAGAGCTTCCAACCAAACGTATCTACAGGGACCAGGGGATAAATGTATCAAACAGAGTTTTCTGGCGGGTTTGAAAAAAAAAAGTGGAGATGTTGCCTATAGCAACCAGAGTCTAGCTTTCATTTTGTAGAATGTACTAAATAAATGATAGCTAGAATCTGATTGGTTTTTCAAACCCGCCGTAAAACTCTCGGTTTGATACATTTACCCCCCGTAGTAAGTTAGTGAGAGATCAATGATCCCCTGGGTCCAGCACTCATAATATGGAAAACAGACCTAAAATTGTGCAATTTATTTTGCCACTATTCTTTACTATGTGCATAGTTAGGGTGGTGACACACAGGAGCACTAGAAAATTGCATCTTTCATTACAGAAGTGGTGACTGCTTAAACTGAAGGGGGAATGCTCCAGTGTCAAATGAGAGAGATTAAGCTCTGAAGACATTGCATGTAAGATTTTCAGAGGTTTTTGGTTTTTTTTTTTAACTCCTGTAACAAGAAAGCATTGTTCCCCATTAATTTTAATCTGTCACCACAGCAATGATTCAGCTATGGTGACCACTGTGCTTTTCCAGCTAGTAAAACACAGCGTCCATAGCTCAAGTGCTGATGTGTGACACCAACCTTACAGAAGTTAGAGGGAAAAAAAAAAAAGTCAAGCCCATCCTTTTCAAAATTCTGTCATACACAAATTTAAAATCAGCAATACCACTGTATTTTGCGCCAATTAGACACAGATCATTAACACTGAACAGGAAAACAAACATTTCTTCAACCTGATAAATTTCTGTTTTTGATTAAATGCATTGTAAAATAACAATTATAACAGCTGTTGCTTGATTAACAATTACTGATTTTAAAAGAACACATTAAAAACAATAGGTGGCAGGAAAAACTACACATTTAAAGCTTAGGTCATTGGTGGATATCTTAATTTCTTTCACAACATTAAGAAACACGTCCAGCATCAATTTAACAATTATCTAAATACTGGACATGTACAGTTGGCCACTAAGGCTTTTATACACAAATATTAAGTCTGTATATGCAGATGTAGCAGCCTTGCAGATAAAACAGAGGATGGTCAGTTCACAGTTATAGCCTTTTTTTTCCTCCCTTTCATTTAGTGCACCTCAAAATATGAAAAAATAAAATGTTGTCATGGTAAGCCTAATAGTTCAATGCATACAAGGGAAGTTGAGTGGTCAAACTTGAAGGCATACCCTTCAGTTAAGACTGAAAACTTTCTTACTACCTTATATGACAAAGTATATTATGAAAAAATTGCCTAAGTCTTTCTCAGAAACATCTTACAGTTTACTTACATGTCAGTTTTTGTGATACCATGTTGTAATTATTTTACATTGTTTATACAGATTTTCTTCTATAGTCATAAATGGTTACATGCGGTAACTTGGTGGACATTTTGCTGTGGCCTTTTTGCATAAAAAGGCAGCAAAATATTTGTCTTAATAGCTGTTGTGTTGTGATACTATGAGTGTGCTCAATAATGTGCATAGCTGATGGAATAGATTTCTCTTGTACTGCACATCAGCATGCCCCATCTCCTCCCTTTTGTATGTGGGGGGAGGCAGTAGCACCAAGCACAAACATGTGTAAACATGATGCTGACATTGCTGGACCATAAATCAGTATCTTGAATTAAGTTTATTTAATTGTAACAAGATAGATCTCATTCCTTAACAATATCAAACTTTACAGATAGGAGAACAATATCATTAACTGTAGGGATATAATATTTATGTATATTAAAGGTCCAATGCACATGGTATGTAAATTGTATCCATAAGGTACTACACCTTGTGTGTAGCTTGATAGGTGCGACGCTCTTGCAGACCTTGCACCCTTATCCTCTCAACGAGGTTGATGGAAGTAAGCCAACATGGAGTTCAAACTGTATAAAAGGGGCAAATGAAGTTGATCAGACCTCATTGTAAGGTGCACTAAACTGTGTTCCTCTGGGCACAGTCCATAAGCAACATATAAAAACAGATAAGTCATATTTGGTGTAATTCAGACTTTCTTTTTCTTCTTTTTAGATGTTTTTTCTGTTGTTCCATCTACATTGGTTCCTTTTGTTCCTCCTCGCTTCTTGGAGATGGTTTTGTCTGACACAGTTTCCATGGTGTTCCAGACCTCATCTTCCTCTTCCTCTTTCACTTCCTGTGCTGGGAGTAAGGTCTCTTCTTCCTGTTGATTACAGAGTGAAACACTATCATCATCAGCTATTTATAAAGCGCCAATAATTCCGCAGCTCTGTACAGAGAACTCACTCACATCAGTCTCTGCCCAATAAGTCAAAATACCCCTAACATACACACACACGAAGGTCAATTTAAAAGCCAAATAACCTACTCGTATGTAGTTAGGAGTGTGGAAGGAAACCAGAGCACCCGGAGGAAACCCATACAAACACGAGAATATACAAACTCCACACGGATGAGGCCAAGGTAGGGAATCAAACTCATGACCTCAGAGCTGTGAGGCATGTGTGCTAACCATTAAGCCACCAGATTCCCTTATCTGTAGTGTTTCACTGTTGATTAGTTGACCAACTTCAATTTAGTAGAAAATTGTATTTTACTGGGATAGGTTAAAATGGTCACACAATAATGGATTCCTCAGAAGATCTCAGGATTGGACCCAAAACTGAATATATATTGAATTCAAACTTCTTGAACATCTACTGCAGCCTCCCTCACTTGTATTTAGCACTGTCCTGACATCCCTTTTCCTGTTATCCCCTGATGCAGGCTCTTTACCCCTTATCTCTGTGTGCATGTTTCACTTTCATATAAAAACATTAATAAGTGCAGTGTAAAGTATCAGAGGAAGATAATACAATGCTGTCTCCCAATGCCCATGCTTCCTTTTCCAGACACTTTCCCCAGTCTCATCCATCAGAATACTCATTGCCAGCTGCATTCCTGAATGTGTTCTGGAACATGGATTTATGAAGCTGTGGTCGACAGAAAGGGCCATAACAATAGTATTGTGTGAAGACAGTTTCCATGTGAATATTTTTACAAAACGCTGTACCACACTAGAAATGGATGGGCAGGTAAGCATACTTGGCAGGGTCAGTCGGTCAATGAATCAAAGTGCTTCTCATGCATTATGATTCGCTGCTAGACTGGCCTCACTAACACATGGCCAGGTCTCACTGCTGCTGTGGGTGTGGACCCCAGCTTCCATAGTGAGACCAGTACAATGCGGGATCAGGGACATTGGGACAGAGATACTATAGTTGTATTTGTGTCCCACTGTATCTGTCTTGCTTCTTGTGGGCTGCAAAAAAAAATAAAATAAATAAAAATGGTCATGCAAGTCTCATTCAGTCCACAGAGCTATACATCGGTGTTCTATGTAACAAAAAACAAAACAAACAAAAAAACCCTGGGGCCTGATTCATTAAGGATCTTAACTTAAGAAACTTCTTATTTAAGTCTCCTGGACAAAACCATGTTACAATGCAAGGGGTGCAAATTAGTTTTCTGTTTTGCACATAAGTTAAATACTGACTGTTTTTTCATGTAGCACACACATCAACTTTAAATTTCAGTGTACAAATAATATATCACGTATTTGTGTGCTACATGAAAAAACAGACAGTATTTAACTTATGTGCAAAACAGAAAACTAATTTGCACCCCTTGCATTATAACATGGTTTTGGTCCAGGAGACTTAAATAAGAAGTTTCTTAAGTTAAGATCCTTAATGAATCAGGCCCCTGGTGTTTAGTGGTCCTTTAAATGAAAAAGGTCTATTCTCCCTTTATTTCTCCACCCCCAAAATAAGCAACCTGGTCCACTTACCTCCCACTTGTCACGTGACGTCAACAAGAGACAGTTTAGCCGTGACTTCAGATACACCTAGAAGCAAACAACAGAGCTGAGTGATGCAATTCATCTAGAAATAAAAGACTTGATAGTCTCAAATATAGTCCAAGAGCATAACCCAACACATTTTTTTGTGCAAGAATGGTCTGAATTATCATCTTGTAAACTCAATATAATGCTTAAATAGCTAATGGAACAGCCATATTTGTTTTTATTATTTAAAATGTAAAAAATTGGACCACAATCATGCTAGTCATAAGCAAGGCATTCCCTTAAATCATATTACAAAAATGGCATTTGTATTAGATGGTTATAGATAAATATATATATATAATTTATTAGAAGCTTACATATGCAAATAGGTATCCTGTGGGTAATACAAGACTTTTTTCCAGCTTTATACATCCTAATAGAGAAAGAATCTCTGACAGTTTTCTAAAGGACAGGAGAGGAGCCAAGAGATTGAAAGACTTGGTCAGAACCTCAATGTCACACACATGTATGACAGGGTCAACTTATAGGGCTTGTGGCTAAGAACATGACGAGAAGGCAAAACGTATCATAGTTAGGTCTATTATTATACAGCATGGGGCCCCAAAATAAACGCTACATCAAATGGTGACCCTATCGAAATTGATAGGATCACCAACAGGCATGATGAAAAATGCATACAGAAGATTACCACTATTGGCCTGTGCTTGGTGTTTGACAAAGCATGAAATGAGTTGAACAATTGGATCTTGTCAGATTTTGTCACTCAGGGAACTCATGGACAGGGGTAGGTCAGTGATGTTACAGCAAACATAACGAACATGCAGTGTTTTTTCAGTTGAGCTTGTTGCCCAAAAATACTTTGGACAGTGTGAGCTGTTAGAACAGCTATTTGTGATTGCAGAGGAGAAATAATAAAACAAAGCTGCAGTGGAACATTAGGGCAAAGAGTAATAATGCATTTTACCCTTCATGCTTTAAAACAGGTAACAACTAAAATAAAGCAAACACTGGAAACCATGTCTATTTGGTCACATTGACCTACCACCGGCTTCAGTGCACCTTGAGCACAGTTTCTACAAGTGTCAGGAACATCTATAGAAACCTTTTCCCACAATGGTCTCTAGCCGCGCTGTATATTGTTCAGACTTCCATGTCAAGATTGCCTTTGCCACCAAGCCTCACGAAATATCACTCAATGGTCTTAATTTTCACTGCAACTCCTCCCAAATGTGGCTCAATGAAAGTCACTAAAAGTTCCTGCCATGATATTGGGCAACTGGTCCTGCCCAGTCTTTTAAGTCATGATCTTAAGCCTCTAATACTGTTACATACTTAAAGACTCAATATTTTCACAAACTTAAATTTAACATACCCCCTAATATTTTTTTTTCTAACAAAAACTTCCACCCTAACTGCTAGGTGGCCAATAGGTACCTGTAATATCATAACTTATCTTAACAAATCTAGCTGGCTGTCCCAGGGACCAGCAGAACTCGTATACCAAGTATGTTTTACCTTTATTTTGGTAATTACCAAACATGAAATATAAATCCTGGCGTTTGGTTGACGGTTACATGTTTAGCCTCCATGTTTATATTATACATTCCAACACAGGTATATACCTTATGCAGTAGTTCCTTGTCAGTTAAGCTATGGAGTCGCATGAACCTATCCAGGCCACAGGAGGCCACAACAGGCATAGACTTGTGACACTGGATGGAGCGCACAGACCCTGCACTGCCCTTCAGCGCACACAGGAGACGACCTAGGGGGAAGTAAAAATACAATTAGTGGAGTGAAAATTAAAGAGTGAAGGTGCTATACCCATTTAACAAAATCTTTACCTTTCCTGAAATCGATCACACCCATGTTACCTTGGGAATTTCCAACCACTACAGACCTGTAATGGAAAGTTTTAATTAATAACAATACACACTTCTGCATATACAGTGCATATATATTGGAAATAAATACACTTCTGTTTTACAGCACATTCAGTCTATTCAACTAATAACAATTGACAAAATCAGCATTTTATGTACAGATTTCTTCAGTAATATAATGGAACCGATCAGTACAAATCTACTTTGCAAACATGATACAAATTCTACATGACTATTATTTTGCTGCTAGTAAAAGAATAAAACAGTGTGGTACATTTTCAAGACTGGACTGCTAGACTCACTGATCAGGGGCATTTTACAGTGTCTGTTCTCGGGTGAACATCTATTACAGAAGATACATTTGTAGATTTCAGATCTGTCAGGGACTTGCTTTTCACCTTTAAAGGATTAGTCTGTCTAACTTATAGACTAACTCCACCTAAAAACCTTCATAAACAATATTATTACATTACTTACGTGGGAGCGTTCTTCTCAGTACAGTAGGTGCCCTCATACCTGTAAGAGCCCAGTGATGCTTTGCTCACTCCTGCTGAGGCAGGTCTGTCTTCAAGCAGATAGCGAGTTGTCAATGCCCCTCCTCATTGAGCTTCTTTTTCACATGAGAAGTATATGGAGCAGCTTTGATAACACCACTTGGCAGGAAGTAAAGCATTACTGGACTGCTACAGTCAACAGGGGATACTGGGCCCCAGGTAAGTAATAACAAATATTATAGGCGGACTAATCCTTTAACGGATGAAAGCCAAGTCCTCAACATAGGTTAAAATTACTAATGCAAGTCCTGTAAAAGAAGTATGCAGACAAGTGTTGTAAAAGGCTACAGAAATGTCTGTTCAGCACTGGATTTAAACGGATCCATTAATATTTTAATTGGTGTTATCCTTTAAGAGGACACAAAGGTTAATTTTTCCTAATTAAATCCCATTCGAACGCATTTAGTATTTTAGATATATTATAGACATTTAGCTATCGGTTACCTGCAGATCAATATATTCAGGTTTACATCCACATACTGCCTGCAGGTACTGACCTAGCACACCTCCTCACAAGTGCAGACAATGCCACTGGGCTTCAGTTTAAAGCCAGTCACCTTCATTAATGATTAAAGCAAGTGTTATTACTTCACACTCTCACTGAAAAGTGCTGTATAATGCCATGGTTTATATTAGTGTTTCCCAAACCCAGTCCTCAGGGACTCCCAACATTGCAGGTTTTCCAGGTGACCAGTGATATAACTATACCACCTGTGGATCTTTTACAATGTGTCACTCAGTAAAGAATACACCTGTGCTCCAGCAAAGAGATATGGAAAACATGCACTGTTATGGGTCCCTGAGGACTGGGTTTGGGAAACACTGGTTATATAAAGGTAACAAAATATAAAAAGAGCACTATCTCCTACAATTTTAACAGTATTAAAATGATCTACATAGATCTATCTTTTCATAAATGTGTCACATAAAATAGCAACATCCAAAATACAATTTACCAAAGTAAAGGTAATTCCTAAAGTTACAAAGCATCAGTGATAAAATGAGTAACTCACCAAGACTATTTACTAGGAACTATTGCATTAAAAAGTTCACAAACAAATGGAACAAAACATAATATACATAGACATGGTCATCAAGAATGTATTGGTACCTACAGTATAAAAAAATAAATAAAAATAAATCGCTCTAGAAAGACACTTTCAAAATAAGACACAAAAATAATGCTTCTTAAAAAGAAGATACAGGACCTGCCATCCGGAGTGATGCTCAAAGCAGTCAGTGGATTCTCGCCAAACATGACCTCCAAAACCGGCCGTCTTTGTGGAGAGCTGGGGTCATAGATTCTAACCTGCGAGAGAGCCAGCATCAATTTAAAACACTGTTACATGTAAAAATTGATTTTGACTATATATATTATTTACATGTAAACTGCCGATTTCCTTCCTCAAGATGTTTTAAGGAAAAGTGTAAATCATCAACAGATGCTTGACAAAAGTCACGTAATCTGCTTTAGCTCATACGCAAGTTTAAATACTAATTTGTGACCAATGCAGGTATATACAGATGGAAAGTTGAAACCATTAAATACATTCATCCAGCTAAATAAAAGCTTTTATTTCTACAGGTGGTATGCAGAAATTTATATAAAAAGCACATAAATGAAAGAACAAAAAAACAAAAACAAATCCCCAAACTAAAAACTAAATCACACAAAAAAAGGGTTCACAAAAGTCCTTAAGTACAATGAGGCATAGCTAAGAAAAAAGGAACAAGGTCCATGTCCCATATGGAAACACAGTCTTCACATGACCACAGTGACATTTTCACTATGTGAAATAGGTTACCACAGTGACCTATCAAATAACATAATAGTCAATGAAAAATTGTGTTGATTGTATGATCCTTTGACACACAGGGGAAATTATTTTTAAAATACATAAATTTGATTTGATAAAGATATGGTACTTTTGTTACGTTCTTTAAGACTATACTATCAGCTCTAAGTGAAGTACAATATTGGTAAATATTACGGTATAATTTACAAAATAAAAAAATGTGTTACAGGTTAAATGTATGTTGTTAAGCCCCCTGAATCTCTAATTGTTGGAATATTAGTGCTTATTGTGAATAAGCAGGAAAAAATATTGAACAGATCTCTATTCCTGAAACAATGGGGAAGGACTAGAGCTGGCTGCTTGTAACCTTATGGAACCATGAAGGAAACCTTATAAAAAAAAAAAAGTATGTAATCTTGGTACTTCACTCCCGCTAGTTAAATCTGAACTGTTTATAAACAGAACATCAGCTGCTAAGTTGCCTCATCTCAAGCTATTGGGAGTCAAACAAACTGTCACCTGCACAAGACAACCAGAATCTATGGGAAGTCTTAGAAAATGGACTGACTCTGTAGCCATCTGGGAATAGCCCTGGTCCCCATGGTAACAAACATGAACCCCCAAGTATAATATTTTTATAATGTAATTAAATGCAAAGCCAAATCTGGCTTAATTATGCTAGCTTTTTTGCATTTTTTTCTCCCTTGCTGGTAGTGTTATCCTTTTTCTCTTGAATTGTAAGGAAATTTAATACTATTGTCAATTAAATTACTGTTATAGACCATTAAACAGTTTCTAAAAGTTTAAAACATCACCCGAAGATTTGAAGCTAAAAGGTCGTTAATAAAGCCAGTTTACTCTTTTTATTCTGGAGTAACTTTTTGGGGGGTATTCAATTGTTGCTCCGGACCGCAAAAAAACGAGCGCGTTAAAACTATTACCGTTTATATGGTAAACTTGCGCGTAAAAACCGTTAATACGGTAGTTTACTCGCTGAATTTCATCTCGCAGCTCAGGGAGCAACAATTGAATACTCCCCTTTGTCTCTTATTTTTGCTGCAAGTTCCTTATATGTTTTGGTGTCACTTGAAACAGTGCCCATGCTATTTGGAGTTTCTATCCCCCCTACTATTAAATACTTAAATTAACACTATTTATAAATAAGTATTTTACCCTATTTCTTATATTTTCGTAGTATATCCCTCAAAAAGAGAACTGAATAATAACAGCTCAAAAGGACCCTACTACCCAGGATTTTTTTTCTTTTGCCGATTCTTCCAAGAGGGCTTCACTTGTGATTTTAGAGCACTGAAGCATATAGGAGAGGTAACACTTTTCACACTCACTTGATAATAACTTGTGCAGGTGACCACTTTGTCTGACTCTGGGATGAAATCCAGGTCACGAATCCACACGGGTACACGCAGATCTAGCCAATCATTCCTCAACTGAAAAAAAAAAAAAACAAAAACATTTGAAAATGATTCACTGTAATTGGACAGTGGAAATATTTCAATATTTATACTACATGTTCAGAAAGTACAACTAAAACTTGTGGGTTTTATTATTTTAGTAAAAGGTCTTGCTTTTCTTTGCAGTTACCCTGCATTTTTGTGGCGTGAGCCATTTATAAATAGTGCTACATTTCTCATCCCAAACCCGCATATTCCGTTCGGTTTTGCTCAGTGAGGACACAATCAAAGACAAGCAAACAGATTCCTCAGAACCGGAAATTCTTATACAGGTCTTAACATTTGGACAAACTGAACCAATCTGCAAATCGGACCTGATGCAGAAGTGATCAGGCAAATAAAAACAGACTAATCACAGTAAAGTTGAAGGAATGGTGTCAATAGCAACACTGACAACGGTTGACATCAAATAACCAAACCCCTATATAAGCATTCAGTTCCCTAATTAAAAGGATATACATACTTCCTGCTTCTGCAAAGAACATATTGTTCGCCGTCTGCATTATGACTTTTCACTCGACAGAAAAATGTTGGTATTTCAGAAATACCCTTGTTTATCAAACAGGTACCAAAATTAGATTTCAAGGTAGTGTAATATATTATGCATTTTAAACACTATTTTCTGCTTAAATAATGCAGTATGAGAGTTCCAAAATGTTTATATATTATACCTTATTGCAAGTTTAATAGCCAAATGGGCATTTTAGACAAGCTCTTTTTGTTCTTCATACAACTTATACCACAATGTGGGGGCGGGCATTCACCAACAATGCAGACTATAAATAGGGGCTGAACAGTGGCTAAGTGGTAGCACTTCTGCCTCACAGTCATGAGTTCAATTCCCGACCATGGCCTTATCTGTGCGGAGTTTGTATGTTCTCCCCGTGTTTGCGTGGGTTTCCTCCGGGTGCTCCGGTTTCCTCCCACACTCCAAAAACATACTAGTAGGTTAATTGGCTGCTATCAAAAATGACCCTAGTCTGTCTGTCTGTCTGTCAATTTAGACTGTAAGCTCCAATGGGACAGGGACTGATGTGAATGAGTTCTCTGTACAGCGCTGCGGAATCAGTAGCGCTATATAAATAAATGGTGATGATGAGGACGACTATTAATCCCTTCATAGTGCACAAAAAGAAATGATGTCAGGGAAACAGCGATATAGAAAGTGTTCAGGAAATACAGAAAATGCACACTCCCTCCAGGTAGCACCCAAAAATGTCAAACATGGATGCAAAATGAACCAACAGTGGATGACATCACTCACTGACGAATCACAGTAACTATTCAGGGTTTATATTATGTAAATTAAAAAATAGAAACAAATGGGCTCTGTTTTGGGCACAATAAGTCATGTATTAATCTATTCCTCCTGCTCAACAATCACCTGCGTATTACACGAGTTTATAGAGTTTTCAGTTTACCAAGAATTTTAAAAATCTGTTTTCTCAAACAGATATTGTAGTAGATGAGGTTTAAATAATGTGCATATACTTTATTCTAATTGTGACACCAAATGTCTTTATAATAAATACATCTATTTCACTCAAATACTGCAGTAAGTGTGGCATTAAATTTCAATAAACTTTAATGGCGATGGATCAAAATCTGTTTTGTATATGCTCCAATAGATAGTACAGGAGGTGTGGTTTAAAGTTAATCTATCATTATACCTACATTTTGTTCCCTAAATGCGTCTGCCTTATGGATGTATGGCATAATGCTTTTAATAAACCATAGTCAATATAATCAAATTTCACTTAGAAACTAGGTATCTAAACAACTGTGTAAAGTAAAAAAAATAAAATTGTGTGAACTTAAACAGCAAAAGCTAGAAAAACACGCTAACAAACACACTTCCAGCAACAAGCAAACAAAACTTCCCAGTTAACACGTTACATGTCACATTGTTAGAAGACACATTGGGACTGATGCAGAGTGTACTATGCCAGATTGCATAGTGTATCATGCGTGAAAAGACGTGTCCAGAAATGTGGCCGCACGCATATGCAGATTTGCGCTATTCTGGTACTTATGCTGCTTGCACATGGAGAGGTGGGATGGGGCATTCTAATGTACACAAAGTACAGTAAGGGCTTTATGGTGCAAGTGAACATATGTGGATTAATTCACAGATGCATATACACCTGTCCAAGCTGTATTAACTGCAAATAGCGGAGGATGATTGTCACCAACAATAGCAAACCACTTGTGTTAACCTGATTGCAAAATGCTCTGCTGACGCAAATAGGTGAGCAACTATTTAAAAAAAAAAAAAAAAAAAAAAAAAAAAGCACTTTCTTCATTGCATGTGCAAATATATACTTTTGTGTCCATGTTTATGCAATTTAATTTTTTCCTCGCATACTAGGTTTATTTGTGCATAATAGCAAATATGTATTTTGCAAACAAAACAAATGTAAACAGACATAAGTGCATGCAACGTATGCCTGGCGCAAGACTTGTGCATATGCTACAAGTGCAGGCCTGCACGTATCTTGCAGCTCTGCATATGCCCACAATTGCAGCTTTTTTACTGGACGCTATTTGTGTCAGCGATTTGGGGCTCAATTGCATCAGTCCCATTATTTCATTTATTAGGCAACTTACATTCTTGGCTCTGAAAATTGGTTCCTCTGGTCTTTGCAGGTCCCAGATTTTTAAGTCATTCTCTTTGCCACCAGTACCGACTTTGTGACGCTGAGCATTACACAGACGCATCTTCTCCACTCCATGACCGACTTGCAGCTCCAGCTGATATAAACACATATACCAAAGTGAACAACACATATAGAAATTGGCAACAGAACTGTTAGGGCACGCCTCCAAGAAAGTAAAAATCTATATTCCCTGCACTAAATTTGGATCTCTATGTCTCCGTTACGTGCTTCAGCCCCCCTCATTCACCTACTGTACAGTGCTGCTGACTTTTAAAAAAGCAAAAAATACTACTCACATTTTCACATGCTCCTTCTTTCCACACCTTCAGTAATCCTGACTCCACACAAGTAATAAGTGCACTGAAAATGAGAAGAGGCATGAGGATTAGCATGGCAAGGTTACCTGTAAAATCCACAACTGTGCATTTTTTTAGCCGACGGTGGTGGTTTGAGCTGAACAAATTCTGTAGAAAATAGGAAGATGGACAAGAGTCTTAATTGTTAATTAAGTGTAAAAAGCAAAACAAAGTCTAAATTAAATATTCATTTTATTTAAAACTGCTGTGCAATCACTAAGATAGTTTGTGGTTTTGGTTTATTATACTTATGTTTTATTCTGAATATACAGACTGCAGTTCTACTTTTCTTGTTCTACACAGTAAGAGTAATTCGCAGTATGTTCTGATTCTGCAGTTGGGAGAATGTCAGCATCTCTGCATTGTATAGTACATGGTCTATAAGAAGTACACCATATTATTATCCTTTATTTGGTATGTGTCAACTTATTATGCAGCACTGTGCATTGAAGGGATTGATCTAAACAAATAACATACAATGATATGAAACAGAGGGTAAAGATGGCCCTGACAAAATGAGCCAAGAGGTGTGGGGAACTCTTGATATATAGAAGATAGCAGAACAACAAATGTAGCATTTGGTGATAATCTAAATATCTACACCCCTTCAGAACACATTACTTACACATACATTAAGAACATTCCTGTAAACTGGTACAAAAGGATATATACACACAGGACATGGTCCCAGAACAGAGCTAGCAGTGGGGAAAAGTTACATATCTTGAATGTGTATCTTGTTTTGTTAGTATGTAAGGTAGGCAACCTTTAGACATAGCAGCTCATGTGTGTTGGCTATACGTTGGTGCACTGTAAGGGACTTTATTATATATCTGTGAAAGGCTCATTGGTTGCCACACTAAACAGACTATTTTCCTGTGCACCAGTTTTCATGAATGTTCATCAATGTTGGCAGTGTGGACTTCTCTATGTAAGAGACAAGAAAGTGCAATTCATCATTGACATATATAATTACTCACTTGTCCAGGACCCCAAGACCTCGGAACACCCCATCCCCTCCTCTACATTCATGAATTTCTGTAAATTTGGATTTTTCCGTGTTGAAGACTTTTACTGTACCATCTTGGCACCCTAGTAGTACCTTTAAGAGATGCAAAATGCATGATCATGAAGTGGCATAACATGTCAGATTACATGAACAAAATCCAAATAAGAATAACAGCAACTAAACACTAAAAAGACATCTTTATCATCATCATTTATTTATAAAGCGCCACTAATTATTATTATTATTAATTTTTATTTATACGGCGCCACAAAGTATCCTTAGCGCCGTACAAGGACAGACAATGGCACAGTACAAGGTGAAACAGCACAGTACAAGTAACAGTAAGCACTATAACTCTGGGGGCTCAGTCACAGCAAGAAAGAGAGGGAGGGGAAAAGTGAGTACAGGCAGGTAACTATGGCCCAAGAGGGTGGGCACGGATGACAGTAAAGAGTCACTGAGGGGAGTGGAGAGAAGCGAGAGGAGACAGAGGGTTGGAGAGGAGGTGAACCGAGTAGCTGGAGAGCGCAGTTAAAAGTGATGGAAACAGGAGGTAGGAGAGCCCTGCTCAAAGGAGCGAACAATCTAAAGGGAGGGGAAGACAGACAGGCACATGGATGAGACGGAGACGGAAGGGGAAGAAGGGATGAGAAAGAGAGGAAGCCGACCAGTGGGAGTTTAGGCATGAGACTGGAAGGCTTTTAGGAAAAGGTGGGTTTTTAATGTTCGTTTGAAAGAGGACAGATTAGGGGAAGTTCTGATGGAGCGGGGGAGCTTGTTCCAATGGAGGGGAGCGGCGCGGGAGAAGTCTTGAATACGTGCGTGAGAGGAGGTAATCAGGGGGGAAGAGAGGCGACGATCGTTGGACGATCACAGAGGGCGGGAGGGAGTGTGAATAGAGATAAGGTTAGAGATGTAGGGAGCAGTGGAGTTGGCGAGGGCCTTGTAAGTGAGAGTGAGGAGCTTGAAAAGGATTCTGTAGGGGAAGGGGAGCCAGTGAAGGGCTTGGTAGAGTGGGGAGACAGAGGTGGAACGGCGAGAGAGGAAAATAAGCCTAGCAGCGGCGTTAAGTACAGATCTAAGAGGAGCGAGATGAGAGAGGGGGAGGCCGATAAGGAGAAGGTTGCAGTAGTCCAAGCGGGAGATAATCAGAGAGTGGACGAGAGATTTGGTGGCATCCTGGGAGAGGAAGGGCCGAATGCGGGCAATGTTGCGAAGCTGGAAACGGCAGGATTTGGCGAGAGAGTGAATGTGAGGGGCAAAGGGAGAGAGAGCGGAGTCGAGGAGGACACCTAGGCAGTGGAGTTGGGGAACAGGGGAGATAGAGGAGTTGTCAACAGTGATAGAGAGGTCAGAGGGGAAGGAGGTACGAGAGGGAGGAAAGACAATGAGTTCAGTTTTAGCAAGATTGAGTTTAAGAAATCTAGAGGACATCCAGGAGGAGATGGCAGAGAGACATGCGGAGTATGCCTCTCTGCCATAATGAATGCGGAGGCATGCGGAGTATGCCTCTCTGCCATAATGAATGCGGAGTATGCCTCTCTGCCATAATTCCACAGCGCTGTACAGAGAACTCACTCACATCAGTCCCTGCCCCATTGGGGCTTACAGTCTACATTCCCTAACACACACACACACACACACGGGTCAATTTGTTAGCAGCCAATTAACCTACCAGTATGTTTTTGGAGTGTGGGAGGAAACCGGAGCACCTGGAGGAAACCCACGCAAACACGGGGAGAACATACAAACTCCTCACAGATAAGGCCATTGTCGGGAATTGAACTCATGACCCCAGTGCTGTAAGGCAGAAGTACTAACCACTACACCACCGTGCTGCCCACAATATTTAATAAGCACAGTATATTTGGTTAGATTTAGTGTACACTGCCAAAACTCGAAAAAGCAAATACACCTCTTACCTCCGTTTCCTGTGGATCTCCAAAGCACATGACATTCACCTCCTGTCCACGGTTCAGAGAGGAAACTTCTGTGTAGTTAGTAGCCTGTTTCGTCACTAAATTTATGCCTGAAAACGATAACAAGAAAGCAAACACCCCATTATTACAATTACACTATATACAAGTGGAAATAATGTCACTATAATGATATTTACCTGTATACAGGACAGGCTGTCAGTCATACTTTAAACACATCAACTGCATACATAAACTCGTACAGTTTCTCTATAACTTATACCATATTGGCCACACAATATATGTCATTTCATTCATTTTACAAGCAAACAATCTGTGGTTTTCCCCGACACACTTCCTTAATCATGGGGGAAAGTAATCTATATGACCCCTGACCTTTAAGAATCCCGGTCTCGGTACCGACCCACACGTGATTCCGTGCAGGCGCCGCCATATTTACTAATCGAGCTAAGTGATGGAAGAGAAACGTCCGGTGTGCGGCTTCCTGTCCCGCCGCGGGGCTTGCTGGGAAATGTAGTTCAAACAAGCGCGTTGTAGGCCTTAGAGTGTATATAGATTCTTGTGCTAGAGGGCAGTAGGAACATAACAAGTAGTGTAAAGAAGGCAAACTGCATATAGGGCTTGTTATAGAGGGAAACATTCATCTTTCTGCGCTGGTACCATATAGTGCACTGTAATCAACGTGTGTCTGTGAAGAGGGCCCATCGTCATACATGAATAAAACGGATACAGCTATGTATCCACTAGAACTACAGATAATGCATTATCAGCGTTGTTTATCCATCATCCTAGCCGTAATCAATGCATGCACATTATTTGTAATTAATAAATGTAATTGTGTAATTCTTATTTTTACATACTGGTTTGTGTATTTACACAGTGGTTAACTTTAAAATATGAATTTTCAAAGTATAGAAACATAAAACATTATTTGTAAATACTTTTTTCCCTGCTTAAAACATTGGTTAAACTAGTGGTTCCCAAACTTTATCAGTTTGAGGCACCATTAGGGTCACCATAATTTTTCCAAGGCACCCATAAGCCAATATAATTACCAGGTAGTCCCATTTTTTAAGTAGTTGGGTCAAAATTACATAAGATGTATTTAGGCCCCTTCACCATCACATTGTGCCCCTTCATCATATCACTCTGTATCCCCTTTGCCATCTCACACTCTGTGTCCCCCTCTTCGCCGTCTCACACTCTGTCCCCATCTTCATCAGCCCTCACTCTGTCCCCCCCTTCAGCATCTGTCTCTGTCCCGCCTTCAGCATCTCTCTCTGTCCCCCCCTATAGCATCTTTCTGTCCCCCCCCCCTACAGCATCTCTCTCTGTCCCCCCTACAGCATCTCTCTCTGTCCCCCCCCTACAGCATCTCACTTTGTCCCCCCCTCCAGCATCTTTCTGTCCCCCCCTACAGCATCTCTCTCTGTCCCCCCCTACAGCATCTCACTTTGTCCCCCCCCTCCAGCATCTTTCTGTCCCCCCCTACAGCATCTCTCTCTGTCCCCCCTACAGCATCTCTCTCTGTCCCCCCCTTCAGCATCTCACTTTGTCCCCCCCCTCCAGCATCTCACTCCGTCCCCCCCTTCAGCATCTCACTCTGTCCTCCCCTTCAGCATCTCACTCTGTCCCCCCCTTCAGCATCTCACTCTGTCCCCCCCTTCAGCATCTCACTCTGTGTCCCCCTTCAGCATCTCACTCTGCACCCCCTCTTCAGCATCTCTCTCTATCCCCCCCCTACAGCATCTCTCTCCGTCCCCCCCTACAGCATCTCTCTCCGTCCCCCCCTACAGCATCTCACTCCCCCTCCCCCTCCAGCATCTGTCCCCCTCCTTCAGCATCTCTCTGTCCCCCACTTCAACATCTCACACTCTGTCCCCCTTCACTCTCCATTCCTTTACTTAGCTTCTTTTCTCATTTTCTGCAGTTTTCTGTCCTGATGTCCTCTCTGCTGCTCCTCACTGACACTGTCGGACGTGATGACGTCACGCCCGGCAGTCAGTGAAACAATGAGGAGGTGGATCCGGCGCTGGATTGGTAAGTTCTTTTTTTTGCATTTCTTATTTTTTCTTCTTCTTTAGCGAGGGCGATTTTTTTTTAACATAAATCACTGTGGCAGGCTATAAAAAGAGGCTTGGTAGTTACCATTTTTCTTAGTTTGTTACGTCAGACTGCTACTACTGATTTATAATGCTGCAGTCATTTGACTATTATGGCAACCACAGTCACATGGCACATGATGTGAGTAGAGAGGCTTTGGATATTTTTATTTTTATAAAAGAACTTGCAACATACACTTTATGCAATAAATTGACAATTTTTGAATACTTGAGTCTATTTCTCATTTAAAAAAATAAAACATAAAAAAGTCCATTAATGGCCATATAAAAGAACTGAAAAATATGGTTACACTTCACCAAAACCAAACACTTCACCAAAACAAATAACATAGGAAGACCAACTCTGTAATTTTAAAGCATAATACAACTTGACATTGTTATTATTCATACAATAGATCTTAAAAAGGTTAACCGACACTTTAGCTGTATGCAATGCCTTTTTTTCCCAAAAAGAAAAACATTGAAAAAAAGATACTGGTTGTAGAAAGAATAGAAAGCCGTAGAAGGAGAAGGTCTGGGTTTCAACATACCCCAACTTAAGGGGGTCTCTGAAGTTTCTCCACCACCGCCTGCCAAATTGATGCCCTCTCCAAACCCTGAACCTCTCTCACTGCATGCAAGATATCACCCACCACCACTTCACAGGGGAGGATCTCCTGCCAAATGAAGACCTGACACTGTGCCATCCGTGTGAAGTACCTAACCACTACACTAACTAAAAAGTGCTCAACTCAAAGTTCTCACAACTTTTGAATACCACATAAAGCCTCCCATGAAAGGAGAGCCAGGCAATGTCTCTGGAGTTCACCAGAGCTATACCTGCCCTACAGACACTGCCTGGGCAGTCTCTCAATGACAACAGCTCATTAAAGCAAGAGTGCAAGATTCTTCTCTCTAACTCCCTTCTAGAAGAGCTCTTGACCTCCTCCACTCCAATTTGCCATCGTCTTGTCATCTTCAAACTAAGAGATACATAGGGTTGGGAGTTTCCCATAGGGAACCCGTAAACTCTTCACTACACCTCTCCCGTATCCATGCACTGAGAAACAGAGATACCCAGACCCTGAAACTAAATCTAATCAAACAGAATAACACTGGGTTTAAGATACCCAGGCCCCTCTTAATCCTCGGTTTATAGGGCACAGTGCACTTGATGACGTTTAGCTTATTCCCCCAGAGCATCTGGAAGAAAATTACATTAACTCTGGCCCACAAAGGTTGTGGCAAAATGCACACATAGCTAACATACAAAGATTTGAGAGAAGGTAAGTTTTGATCAGGTCAACTCTTAATCTCATAGAAATTTTCCATCTCTTCCAAACCTCCACTTTGGTGGAAGCTTCTCCCAGTTTGTGCTCCCAATTTCGAGTGGCATAATCGCCTGGGTCAAATTGGATGCCAAGATTTTTATCTCTTGACTAGCCTTTGGGAGACAGTCTGGAAGGTCAAACTGTTGACTATTCTCACCCAACCAAAGAGCTATTATCATGTGTTTCTAGATTGGATCCAAGTATTCTTATTCATCACCTCTGCGTTGAACTGTTGTATTATTCATCTCATGCTGTTGCCAAGGGTTACCAACTATGAAATAGCATATGTGATTTGTCTCTGCAATCTGAACGACTGCCGTGTGTTCATCTTTGCCGATATATATAGATATATATATATATATATATATATATATATATATATATATATATATATATATTCTCTCATTCCTGTTGTACCATCAGTCAATACACTACTTTGCAGCACTACTATTATCTCCTGTGTTATTATTATCAGTGATGCTTATGAGCTGTGAACTTTTAAACCTGTGAATATCACCATTCTGCATATCATTGTGTCCTACCTCCTCTATCCTCTACTAATACTAGATTGGGAGACCGCGACCTGCGGAATAGGAGCAGCGGAGACCATATTCCCTTGCGGGGATCCCTGGTGAAAACCTCCTATCCGTTAGACTCCGCACTCCTGGACAAGTTCTTTATAGTAGAGGCAAGGGATCTACTAAAATCGTTCAGAGCCGTGACAACAACCTCTATACTGATAACACCCAAATCTATATCTCTTCCCCTGACCTCTCCCCTTCTGTACTATCTTGTGTAACCAACTCTCTTTCAGCTATCTCAAGATGGATGTCCCAACGCTACCTAAAGCTCAACATATCCAAAAACAGATCTCATTATCTTCCTTCCTGCCAGAATCACCACCTCCTCTCAAATTTCCCTTACTGTCATTAACACCACAGTCTCCCAAGCCCGCTGCCTTGGTGTCACACTTGATTCCGCCCTCTGCTTCATTCCTCACATACAGACTCTATCCCAGTCCTGTCGATTCCACCTTAAAAACTGTTTCAGAATACACCGTTTTCTTACTCAACATGCTACCAGGGGGTATATTTATTAAACTGCAGGTTTGAAAAAGTGGAGATGTTGCCTATAGCAACCAATTAAATTCTAGTAATCATTTATTCAGTACATTCTACAAAATAATAGCTAGAATCGGATTGCTTGCTATAGGCAACATCTCCACTTTTTCAAACCAGCAGTTTAATAAAATAAAAAAAAAAACTCTTATCCATTCTCTCATCATCTCCTGTCTTGACTGCTGCAAATTCTTGCTATAGGGCATTCCTGACACCCATATATCCACACTTCAATCGATCCTAAATGCTGCTGCAAGACTGATCTTCCTCTCTCACTGCTCCACATCTTCTGCACCACTTTACAAATTCCCTGTGTCCTCCAGAATCCCATTCAAATCACTCACTCTTACCTACAAAGCCCTCAGCAACACCACCCCTTCATACATTTCAAATCTCATATCAAAAAACTCTCCTTCCCTACTGCTGACCTGCACCTTTTCTCGTCTCTTTTAACCACCTCTCACTTGTGCCTACAAGACTTCTCCCGTGCTGCTCCCCACTTATGGAATTCCCTACCATGCCCAATCAGGCTTTCCCACAGCCTTCAAATCTATAGACATTTTCTAAAAACACATCTCTTTTTTAAAGCTTACCTTATCCCCAATGATACTACTCACACTAATGCATCCTCACAGCTGTCCCAATCTCTAGTCTAAGCCACACTCATTCCTCTTGTTTCAGCTGTGCCCTCTTTAACTTAGAATGTAAGCCTCCAATGAGCAGGGTCCTCTATACCATTTGTCTTCATGTCTGCATTTAATTTGCCTTGTATGTCTTTGGTTTTTGTATGTCAAGTGTTCCCTTCTGTAAGGGGCTGCAGAACACTGTGGCACCTTACAAATCTACGATGCTAATAATAATAATAAGACAGGGCACACCCAACTGTTGACAAGAGGAACGCTCTCCGCTAGACTATGAAGAGCATGAAGCCAATTAACCACCCTTGCTGGAAGACCATACTGCCAAGCAGAGCCCAGAGATTCTCATGATTTGTCTGATCAACAGCCTTAGACTGATCCTATGCTAGCAGGTACTTTCCCCATTTCTCAGCCCTACAGCATTCCAGAGCCTCCAGGACACTAAGGACCACACTAAAGGTGCTACGCCCTTTCACAGTGCAGTGCTGGGATGGAGAAAGTAACAGACTAGGATATTTCACTAGTCTGTTAAAAGTACTTTTGCCAGAATCTTTCGGTTCACATTGAGAAGAGCGTTGGTGCGCCAATTCTCAATTCTGCATGGGTCCTACATTAGATAGCAGAATAAGGGCAGAAACACTCATGGAGTGAGGAATTCATCACCCAGGCTCTTGTTAAACACCTCCATGAGGTGAGGGGACAAAAGAGATCTTTAAAAGTCTTGTAAAAATTATGTTATGTATCTTTCCTGTCCTCTGTTTTCTCCCCGATAGCCTCCTACTTGCAATGGGCTATCTGAACTTTGTTGACTGTTTAGAAAGTGCTGAGGTCCAGTCAGGGCCGGACTGGGACTAAAAATCAGCCCTGGCATTTCAAGCATACAGGCCCATCTCTGTCGATGAGCATGAAAAAACTGGGTGCTGCTAAGGGCGTGGCCACATTATGCATGGGGCGTGGTCAACATGGGGCATTGATACATACATTACATACATTATAATAAAATATTACATTTATCAGGCCCTCCCTATCATGCCACCCCTCCACCCCAGAATCACATTTCAACACCCCCAGTCCACTGTACTTATCTATGCTTCTGATGCTGCTGACATCCATCAGGGTGGGAACGTCCTGTAGAGTGAGCAGGGAAACTCTTAAGTCTAACAAGATTAATAAATCTCATGAGACTTAGAGCTTCTCGGCTTGCTCTGCAGGCTGTGTCCTGTCCGGGAACTGGGAGTAGCTATCCGCTCCCTCCTGCTAACCAGAGCTGGACTTAGTCTCAGGGGGCCCTAGACACTTAAGACAGGGGGCTCCTATTATGTAATATGGTTATTAGACACATTTTCAACAAATACATAGGCAATACTGTGAGCACTACTGTTAGGTGCACACAGTTCTGCCTTCACAAGCAGTACAATGTGAAGTAGGACATACCTCCCAATTGTCCTTGCAGTCAGACCAAATCCTGACTAAGCGGGACATTCACCCACCAAATTAAGGACAGTTGGCAGACTGTCCTGGTCTCTCTTACCTGTCTTGTCACTGTCACCACTTGTGGCTGCTGTTGTCTTTATATCAGTTGCTGCTTGTCTGGATCCTGGAATGTTGGGGGCCCTATTTGGAAAAAAAATGGGTACATGAAGGTTAGAAAACTCCAAACAGCACCGGTGTTAACTCAATATAGCACCCACGTTATAAAATTAGGCCTCACTCCAGCCCCAACATTAAAATAGTAGTATTCCAGTTTAATAAATAAATCTATTTCCCTCCCTCCAAAAAACCTCAGCAAGAAATTAAATAGCATTTATGTTTAATAAAAATAACCATTTCCCACAAACATCCCAGGCATTAAATAATTCATAATCACATTTAATAATTAGACCTCATTTTCCCCAAACAGCCCCACATTCACTTAATAGCACACATTATAGTCATAAACTGTCCCCCACACACATTATAGTCATATACTGTCCCCCACACACATTGGCCATTTTTATTTTCCCCCTCCTACAGCCATTGCCCCCCCCCCCTGCAGACATTTTCAATCACCCCCTCTCCCCCGCAGACATTTATTGCCCCTCTCCCCCCGCAGACATTTATTGCCCCTCTCCCTCCCCCTGCACACATATTCTGTTTCTCTCCCCCCCTGCACACATATTCCGTTTCTCTCCCCTCCCTGCACACATATTGCGTTTGTCTCCCCCCCCTCCACACATATTCCGTTTGTCTCCCCCCCCTCCCTGCACACATATTCCATTTGTCTCCCCCCCTCCCTCCCTGCACACATATTCCGTTTGTCTCCCCCCCTGCACAGATATTCCGTTTGTCTCCCCCCTCCCTGCACACATATTCCGTTTGTCTCCCCTCCCTCCCTCCCTGCACACATATTCCGTTTGTCTCCCCCCTCCCTGCACAGATATTCCGTTTGTCTCCCCCCTCCCTGCACACATATTCCGTTTGTCTCCCCTCCTCCCTGCACACATATTCCGTTTGTCTCCCCCCTCCTCCCTGCACACATATTCCGTTTGTCTCCCCCCCCTCCCTGCGCACATATTCCGTTTGTCTCCCCCCTCCCTGCGCACATACTGCGTTTGTCTCCCCCACCTCCCTGCACACATATTCTCTACACTTACCTCAGCACTGACAGCAGCCTCCACTGCAGCTAGTCCTACGCGGGAGCCGGGTCGGCGCACAGAGCCGACCCGGCTTTTTTTATTTATTTAATCTGGGTATCGCAGGGACCAGACCGGCCCACACTGCCATCGGCCAGTCCGGCCCTGGGTCCAGTACATACTGAAATGTCCCACGTGACATACGAAAGTGTGCCATCCACTGCTGGTCCTCAAAAGATTCCACAATAGACCAGAAAGCTTCTCTGCGGCTGTGTTCTCTGGCACACATTGTTCGGTTAGTCGCAGCACTGAATTATGGAGGAAATGCTGGCCCTGAGAAAAACTCTCCTCCTGTGCATATACAGACGCCGAGTATTCTTCCTCTGTGCCAGAAATTGCTCCTTTCTCCTCCTGAAATGACACTGTGCAAGGTAGCATCAGGTTCTCATTTGCTGTATAAAACAGAAAATAAACACAATAAAACATGAGCTCTGGGCTACACAAAAGTGACTCGTTGGCCATGATTAAAGCAATGCTGTAAACAGTCACTACCCACCTTGACCTCATGTTTGTGAGCAAAAAAACTAGTCCCTTTTAAATGATCTCAGTATTTTTGAGCCAATGAAAGCTCCTCTTGTGATGACTCACACTTATTGCCAGGGCAGACCCGTGTGCAGTATGAATGGGATCGACCCGGGAAATTCCCAGGTCCAAGATGCAGTGTGAACGGGGTTTCTGAGCTGGGATGCTCTGTGCCTCGGCAAAAACTCAGCTTAAAAAACCCGGGAAATTGCAGGGGCGGCAGTATGAAAGCGGTATAAAATGACTTGACAACACCCAAAATGCCCTCCCTTTTGCCCTCTCCTGCCCATCATATAAGCGGCTCACTCACTTATTGTCAACTGAGTACCTGCAGATCTGGTAAGGGTCCAGTGAGTGGCAAGAACCATAATTCCTCTCCGGAACCAAGGATGCATACTGGTCATACTGATACTCCTTGAGCAAAGATTTCACTTTGGAGATTTCTCCATCATCTCCACCCTTAAAAATCAGGAAACCAAGTTTCTTCCTAAGTACAGAGTAGGCATGAGATTCTAACATTTATCTTTTAGCTACAAGACTGTGAACAAATTTCAGAGTTAGCTTTTTCAGCATCTCCGACCACTCTGACCTACTTAAACCGGTATTTAAGAGTGTCTCCTGGGTATGAAGGAAGTCAACAAAGGACCGTCTAACCTCATTCTCTTTTAGGAGTTCAGAACTCAGGAGCCACAGCCCCCCTCCCTTCCTTAGGAGAATCCGAAGCATTCAAGGTCATAGATAGTTTTTTGTTAAAGAAGACTTTGTGACCGTTTACTATCTATCCACGGCCTACAGCTGCCTCCATAATAAGTGAAATCTGTGAGATCTGGAAGTGCTTAATCCATCAGACCTACCTTTCTAAGCATCCTATTTAAAAAAGGGAATCATAGCCCAAGCTGGTCCTTGAGCCTCCCCTTTCTTTGGGCCTAGTGATGGTGTTGAAATCACCTCCAAAGACCACCTGACAGACTGTTAAAAGGTTTTATCTTACTGAAAAGACATTTTCTGTCCCACTTTGTTTGGGGCCCATAAATATCAATAAGACATAGATTTTGTAACTTCAAAATCACACATCTACCCACTTGCAACTCTATAACCCACTGAATGATTACCATTCCAGTAAAAACCACTGCCAACCCCCGTACGGCTTTGCTGCAAGAGACCAATAGGAGAAACCGCTTCTCCACTCATGTTGTGCTTTGTGAAGATCAGCAAAGCCTCCCACCCTATTCTGATGCAAAAATTAAAAAACAGCCTCAATCGTACTGAAAAAAGCCTGTTCTCTTAACCATAATACCCGAGGGAAGAGCATCACTATCAGAAAGACTTACATCCTTGTAATCTTCGTCTCCCTCACTTAACCTTTTGTCTATATCTATGTTTTGAAGCCTTTATCAAGGCTAGCCACCCTTCTTTTCCTAGGACCTTTCCCCTTCACTATACCTTTAGGTGCTCTTCTAGCTACTCACCCTTTCTTTACACCTGGATTGTTGAGGGGCAAATTAACAACTGACTAATTAGCAGGGATTGCTAGATCTTGTTTTAATATATTAATTTGTTTGCCCCCCCATCTGGCTTCTCCATTTGGGCACCCACTTTACCTACCATTCCCCCCCCTTCTTGACCACTACCTCCATATCCTCCACATGCGCTACCCCTCCCTCTCTCCTCCCTAACTCTCACTACTTTTGGTATTTTACACTTATTCTTTCTCCTACTTTTACCTTTACCCCCATTCCACTAGATATTACTTGCACTAGAGGCCTTTTACGCCTTGGTTTAGAGCTAATCTTACTTTTTTTAATCTGGCCTCTCCATCCTCTAATATAATCTCCTCTTCACCTTCCTCCTCGTCTTCTGAATCAGCAGAAAATGACAACCTATTACTTAGGACGATTGTGATGATGCTGGGCACCAAAGTGGGAATATTGTTTCAACCCGGTCTGTGACTCAGTTGGCCAATTGGGCTACATACATCGGCCCACCCAAATTATTAAATGTCTCCTGGTGTCCGAATCCAGTGTTGTTTTGTGAAAAAAAAGGGAGGGGGAGGCTGCCCATAGGAAGTATGGAACAGCTGGGGACCCTGACATGTCACAAAGTAGTGGAAGGGGTTAAGAACGGGAGGGTCTGGACTATATCTAAATCAGGAGGTGGGATTTGATTGTTGACTGACCATTGTTCTAGCAATTTTCAAAACCAGTCTTGATGGCAGGCAAACAGCAGGTGGGCTGCTGCTGGGATCAGAAAGTACACAGACCCAACGACCAGATTGGAACTCCTGGCCCCTGGCCCACCTTGATTGTACAACTGGGGACTTGTTGCCAGGAGTTTGTGACTGTTGGGACTCTGAGCTGCGAGGGGACTGGGGACTTTGTAGGGGTTTTTGTTGACACTGGTGAAGTTACTGACACTTTGTTATATTTGGTGGGGGAATACGTTTCTCCATGGGGAGCACTATTGCATTTACTTTGTGTGTAGACATTTGATAAATAAAGAGGTTATTATCTCTTTCTTGTCTCCTTACCTGTGAGATCTGTGAACCTAGAGGGCCGGGTAGCTAGAGAACTATGATACCAACCTAGGTGTTCTCACACCCCCTCTTCTGGTATTGAGCAGCAGAGGGTAAGAATACTGACCTCTTTTTTACAGGGAGTTCCTAAAACAATGGGTTGTCGGTCTAGAGCCCCATAACCCTAATTTAATGTGTGTGTGTACTTTATTTGAGGTCTTGGGCCTCTTATATGATAACCCGAATAGGGTTAAACTAGCAGATACTCATTTACGTTCTCTTAAGCAGGGTCACCTGGGACAGAGCTAGTAGGTTGTAGGTCATGGGCCTCTGTCATACTTCCTGGTGTGATGACCTGGTGACAGCTGAAAAGAAGGGACATGTCAACATAGCTGGGACTGGTACACAGAGAGACAGTGTAGTGCCAAAACGAAGATCAAGAGGTAACATCAGGTCAGCAGCAATCAGAACCAGAAACAGCACCAAAATAACAGACAGGAGAGAGGTCTTGAACGGTCTGGGTCAGAATCACAGGAATCAGCCACAAGATACACAGAAAAAATGGAGTACAGGTATGGAGCACCATACTCTGGCATAGATATGTGCACACAGCATGTTTAAATAGCTCAGCAGATAGAATTGGTTGGGCTTGTGATGTCAACAGTCATATGACCACAAGCTCAAACATTTAAAAGGGTTGTAATGCCCCCTGCTCTACAGAATGGGGCAGCGTTGGCTCCTTCTCTGATGGTATGCCCTTCAGAGCCTATGCAGATTGGTGGCTACAGACTATCTACCAAGGAGAGGCAAAAGAGACATATCTGACGGCTGTGTCTGTACTGTGACAACAAGGGTCACTTTTCTCACAATTGTTCCAAGAAATCAGGAAATGACAGAGCCTAAGTGAGCAGAAGGAAGCTCGCCTATGCGCACAGACATTTCCTTCTTAGAATGTTCTTATATTACCTGCTAAGCTGTAATTTTTGTGTCTTTCTGGACAGTGGTGCAGCAAGTAATTTTTTTAGATATCACCTTAGCCTTTACGTTTAATGTTCCATCTGTTCCCTTAGATTACTTTTTGCAGTCTTTATGGGAGTTCTCTTTCTGGGAGACACACACACAAACACTTTTTGACATTTTGCAATGATATCTACTGAAACAAATTTTCTGTATATTTGATAATATTAAGAAAAAAAGCAATGTGCATATCTAGACTATCTGAAGGTTTGTAATACAGTATTTAGCCATGCATTTTGCCAAAATACTTCTTAACGTGATTCTGCTGGGATGCATTGAGTATCCATGTTATCCCTTCTAACTAATTCCCTGTAAAACTAGCCAGCAAGCTCAATTTGGTAAATTGTTTTTATTTTTGTAATACCCCTGGAGGTGTAAGAAACCCAGGGCATGCAGTGTAGTAGTAAGAGACCTGGCGCCCATTATTTTGATCTTTGGTAACCGTGCACTATAGCATCTGCTGCATCTCTACTACATTTGTTCTTCTGTCAGGTCTGCATCCTAACCTGCATTTATTGCATTATCTATCTTGTAAATTGTACTGCTTTTTTGAGATAATCAGGGGCAGGTTGGGCTGGGTGGCAGGTGGGATGCCAGCCCTTCCCTGGAGATAATGGGCCTGATTCATTAAGGAAAGTTAAGCAAAAAATTTAGTAAGTTTTGTTACTCAAATTTTCTGGACAAAACATGTTGCAATGCAAGGGGTGCAAATTAGTTTATTATTTTGCACAGAAGGAAAATACTGTCTGTTTCTTCCTGTAGCACACAAACACTTGATAGCTTATTTGTACACTGGAATTTAAAGTTGATCTAGGACAGTGTTGGCTAACCTGTGACACTCCAGGTGTTGTGAAACTACAAGTCCCAGCATGCTTTGCCAATATGTAGCAGCTTATTGCTGAAAGGATATGCTGGGACTTGTAGTTTCACAACACCTGGAGTGTCACAGGTTAGCCAACACTGATCTAGGACATGATCTACCCCAACTATAAATCTGGCATCACATTTTAAATTTACCTCCCTCTCCAATTCAACATGGTTTTGCCTTACTTGCTTACTTTTGCTTAATTTAATAAATCAGGCCCAATGTCATGTAGTCATTTTCAGATTCCTAGTATATTTAACTCATTACAAAATGTAAAATGTCACAAATTTATTTACATGAACTTATGCTGAATCATTGGTAAATTACGCTAATTGAATAGGCGAGTAATCACATGCAAAAAAAGGTGTTACGAGAAAGAGGGCAGTGAGTTGAAACAATATGGTAACCAACATAATTGGCTTTTGATGATATTTATTTGTTTTGAGCTAGAATAAGTATCCGTAAAATGGGCAGAATAAATTAAGCACTTTCCTAATGCTTGGACATTCTATGAAAATAATCAAGAGTAGATATAGTCAGTATGCAATCTATCAGTGGAGAAAATGGCCATTGTAACAAGTAATGATACCAAATTAAGAACATAAATGTGTAACTACCTTATCAAATAAACAAATCCTTATTTGTTTAAACCTTAAACTAGATGTTTTATTGCTGGTGTCACACATTGCACCAGCTAAACCTGCATTATGGTCATTGTTCTCACCTGTTTCCCTCTTTCTGCATTCACTTGCTGGGCTGAACTGAGCAGGCGCACACCTGGTCTGCTCAATGCTTCCCGCATTCTCTTGATTGGCTAATTGCCAATCAGCTCTGCCTATTTAAAGCACCTGCTTCTCTACCAAGTTGCCAGATCTTCAGGTCTACTCTCCTATTCAGATGTCCTGTTCCCTCATTCCTGTTTGCTGCCTGTTCTTTGAAGTCTCCAGCACATCTATCTGCAGATCATCACAGCCTCTGTGTCTACTCCACTATCCTTGTGATAAACTGTCTGCCGGTTACTGCTACCATCACTTCCAGCCCCCTGTGTTAATCAGCACACTACTCTACTGTCTCCTATTCTCTCAGCCATCCTGGTACTCCTCAACCGAAGCATCTTCAATTATAGTCCTGGTTCTCTTGACAGTTTCGCTCATCACCTCCTAGGAGAACTGCGACCTGCGGTGAGGGAACTGCGAAGGCCAAGTGCCCTTGCGGGAGCCTCTGGTGAAAAACCTCCCACTCCGTTAGACCCTGCGCCTTCTAGGAGGTAGTGCCAACGTGAGCAGACTGTATGGGTACTCCTCTGACCCTACTGGTTGTGACAGCTGGCTAGATAAAAAATAGCAAATATTTACTCGAAGTCACCACATTTTAATTAAATAGGATAAATCTTGCAAATTCACATATTTGAAAGACAAAAAACTCTTGAACTCTCTTAAACTATTTAAAAGTAATTGATCACCTTTTAGATGTTGTTTAATCAGCATATTTAAACAAAAAAAACAAAAAACATGCTACAGCATGTTCTCTATGATCAAATGAATGCAGCTTGTTCTGCCAAGAGTATTAATGAAGGTAATTTATAGTCTTTAGAATACTTGATTTAATTACACATATGCTCCAGCATGTTATAGGGTCAGAGTGATATGTTTGCTTGTTTCAGTTAAATACCTCGACATGTACATTAGTGGACTGGCTCCTCACCACAATTTAATGTATATGACAAAATACTACAGGTTTCTTAAAATAGCAGAGTCAATATAATGAGGTTTTGAACTTAAGCTGCTAATACATGCAGCAATTTGGTTAGCCCAACTTCTTAGTGGGATCAACCAGTTGTTATTTGGAACTGTTTGAACATTCATTCTGGCAATGACCACGATCTGCAAGTGTGTGTCATCAGATCACCAGCCCACTGGACTAACTGAGCTCCCTGTGGTCTGTCCAAATTGATCACTTTGGCTGGGTACCACACCACACTACAGTGTTTTCAGCTGATTACTGGGTCAATCGGTCGATAAATGACCATTTGACCCGATATCGCATTTGTGTGTACACTGAAAACATGACTGAGTGTCGTTCTAAAGAACATTGCATCGTTTCATTTGAGTTTCAAACTGAACTGAAAGTTTTGTTCAGCAATGGAACAAAGTCCTTCGAATCCTGCAGTGTGCACAAATTCACAACCAATTGTCTGACGTTCCTCCAACAGCGAAGCCATTCTGGGCATGTATATTTAAATTTATGAAGTCCTCTCCCACGTGGTGCGGTGTCAAGACGTCAAGCAGATGGAATAGTGTTCTTTTAACGGCAAATCAATAATAAACCTGTTTTACATGCTCCATATGTCATTTATGTGTTCCTGTATGCAAGCGTATACAACATGCATTGTTAACACATGTGAAAAGTTCATATTCTCATTAAACTATTATTTGTTTAACTGATGGGACATGTGTTTATCTCTTCAATTCTGTATTATTATATTAACATTGAGAATACAAATTTCCCTGTACTCTGCTTATTTTTTTTTTTTTTTAAATGTAATGGCATAGTAGAAATCTATCTATCTATCTATCTACTATTATAATTGTACCTATTCTGCCCATTAATACCTCTATGTGTATTGAATTTTGTTAACACAATGGCTGAGTTGGAATATATATATGTGTATTTATATGCTTACTTGTATAATTGTACACCTGCATCCACGCTGTGTCTGAAAACTGGTTTTGCCTTTATCTCAGGCGTACCTATCTAGTATCGGTAATAGTGTGCAGACCACGTTACTTTTAAAACAGGCAGTTCAATTCTCCCCATGTGTAAAATATGAGGCTAGCAAAACTGGAATTATTGCTGAACAGTTTATCCAAAATTGGACCACAGGAACCCCCCAAAAACAAATTTCAAAGTGGTGGACTGGCTGTTTCCTACTAAAGTCAAAAATAAACTAATTTACGCTTTTTAGAGAGGTAATGCTTTTATTAACAGTTAACAATGTTTTAAATAAAATTATCTTTCAAACAATATACTACATCACAACCATCTCATGTAATTTTTCTGTAGACGTCAACATTCTTATTTGAAAGCATGTGTGAAAGCTATGGTACTTTGTGGGCTAATCAGTGGGTGGAAAACGCTCGGGTGTAACAAATGATGTAGCTGCAGCTAACATTTGGTGACGTATTCTGTTTGTGTATTCCAATGACTTGCAGTCACACAATAGAAGTATTGCTTTTCTTTCAGCGGACTCTATATACAAATGTTGACAAGAATCAAAACGATATATATGCCACTCACCGGACCGTGAGTGCCTCTGCGCTGGTGCGTGGTTCTCTAGCCCTCCTGCCGGCGCCTGTCCTGAGCCGCGGCCGTCCGCCATCTTGGTGGACTGCGCATGCGCAGCACCCAAGAACTTATGACCTTTGCTTTTAATCTAATTGGTGGATCAGGCACCTCTCCCTATTTAAGGCACCTGTGCTCATTACATCGTTGCCTGATCTTGAGTCTCACTCCCTGTGAGTCTCTGAAGGTGTCTCCTGTGTCCTGCTAGTGTCTTCAGTTTCCTGCTGATTACCTACGCTACTCATCAGGGGTTTCTTTCCATACCCGCTACTGATTCCTGTATCCTGCTCGTGTCCTCAGCTGGCTTCTGGATTACCTGCTCTGCTCATCGGGGGTTCCCATACCCGCTACTGATTCCTGTATCCTGCTCGTGTCCTCAGCTGACTTCTGGATTACCTGCTCTGCTCATCAGCGGTTCTCATACCCGCTACAGATTCCTGTACCCTGCTCGTGTCCTCAGCTGGCTTCTGGATTACCTGCCCTGCTCATCTGCGGTTCTCATACCCGCTACAGACTCCTGTATCCTGCTCGTGTCCTCAGCTGTCTGCTGACTACCTGCTCTGCTCACCTGCGGCTCCCATACCCGCTACAGCCGTTCAGCGCTCCTGCTGTGCCTGCATATCATCGTGGACTAGCTTCTCTATTCATCAGCGGTATGCTTACTTGTTATTGACTATCAACTGTTATCTTGCATATCCGCCTAGGACAAGCTTCTCTACTCAGCAGCGGTATCCATACCCGCTATAGACTATTAGTTGTTCCGCTGCATATCTGTTTGAAACAAGCTTCTTTACTCAGCAGTGATATGCATACCTGTGATTGACTATCAGTTATTATCCCGCATATCCGCTTTGTACAAGTCTCTCTACTCAGCAGCGGTATACACACCGTTATAGACTATTAGCAGTAACGCTGCATATCTGTTTGGAACAAGTTCCTCTGTGCTCTCATTGTCTTCATTCAGTTATTGACTCTTTTCATGCATCCACTTATCCGCACCTGAACAAGTCCTCACTTACTAGCAGTGGTACAATTTGCTATACGCAGACCACTGACTCTCCCGCTACCTACCTGCACCTGGACAAGTATTCTCATCACAGCAGTGGTACAACTTGCTGAACGCAGACCACTGACTTACCCGCTACCTACCTGCACCTGGACAAGTCTTCTCATCACAGCAGTGGTACAACTTGCTATCCGCAGACCACTGACTCTCCCGTTACCTACCTGCACCTGGACAAGTCTTCCCATCACAGCAGTGGTACAACTTGCTGAACGCAGACCACTGACTCTCCCGTTACCTACCTGCACCTGGACAAGTCTTCCCATCACAGCAGTGGTACAACTTGCTATCCGCAGACCACTGACTCTCCCGTTACCTTCCTTCACCTGCTCACGTCCACTCTGGTCTCCATGGTTAAAACCCGTCTTTCCACTATAGCTGCAAGTCGCTGACTCATCTACCAATATAGCTGCAAGTCGCTGACTCATCTACCAATATAGCTGCAAGTCACTGACTATCATCAACTCCATTGGCATCCTCTCTCCATCTGCTGTTATATACGTTCCATTATTCACCCTACTGCCAGAGGACCGCTGTGCAAACCCCGCCCCTCTGGTAAGCATAGTCATCTGGTGAAATCCTGGGCAGAACTCCTAGTGCCCGTGACAATATATTTGCAATTGAATGGAGCTCAGTTACCTTCATCAGTTTTTCGAATGCTAAGGCCTCCCAATGGAAAAAATTCTGGATGTGGAATCACAGCCGTGAAAGCATGCAGAAATAGGAGAAACTTGCAGATGTCACGACCCAACAATGATTGAATAAAGAGGATGTTAAAGAAGAAAACAACAGAAAAATGGTACACTCAAGAATAATCAGATTTCTGGTGGGAGAGCATTAATTCACCTGAACACTTCTCAATATGAAATTGACTCTCGAATGCGCCCACAACCCCCATTCCACTGTGCTGTCAGAATCAGAAAGTATGTGTACATGCAAATGAGTTTTACGACCGTCTTTTCAAGATGAGAATTTTTTATATTGGCCTAACTTCTTACCAGCATGTCCTACACAGGTGATATTACCTCCACACAACAGGTCATGAGTTTCCCTTCATTTACATACCAGACATGACTCCAGTAAGTATGATATTTGAGAAAATATAACATTTCCCTGGGTCCTTATTTCCCTTCACTAAAACCTATCCCAACTGCTATGACCTGTGCCATATATTGGTATTGGGCACTCCTCTGTAGCTAAAAACACACATCCGGATCTCTCTATTCTCAAATACATCAGGGTTAAGCAAAAATTTAGAGACAATCAAAGTAATTTTGTTTCCCCCTTTCCACTTTTATCCCATAGAGTTCCTGTGGGCCACACCACGATAATACTGTGAATTAAATCAGAAACATCTTTTTGCAGTTTTATCTGGCTTGTAAGTAGCTTACATATGACGCTAGGGTATTAATTTATTGTGAGTGGGAGTGATGGAATTAAGGTAATGTGTGTGTGGGTGTTATTAGTGTAATGTAGTGGAGGCTATTAAGGTTATATAGTAGGGATATTAATGTAATGTGGGTAATTGTGGGGCTATTAATATAATACAAAGTGGGGGCTATTGGAGTATATAGTGGGGCTATTAACATCATGTGAGGGGTATTGTAATGTAGTGGGAGTATTAATGTAATGTAGCTGCTGTTTATGAAATGTGAGAGTTGTTCAATCAGCTAAATTCTTTTGTAGCACTCTCTCTTCATTTAATCTCATAAATGAAGAGGAAGGGCCTGAGTCATTAAGGAGAGCAAAGCATAAAAAAGGAGTAACATTTGCACCTGGGCAAAACCATGTTGCATTGGAGGGGAGAAAAATTTAAAATGTGGGGAGAGATTTATATTTGGGGAAGGGCATGTCCTAGATCTTCTTTAAATTTCAGTGTAATAATAAAGCTATTAAGTATTTGTGTGGTAGATGAAAAAACAGCCAGTATTTAACTTATGTGCAAAATAATACATTTTTGCACCCCTTGCATTGTAACATGGTTTGTCCCAGAGAACATTTACTCCTTTTTTGCCTTAATGACTCAGGCCCGAAGTTTCTACTCTCTTCTTATCTTCCTATTCTACCTCCTGTCCTCTTGATCCTATTTCCTCACAAATTGGTAGGTCCCTGTCTCCTGTGCTCATTCCACCTCTAACTAAAATCTGTAATCTCTCTCTCTCTCTACTGGTATTTTCCCATCACCATTCAAGTATCCAGTGGTACTCCTATTTTAAAAAAACAAAATTCTGACCCAAACTCTTTCTCTGTGTGTAAGATGTGCGACTGATGGGGGGAGTGGTGCTGAGGGTATGAAAACTTGTAGGCATCACTGATGCAAAACCAACTCTCTTGCCCAGTCAACTTATTGTAAAAAGAAAAATCTTAATATTGTCATTATAGCAGAATAGTTTCCACAAAGCAATAATCATTAAATAAAACCTCATATATGAAAGTGACCTTGTTTTATTAATTGAGAAGAATCATAGAAAATGTATATTATGTTCAAAATGTGTCCCCTATAGTCAAACACGTGACCCCTTTGGTAATGTCAACATGCAGATTATGCAATAATACAGTTACAACAAAAAACACATTGATACATTAATTGCACTATAAAAATACTTGCATAACCAGTTTTAGTTGCTCAACAAAATACAGAACTGCAAAGGCAAGATTGGATGGCAGATCCTTGGTATGCCAGTGATGAGGCTGGCAGTCATGAAGCTATGAAAGGAATGTCTCACTAATGTATACAATAGATAATATGTTCATATTCGACTTCATTTATACTGCCTATTAGTACATATGCTGACGGCTAACAACCAGCTAAGAACATCTGACCCTGAGAATTATGCAATAAATAAAGCTTGCTGTGTTAGATAATAATTCATAATATGAGAGACATAGCTGTTACAGCAGACACCATGTAGTTCCAAGTCAGACTCTACCACCCTCAAACTTCTCTGACTGGGTGATTTCATGTATTTCAAGTGAACATTATGGAAGATAGAACACAGCAACATTTTAGTTGTCTGTTGTCACTATAAACATAACAATCATTATGATCCTCTATGTGTAGCCCTAAGTGGAGTCACTGCTTACAACCCGTAATTACAATGGAGGTAGCTGGGGTCAGTGGGCTGATTTAGGAAATACATTTCTTGATAATATATAAGTAATTTAACAATAAATATGAAGATACATTGGACAGCACGGTGGCTTAGTAGGTAGCACTTCTGCCTCACAGCACTGGGGTCATGAGTTTGATTCCCGACCATGACCATGGAGTTTGTATGTTCTCCACCGGGTGCTTTGGTCTACTAGTAGGTTAATTGGCTGCTATCAAATTGACCCTAGTTAGTGTGTATATGTTCAGGAATTCAGAGTTTTATCCCCAATGGAGCAGGGACTGATGATTAGTGGTGCTATATCAGTCTTCATTAAGCATTGCTTCACTTACTATGATCCATTGTATGTTCATAAATATTAGCCACTGAATATGTGATTAATATACTACAGTCTTTCTCTTCAGATCAAATTCTGGTATTGGATATATATCTTCTCTGTGTAAAAGAGAAAGGTTACTTCTGTGGTTGGTTTATGTAGTCAGAATACAGAAAATGAATCACCTTTTTAACTCTTGCATTGTATCCACTGTTATGCATGGTCTGTGGCTATTCATGTACCTGTTTGGCCATACCACAAGGTGACCAGAAAAGGAGGACAGCGTTTTGTAGTCCCAGGTTCAGAATTTTCTGTCTTTTGCTGAGGGCACACAGGTTGTACACAAAATTCAACTTTATTTTGCGCTTTTTGGAAAGGTGATGTCACCTCAAATCTCAGGCCACAGAGTGGGCTCAGTAATTTGTGAACATTCATGTCTGGACTCAACCACTCCTGTCCAGAGCCATGGGGGTCAATGATGAGCTGGCAGAATAGAAGGCTTGCATCTACCATCACAAAAGCCATCTCAAGGACTTCCTCATCCCGACACTGCTGAGACAAGAACCAGCAATAGTGTTGCTCTGAACCTGCCACCAAAAAGCCAAAAACATTATATTATATCAAAAGGCATTGGATTATAAAATAACATACTATAAAAGAGCACAGAAATCAATAAACATCCATTGCAGATATCATGGACTTGATTCATTAAGACATGCAAAACGAACGCAATGTGCATTTTTTTAAAAAGCACATCAGACACAACCAGGTCCATATTCAACTAGTGGATCTGAAGAAATGTCTCTTGTTGAGTACAGTTGTAGGGACCCTTTGCATGTATAGCACATGCTGTATTGATACAACACAATACACTGCAGGATACAAACAATATATATGTGCTATATAAAGACCCAGCAGCATGCCCAGAAGAAAAAAATATTCAGTTATTGTCACCTGTTAATAATATAGGGCCTGATTCATTAAGGAAAGTTAAGTTAAAAAAAGCAGTCTCATGAACAAAACCATGTTACAATGCAAGGGGTGCAAATTAGTTTTCTATTTTGCACATAAGTTTAATACTGTCAGTTTTTTCATGTAGCACACAAATACTTGATAGCTTGTTTGTACACTGAAATTTAAAGTTGATATTTGTGTGCTACATGAAAAAACAGTCAGTATTTAACTTAGGTGCAAAATAGAAAACTAATTTGCACCCCTTGCATTGTAACATGGTTTGTCCCAGGGAACATTTACTCAGGAGACTACTTACTCAAATTTTTTTCTTAAGTTTCCTTATTGAATCAGACCCATAGTCATTACTGAAATGTTTTTTTTTTTAATTTCATCTTCTTCTCTTCATGAAATAGTTTTATCAGAATGCTATAAATGTCTACTGTACATAAAATGCACTTTTACAGGTGCCAAGACATGTTCTAGCAATGCATGTGTGACTGTCATCACTATCACTCGGCACTGACACCTGCCCTGTAGCTGGTGCAAATGATACGACTGAAAAACATGTACCTCAGAGATATCCAAAACTTGAATGGTATGCTGCTGCATGCACTCGACCTTGGCACGCTCTTACTGCACATTGAGTACATGCATATGCCCCCTCCCTCCCAAATTCCACCCATGAAATCTTAGGCAGTCCTTTGCGTTCAAAGATTAATTGGGTTACTTGCGTTCATTGGTGTATAGTCCATTTTTGGTCATGTGCAGTGCAATTTATCGCAAAATATGGCATCTATCGACATTTGCGTTCCTTAATGAATCGGGCCCCATGTGTTTTATGTTATCAGTTATCTAATTAGTACATACATATTTGTAACTATTTTACAATACATCCATCAACGCACTGTAAACACAAACATATATTAAATATGTAAACAACAAAACAAAATCAGCGTAATTTTGTGCATACAAAAAAAAAAAAGAGTAGATAAAGAGGTTATGTACATACCATGAAACATAAAGGTCTAAGTTTCTCTCTACCAGTGAAAAAGCATGCAAATTGCCAGGTTTGTTTTTTTTATAACACTGGTTTTGTTCTTGTATTGTTATTTATGGGATGTAGTCAGACTGTTCACAGGTTCAGTGTGGCTACGTGGTTAAAATGGCAACATTGTGACTGTCAACATGTAGTAAAGTTGACAGTCACAATGTCAACATTAAAATGACAATGTCACCGCCGTGTGATACAGCCGCCAGACCCACCGGCACAATACAGCTCCTGGAACCCCCGGATCAATACAGTAAATAACAGAGTACAAAAATGGCAATAAAACGTCATAACATAAAAATAAAAAAAAACACTGCACCCCCCTCCCAAACAGCTTAATCTTAGGGCTGCTAGCCTAGGCTGGTACTAGCAAAACCAGGGCACCAAAAAGCACGGGGTCCCCACTGATTTTACTAGTACCAGCACTAGTCTCCTGCTATAGTAACAGATGGGACAGATGGCACTATAGCAGGAGACTGTGCAGCATGGGTCCCCCTGCCATTAGGACAAACCAGCCCCAGGCTGGATTCCCTAGAGATTTTGGGTCTGCAAATAAAAAGCAGACACCCCCTATAGAGGTACCCAACCTGGTGCTGAAAGCACAAAGGCTCTTCCTACACCCTTGGGGCGGTGGGTGTGGGGTGCTAAAAATAATTTTATATTAAAAACACCATTTTGGCCCTGGTACATTACAGGTCCCAGCAAACCTAGGCTGCAATTAGCAGTATGGGCATGCTGGAATCTGTAGTGTACCAAGACAAAATGAAAATAAAACATACCCCTCTTTTGTAAAAATAAATTTGTTTGAAATAAATAAAAAACACACCTGTATACTCACCAACATCCAGGTTCTTCATTTGTATTTCATGCTTGTCCATAAAATAAAATAAAATGATATACTGAGATCTGGCAGCTTGCAACCTAAAGTGAAGCCATGCCCACAAAATAAAATGATATCCTGGGATTTAGCAGCTTGAAGCCCAAAAAAAAAAATTCCATAAATTACAATAAATAAAGAACACATCCTTGGTCCTGCAGCTTTGAAAAAAAAGTCATAATCCCCAGGATTGGAGCTTGGCAAAATAAAAAAAGTCTTTGGATCGCTGCAAAATAGCTCTTATCACGAAGAGCTCCTGCTATTTAATGACTTAATTACAGCCACTAGATTTATTTATAACCTGGGTCTTTCCCATATCCTCACCACTGAATTCAGGTTATAAACAGACCTAGCAGTTGTAATTAAGTCATTAAATGGTGGGAGCTCTTCATGATGAGAGCAAGTTTGCAGCATTTTTAAATTACTGTGTTGTATACTGTATTGTGCCAGCGGGTCTGGCGTGTATTATCATCATCATCATCATCATTTATTTATATAGCGCCAACATATTCCGTAGCGCTTTACAATTGGGGACAAACGTAATAAACTAATAAACAAACTGGGTAAAACAGACAAAGAGGTGAGAAGGCCCTGCTCGCAAGCTTACAATCTATGGGACAATGGGAGATTGACACATGAGGTTAAGTATACATTTTGCATCTTGGCCCAGCCAGACTGCAAAGGTAGGGTGACTCATAAGCTAAATGATCCTGTCACACAACAATGTTGGTCCGGGGGTAGTTGTCTTGTGTGAAATTGTGTAACAGGCTAAAGGTAGTGAGGTTAAGATGGTGGTTGAGGAATATTATAAGCTTGTCTGAATAGGTAGGTTTTCAGAGAACGCTTGAAAGTTTGTAGAACAGAGGAGAGTCTTATTGTGCGAGGGAGAGAGTTCCATAGAGTGGGTGCAGCCCGAAAAAAGTCCTGTAACCGGGAATGGGAGGATGTAATGAGGGTGGATGAGAGACGCAGATCTTTTGCAGAACGGAGTTGCCGAGTTGGGAGATATTTTGAGACAAGAGAGGAGATGTATGTTGGTGCAGCTTTGTTGATGGCCTTGTAGGTTAGTAAAAGTATTTTATATTGGATTCGGTAGAAGACAGGCAGCCAGTGTAGAGACATACAGAGTGATTCAACAGAGGAATAGCTATTTGCAAGGAAAATCAGTCTTGCCGAAGCATGCAAAATAGATTTTAGGGGTTTGAGTCTGTTTTTGGGAAGACCAGTAAGGAGGGAATTGCAGTAGTCAATGCGGGAGATGATTAGTGCATGAATTAAGGTTTTAGCAGTGTCTTGTGTGAGATATGTGCGGATTCTGGAAATGTTCTTTAGATGTATGTAACATGATTTAGATATAGAGTCAATGTGGGGAACAAAGGATAGGCGTGAATCAAGGATTACACCTAGGCAGCGAGCTTGTGGGGTGGGATTTATGGTCATGTTATCAACAGAGATAGAAATGTCAGGTATGCTCTTGTTGGCGGGTGGGAATATTATTAACTCTGTTTTAGAAAGATTAAGTTTGAGTTGACGAGAGGACATCCAAGATGAAATGGCAGAAAGACAGTCAGTTACACGGGACAACACAGATGTCGAGATATCAGGAGAGGATAGATAGATTTGGGTATCATCCGCATAGAGATGATACTGAAAGCCAAAGGAACTTATTAGATTTCCAAGAGAAGCGGTATAGATAGAGAACAGCAGAGGACCTAGCACCGAGCCTTGTGGTACTCCAACTGATAGGGGAAGCGGAGCAGATGTGGCTCCAGAGAAATTAACAGTGAAAGAGCGATTAGAGAGGTAAGATGAGAACCAGGATAAAACTGTGTCTTGAAGACCTAGGGATTGCAGCGTTTGTATGAGAAGAGAGTGGTCAACGGTGTCAAATGCAGCCGAGAGATCAAGGAGAATTAAGAGAGAGTAATGGCGTTCAGTTATGTACTGTATTGTACCGGTGGGTCTGCCGGATGGCGGTGACATTGGCGTTTGAATGCTGACATTGTCACTGTTGACTTTACTACCAGTCGACAGTCACAATGTCACCATTTTATCTACGTAGACACACTGAACCAGTTATTAGTCTGATTGTCGACAGGTTCAGTGTTGACAGATCATACCCAACCCATTATTTTATGCCTTTTATATGTCTCTTTTTATTGTAAATAATAAAATACAAAACATCTCAAATAAATTATTACATTTGCGTGCAGTTTTCTTATTTATTCCTCACTCATTTACTAATAATTCCATAGCTTTTCAGAATACATAGCATTTGCAATGTTAATATCCCTTTTCAATAGAAAACAACTTTTATCGAAAGTACATGTTTCAAAACAAAACAAAACAAAACATAATAGCATTTGTTCATTCATGTAGTGTCCTTCACCCTCACCTAGACTGCTTATTACTGGTGTCCTTGTTATTTCTCCCTTGCTTTTCTTTGCTTATGGATAACTAATTAATCAGGGGTTATTAGATTCAGGACCAGTGTAGGACTAGTGCTCAGTTCCCAGGAGGATAAAACAGGAAAAACATAAGCCGTATATGAAAAGAATAATTAGAGGAGCCATTTGTTCATTCAATTATATTACTTAATCAAGAACCAATCTGTTGATTCAGTACCTTCATGATGATAGATTGATTATTTCATATAAAGTTTCTATATATTCTGCCCATTTTAGTCTCCTTTCTCTATAACCAGGAGAATAGCTCTCTTATCAAAATAGTACTATATGACAGTTGTTTTGACCACATCTAGGAAAGATGGTGTAGGTGATGTCCACTGTTTTAATATAATTTTCTTAGCAACAGTGACTATTATTGTCAGTATTGTTTTTATATTATTTGTTGTTAAATCATTTGTCCAAAGTCTATAATTGGAAAATGTAAGTAAATGGGGGTAAATGTATTAAGTGCAGATTTCTGCAAGTCGATGGAAATTTAAAGCGGTGATGGCTTGTAAAGGCAAGTTTGTTTTTACAAGACATCGGCGCTTTAAATTTTGACTGCAAATCTTAAAATTATTGTTGTTAAAGTCGATAATTTTATTTCAAAATTTTCTCCATAAATTATGATATAAGTTTGCATTTTGGACATATTATTATTATCATAGATTTGTAAGGCGCCACAGTGCTCCGCAGTGCTGTACTGTAGGAAAAACAGTACATACATAAAACAGGGACATACAAGGTAGACAAAATAAATGCAGACATGAAAACAAAGGGTATGAAGGAACCTGCTCATTAGAGAGCTTACATTCTAAGTGGAAGAGAGAGGGCACAGCTGAAACAAGAGGAGCAAATGTGGCTCAGAGTGGAGATAGGTATAGTTGTGAGGGTGCATTAGTGTGAATAGTGTTATCAAGGATAAGGTCACCTCTGAAAAAGAGATGGGTTTTCAAAGAGCATCTAAAGATTTGAAGGCTGTGGGAAAGTCTGATTGAGCGTGGTAGGGAATTTCATAAGTGGGGAGCAGCACAGGAGGAGTCTTGTAGGCGGGAGTGAGAGGTGGTTACCAGAGACGAGACAAGGCGCACATCAGAAGTAGATCTAAGAGAGCGGGAGGGAGAGTATTTTGATATGAGATGTATGCAGGGGTAGTGTTGTTGAGGCCTATGTAGGTAATCGTGAGTAATTTAAATTAGATTATGGAGGACACAGTGAGCCAGTGTAGGGATTTCCAAAGTGGTGTAGCAGACGTGGAGCTGTGAGAGAGGAAGATTAGTCTTGCAGCAGCATTTAAGATGGATTGAAGTGTGGATATATGGGTTTCAGGAATGCCAGATAGCAGGAGGTTGCAATAGTCAAGCCGGGAGATGATGAGAGAATAGATAAGAGTGTTGGTAGCATGTTGAGTAAGAAAAGGGTGTATTCTGGCAAAGTTTTTAAGGTGGAGTCGACAGGACTGGGAGAGAGTCTGGATGTGAGGAATAAAGCAGAGGGTGGAGTCAAGTGTGACAACAAGGCAGTGGGCTCGGGAGACTGAGGAAATTGTAGTGTTATTGACAGCGAGGGAGATTTGAGGGCAGGTTGTGACTCTGGCAGGAGGGAAGATAATAAGCTCTGTTTTGGACATGCTGAGCTTTAGGTAGTGTTGGGACATCCATGTAGAGATAGCAGAAATACAGTTGGTTACACGAGACAGTACAGAAGGAGAAAGATCAGGGGAAGAGATATAGATTTGGGTGTCCTATGCGTAGAGATGGTATTGGAGGCCGAATGAGTGAATTAGTGCCCCAAGAGAAGAGGAGTACAATGAAAAAAGTAAAGGGCCAAGAACAGAGCCTTGTGGAACCCAAACAGATAGTGGGAGTGGAGGGGAGGATGTGCCAGAGGTACAAACACTAAAGGAGCAGTTTGATAGGGAGGAAGTGAACCAGGAAAGAACTGTGTCACGAAGACCAATGGAGTGAAGGGTGTGTAGAAGAAGAGGGTGATCAACAGTATCAAAACCAGCAGAGAGGTTCAAGAGAATGAGTATTGAGAAATTTCCCTTAGATTTTTTAGTAAGTAGATCATTGGTCACTTTTGTGAGAGCAGTTTCAGTGGAATGTTGGGATCGGAAGCCTGATTGCAGAGAGTCGAGAATGGAATGAGAGGAGAGAAAGTGAGACAGGTGTTTGTACACTAACCACTCAAGTAATTTGGAAACAATGGGGAGGAGAGAAATAGGGTGGTAGCTGGAGAGAGAGGCTGGATCGAGAGATGGTTTCTTTAGAACAGGTGAGATGAGTGCATGTTTAAAAGAGGATGGACATGTGCCAGTGGAGAGAGACAGGTTGAAGAGGTGAGTTAGAGGTGGGCATGCAGTGGAGGAGAGGAAGCAGAGAAGTTGGGAGGGAATAGGGTCGAGTGGACAGGTTGTTGGGTGAGATCATAAGAGGAGCGCACATACTTTGTCTTCAGTTACTGGAGAGAATGAATTAAGGGTGGATTGGGGAGTGTAGGTAAAGGTGGGTAGAGTGAGTGGAATTTGGCATGAGGAAATATCTTGTCAAATTGTGTCAATTTTGTCTTTGAAATAGGTGGCAAAATCATGGGCAGTGAGAGAGGAAGGATGAGGAGGTGCAGGTGGGCAGAGAAGTGAGTTGAAGGTGGAAAAGAGGCGACGTGAGTTAGAAGACTGGGCGGATATTAGAGATTTGAAGAATGGTTGTTTGGTAATTGAAAGGACAGTGCTATAAGATTAAAGGATGAATTTATAATGGAGGAAATTGGGGGAGGATCAATATTTCCTCCAGTGGTGCTCTGCAGTGTGGGAGCACTTTTGCAGGTAGCGGGTCTGTTTGTTGTGCCATGGCTGGAGTTTGGATCGTTGAAGACTATATGTAGTAGCTGGAGCTATATGGACCTGTCTCACTCTCTAAAATGTGTTTGTGCTTACTCTCGGTTACATATGTTCTGTTTGCATGGTATGCCTGGGGTGGGGGACAGAGGAGCATATGCCGTCTGGGCCTGTCTCATAGTGGGCTACCTTGGGCTTAGTCACTGGGGTACCTACATTTTTTTTTTAGTCTAAAATGTTCATAATAGGCTGCTGAGCCAAGTCTCGCCCCCTGGGCTAAAATTTTCCAGCAAGCCTCTGTCTGTCACCTTTAAATGAACTTCCTGTAACATTGCTGAGCTGAGAGATTTTCTTGTTTTTCAAAGTAATCTACCAATACTTCTTGTTCTTCCAGATAATAGGCATCTGATTAGGTCTTATACATGTGATCTCTTTTTACTAGATCAAATGCCCGACATCAAGAGATAATACTAAATTTACATTTGTTGTTTCAGACAATTCCAGTGACTGAATTACAGCTAATAGTTTCCTACGATTGGTTACTCAATTTCTTCCCCAGACAATCTGTGTTTATGATTCCTGGAAGGATTACATTCGGTCTCTCTATTATTATCTCTATTACTATTTTGGGAAATATATTGTTTTCTACATCTAGGAGGGATATTGATCTGTATGAGGTTGTAAGTTTTGGATCCCTTTCCAAGTTTAAGGCCAATAATGTGTTGTGGGTTAAGGGATTTTAGGTGTTTTATTACGGGCCACTTTGTCACTTATAAATGAGGTGAGAATTTTGGTTTGTTGTTTTGTGAGTTTGCGTAGTTTAATTTTGTTATAAAACAATTTGTTGTCAGAGCTTATTGAGTCTTGCTTGTAAAGTTTTTCCTAAAAGATGATGTAATAGGCGACTAAAAGCCATAGTTTTTGGTGGTATCGCTGAGATACCCAGAAGCTCAATCAATGCATGTCCACTCTTATGAACATGCCCACCAGGGTCTTGTCACTTGTATACTTAATGGTTTATTATTGATTTAAGTGTCCTTCTTTTACCTTTTATCTGACTAACGTTTATGACATTATACTGAAGCCTACTGGTTTTTTTCTTTAGCTTTTCAATGCTTTATTGTGTGATCTAGGTGTGTTCTACTGATTGCTAAGGTATTGGATCATACAAATACATGGCAACATATATTTGTCACGACGCTCCCCCGACGCTCCGTCGGACCCGGAAGCCGCACTTCCGGGTTCCACGGTCACGTGATCGCTACCTAGGGCGGTCACATGATCATTACCTAGGGCGGGGAATTCAAGAGTGAACACAGTATAAAAGCATAGCTCTGACACTTGCTGAGTGTCAGAGCAACTTACCAGTTCCTGGCTCCTGATTCCTGTGTCCTCCTTGTTCCTGCTTCCTGTGTGTTTGCCCTCCTGTGTACCGACCCGGCTTGCTGACTCTTCTGGATTCTGTTTCTCCCGTGTACCAACCCGGTTTGATTGACTCTGAGATTGCCTTCCGATTCTGTCTGCATTGCCTGCCTGTGTACCTACCCGGCCTGTCCGACCATTCTCATCTTGCTCCTATCCCGCTGTACTACATCTTGGGGCAAACCTGAGGACCGCGACCTGCGACTCCTGGCAGCAAAGCCCATCCCGCCTTGCGGCGGTTCTTGGTGAATACCGGGGAGATCGTTAGACTCCGCACCTCAGGTAAACCAGCATTAATCAAGATTAGTAGATTAGTAGTCCAGTAATCCGTAACAGTTTCCTCTGACCATGGATCCAGCAGCTAAAGATCTACTGGAGCATTTAGTGGGAAGAATGGACAAACAGGAGGCAAACCAAGAGCAACTTTTGAAATTCCTCCAGAGCTTATCTACCCGGCTGGACGTTGTTCAGAACACCTTAGTGGCTGCCGGACCTCCTGCACCAGTGAGTGCGGCTTCTGACCCTCCTCCTGCAGCAGCAGCCTCTTTCTCCCAATTGCGGATACCTAATCCGCCAAAATTTGATGGAGACCCTAAACTTTGCAAAGGATTCTTGAACCAATGCTCCATTCAATTTGAACTGTCACCCGGGAATTTTCCTTCTGAGAAGGCTAAGGTGGCCTATGTGATTTCGCTGCTGTCTGATCAAGCCTTAGCATGGGCGTCCCCGTTGTGGGAGAGAAATGATCCCATCCTGCATAACCTTTCCACCTTCCTGTCCACCTTCAAGAAGATCTTTGATAAACCAGGAAGGGTCTCCAACGCAGCTACCGGGTTATTGCTTCTTCGCCAAGGCAACCAGTCTGTGGGTCAGTATGCGGTTCTCTTCAGAACTATGGCCTCTGAGCTGCGTTGGAACGACGAGGCCCTTGTGGCCATATTCTGGCAGGGTCTTTCTGATCAGATTAAAGACGAGCTGGTGTCCCAAGAACTCCCTACATCTCTGGACGATCTCATCTCTCTCTGCATTAAGATTGACTTACGTTTCAAGGAGCGTAATTCCGACAGGGAACAATCTCGACGTAGTATGATCCATTTGGCTCCTAATTTCCAGACACCTGTTCTTCCTCCCGAGGAACCGATGCAATTGGGGAGGACCCGCCTGTCGGCCGAAGAGAGGGAGAGAAGATTCCGGAACAAGTTATGTTTATATTGTGAAGAGAGCGGTCATCTTCTGAACTCTTGTCCCAAACGTCCGGGAAACGACAGGGCCTAACGTGTTCGGTAACTGTGTCGTTAGGCCTCCTTATTCCATCTCCCTCAGTTCCTTATAGTAATGATTGTGTCACCATTCCCATTTCTTTACAGTCTGGACGATATACCTTTTCTCAGTCCGCACTCCTTGACTCCGGAACTGCTGGGAATTTCATTTCTGCTGCCTTGGTAACACAATTCTCCATCCCCATGCAAGCCTTAGAACAAGATATTTCCCTTTTAGCCATCGATGGGGGAAGAATTCCTGAAGGATCCATCTTTTTACGCACCACTCTTCTTCATCTTCAGATTGGAGTACTTCATCAGGAGTGTATCTCCTTCTTCGTAATCCATAAATCTACTAATCCAGTTATCCTTGGACTTCCGTGGCTTCGTCTCCATTCCCCTAACGTGGACTGGCAGTCCGGCCATATCTTATCTTGGGGACAACATTGTTTTAATCATTGCCTTTCAAAGGTAGTTCCCAAAGAGGATCCCAAATGCCACAGGAGGTTACCCTTGGCACTCCTTCCTGAACCCTACCAAATCTTTTCCGATGTCTTTTGTGAACAGGAGGCCACAAAACTCCCTCCACATAGAATTTGGGACTGTAACATAGATCTTATTCCTGGCAAACCAATACCCCGAGGCAGAGTGTATCCACTTTCCGTTCCTGAATCCAAGGCCATGGAGGACTATGTCCAAGATAATCTGGGAAAAGGCTTTATCCGAAAATCCTCTTCTCCTGCTGGGGCAGGCTTTTTTTTCGTAAAGAAAAAAGACAGGGGGCCTCCGCCCTTGTATTGACTATCGAAGCCTAAATGCCATCACCGTAAAAAATCGGTACCCCTTACCACTAATCTCAGAATTATTTGATCGTATAAAGGGGGCTACCATCTTTTCTAAATTGGACCTCAGAGGAGCCTATAACCTGGTGCGCATTAAGGAGGGGGATGAGTGGAAGACAGCCTTCAACACTCGGAACGGCCACTTTGAATACTTGGTCATGCCTTTTGGGTTGTGCAATGCCCCGGCTGTTTTTCAAGGTTTCATGAATGAACTCTTTCAAGACCTATTATACCAATGTGTGGTCATCTACCTAGATGATATCCTCATCTTCTTCCAAGACTTAGTATCACATCGCAAACATGTCTTGGAGGTTCTGTCTCGTATAAGAAAGAATCATCTATATTGTAAATTAGAAAAATGTATCTTTGAGCAGAGACAAGTTCCTTTCTTAGGTTATATCATCTCTGGCACTGGATTGCAAATGGATCCTACCAAGTTAAAAGCCATACTAGATTGGCCTCAACCCTCTGGCCTTAAAGCTACACAACGGTTCCTAGGGTTCTCTAATTACTACCGTCAGGTCATTAAAGGATACTCTACCTTGGTGGCACCCATCACTGCCTTAACCCGTAAGTCTGCGAATGCCAAGGTATGGTCTGAAGAGGCCACCCAAGCTTTTGCTACCTTAAAATCTCTCTTTTCCTTAGCACCCATCCTCCTACAACCTGACTGTTCTCGCCCGTTCATTCTAGAGGTGGACGCATCCTCCGTAGTTACGGGAGCAGTACTCTGTCAATGAGATTCTACCAGTAAACTACGTCCGTGCGGATTCTTTTCCCGTCGCCTGCTACCTGCTGAAAAGAACTACGGTATCGGTGACAAGGAGCTTCTGGCCATCAAATTGGCTCTTTTTGAATGGAGGCATCTCCTAGAAGGAGCCCAGTTTCCCATCACCATCTATACTGATCACAAGAACTTGTTATATTTACGTACTGCACGCTGCCTAAATCCTCGACAAGCAAGATGGTCCTTATTTTTCTCCCGATTTGACTTCAATATTTCCTTCCGTTCTGGATCTTAAAATATCAAGGCAGATGCTCTATCTCGCTCATTTGATCCTGCTGACTCTGAACCTTTGGAGGAGAATATATTTATTCTAAATTTATTCTGAATATTGGCAGCAACACATATCAAGAAAAGCTGTCCTCCAGGCAAGACCTTAATTTCTGCACCTCTTCGCATCAAACTCCTACGATGGGCTCATCGTTCTCTGTTCTCAGGTCATGCTGGCATTCGCAAGACTTGGGCCCTGTTATCTCGCAACCACTGGTGGCCTTCCATACGGGAAGATGTAAGGAAGTTTGTGTCTTTATGTTCCATATGTGCCCAACACAAGACCCCCAGGAAGAGGCCTTATGGTCATTTACTTCCATTACCAGTTCCTGATTACCCGTGGTCACAAATCTCCATGGATTTCATTACGGACCTACCCCCCTCCAAGTCTTGTACTGTGGTCCTAGTGGTCACGGACCGCTTTTCCAAAACTGCACACTTCATTCCACTGAGAGGTCTTCCATCTTCCTCCTTGTTAGCTGATATTTTCATTAAAGAGATATTCCGCCTTCATGGTTGTCCTCATCACATTGTCTCCGATCGAGGATCTCAGTTTATATCCAAGTTTTGGAGATCCTTTTGCCACAAATCTGGAATCAAGCTTGATTTTTCCTCTGCATATCACCCCCAGTCTAATGGCCTCACAGAAAGAACCAACCAGGAATTGGAGAAATTCTTAAGAATATTCATTTCTGCCAATCAAGACAACTGGGTGGATCTCCTTCCATGGGCTGAGTTTGCCCATAATAACCATTTCCACGAGGCTCTCTCTAATTCTCCTTTTTTCGTTCTCTATGGCTGCCATCCTAGATTACCCACCTTTTCCCAAATTTTTGCTTCTGAAGTCCCAGCAGTGGACGTATTATTTCGTAACTTCTCGCATATCTGGGAACAAACCAAATCAAGTCTTAGAAAAGCCATCACTCGTTCTAAGGAAGCCTATGATAAAAGGAGAAGAGCCGGTCCTAATTTCTCCATCGGTGATAAAGTTTGGCTATCTACACAGAACATTCGTTTAAAAGTTCCAAGCAAGAAATTTTCTCCCAGGCTCATTGGTCCTTTTACCATCTCTGAGATCATCAATCCAGTAGCTTTCAGACTAAGCTTACCACGTTCTCTACGTATCCCAGATGTTTTTCATTAGTCATTGCTGAAACCAGTGGTTACTAACAAATTTGCTACTCCTCCCAGGGCTCCTCCTCCTGTTATTCAGAATCAGGGTGAATATGAAGTAAAACAAATCCTGGATTCCCGTAAAAACAGAGGTGCCATACAATTCCTAGTAGACTGGAAAGTATATGGTCCTGGGTAAGAGCAGTCGACCTTCATGCTCCCTGCCTACTCAAACTCTTTCATAAAAGATTTCTTTATAAACCTGTGTAGGTGTCCGGAGTCCACCTTTAAGTTAGGGGGTACTGTCACGAATACTTACCCCTTTGCATTCTCCCGCCGCTCCGTCGGACCCGGAAGCCACACTTCCGGGTTCGGCGGTCACGTGATCGCTACCTAGGGCGGTCACATGATCATTACCTAGGGCGGGGAATTCAAGAGGGAACACAGTATAAAAGCATAGCTCTGACACTTGCTGAGTGTCAGAGCAACTTACCAGTTCCTGGCTCCTGATTCCTGTGTCCTCCTTGTTCCTGCTTCCTGTGTGTTTGCCCTCCTGTGTACCGACCTGGCTTGCTGACTCTTCTGGATTCTGTTTCTCCCGTGTACCGACCTGGCTTGCTGACCTTTCTGATTGCCTGTGCTCCTGACCCGGATTGTCTCACGCATCTCTCTCTATACGTTTATCTGCCATTCCTGTGTACCGACCCGGCTAGCTGTTCTGGTGACCCGTGTATCGACCCGGTTTGATTGACTCTGAGATTGCCTTCCGATTCTGTCTGCATTGCCTGCCTGTGTACCTACCCGGCCTGTCCGACCATTCTCATCTTGCTCCTATCCCGCTGTACTACATCTTGGGGCAAACCTGAGGACCGCAACCTGCGACTCCTGGCAGCAAAGCCCATCCCGCCTTGCGGCGGTTCTTGGTGAATACCGGGGAGATCGTTAGACTCCGCACCTCAGGTAAGCCAGCGTTAATCAAGATTAGTAGTGTATCCAGTAATCCGTAACAATATTACAGTTTTCAGAACTTGAATACAAATGTACACATGATTGCTTGGTAGGTGCTCAGAATAATATTTAGGCACAGTGGCATATCTATAATGGGTGCACCGTAGCACACAGGCCAATGAGCATCCAAAGAGAATGCTGGAAATATGGTGCTGGCTCCTGAGCAGAAGATAGCAAAGACTAGTCTATGATATCTTCAGTGAAGGCACTGGTGCCATATTTATGGGGGGTGGGGGTTGTGGGGAATCTTGAACATGTAGATAGGGGGCATGTACCCATTGTAGTGCACAAAGCATACTCAATGCGTATCCTTACAGGTAATCATTATTTTATTGAAAAACGCAGCCACGTTGTAATGGTATGGGACTTTTGCAGCATAAGTAGATTAGGCAAGACCAATCCTAACTTGTGAAGTGGTACTTCCATAAATTGAAATTGGCAGAGGTACAGTTACTGTTTCGGTGGTAAGAATTTGAATAGTTTGCACCGAAGCTAAGGTGGCAAAACTCCTTGGACAAATATCCAAGTGGCTCAAGTTCCAATAGAACAGGCTGAATTCTCATGAATATTAGTTCAGGCCTTAAATGGCTGCTTCCACTGGCTGTACATAACAGCTGCACTGCAACAGATATTTCAAAAGACTACATACGTCTTTTTTACATTTACTTTGTTACAGAACTATAAAGTTCATATATTTATTATTTTACAAGCAGCTTGTTATAATTGTAACAGCCATGGGCCACAATTATATCAGCTATAAGAAAACACACAACAAACAATGGAATACCTTCACTAGTATGTTTACAATGAGGCAACCTCAGGCAGCAAGGTTTGGGAGTAGCAAACTAAAGGAGAAAATAAAAAAAAGTGCTAAAAGTAAAAAATAGCGGTATTTTGTTTGTTGGTAAATCTAATAATTCCAACATATTACATTTGTTCTTTATAGTACACACAATTCATGTAAAATGTTTTTTGCAAAAGGGCCAACAGGGGCCGAATTTCAGTTGCTGTCTCAGGCACCAGTGTGTCTGGGCACAACCCTGATGACAGTGGTCAATATGCCGACTCCAAGGAATTCAGTCCCTTTGTGTGGGCTGTTTTGAAGGCACCATCCCTATACCCAGAGTCATCTTACATTCATCTGTGTCAAATGCACAGGTATGGAGCAAATGGGCCTACAGGAGAATGGTGGAAATTAGTTTTGAAGAACTCTCTCTTTATTTTAAAATTGTCCTCCCATATCTTCTACTGTTTTAGTGTTAAATTTTAAAGGGTCCTGACATTGGATCAAAGAGGTTCACAGGTATTTTTGTTACTTAAAGTTCCCAATTCCCCCCTTATTACTAAAATAAAGATAGACCTCCCGAGCGCTGAATTCCTCAACGTGTATGGACAAAGTAAATTCCCGATATACAATCTATCTATCTATCATACTTATTAAAATATTTGGCCACACCTGTTAATTATTGAATTGAGGTGTTTCAATCAGGCCTGTTGCCAGAGGTGTATAAAATCAAGCACCCAGCCATGCAGTCTCCATTTGCAAACATTTGTGATACGAAATTGGTCATTCTGAAGAGCTCAGTGATTTCAAGCATGGTACTGTGCTAGGATGCCACCTCTGCAATAAGACGGTTTGTGATATTTCATCCCTGCTGGATATTCCAAGGTCAATTGTAAATGATATTAATCGAAATTGGAAACGTTTAGGAACAACAGCAACTCAGGCACAAAGTGGAAGACCACATAAAATCACAGAGCGGGGTCACAACTACTAGGGCACATGGTGCGTAAAAGTCGCCAATGCTCTGCTGATAATGTGGTGCCCCAAAATCTGAGTACCCTGGTGTGTATCTATATGTTTTTAATTTGTTAATTTAATTTGTTAATTGTTAAAAGTGTTTATAAAGAAAAAAAAAAATATATATTTTCTTTAGGGAGAAGTGACAGTTGGGAGTGGTTGGTGGTTGCCGGGAGTAACAGTAAGGAGAAGCGTGTAGCATAGCAACAAGTCCACTGACAGAGAGAAAAATAGGAACAGAATGAAAATCGGACAAAGTGAAATATAAGCAGTTTAAAAGTGAAGTAAGTGTAAGAAGAGAAGAAGTGAGCCAAAGAGATGTGTGAGTAAAAAGGAAAGTACTGAAAACAAATAAGCAGTATAGAGATCTGTGACATCACACCAAACAGACTGAGCTATGTACTGAGAACAGTGTGAGAGGAGAGAAAATAGAGAGGTCTGTGAATACACACAAAAGAAACTGTGCAATACAAAAGATCATCAGTTTATTTGGCGTGAAAAAGTAATTTATGGGCCCCAACCATGTGCAGCACTTCTACTAAATTCCTGTGCACATTTCAACCCAGGACTGAGTGTAAAATATGGTAACGTTACCAAGATAATATTGGTGCACCAAATGTTTTAGTTGAATATTAATGTTAAGTGATTTACCTGAAAATTGATTTATTGTTATTATATGTTAAATGCTATTGTGCTCTATGTTGATCAAATTAATATTTTGTCATTACCATTGAGTTGAAGGGGTCAGTGGCGCGGTTGCTTACCAAAATTATCTTTACCGCATTATTAATAAACCCAAGTTATTTGTCCAATCCTTGTCCCTTTCATTGAAGAATTTATCTCCCGACTACCGGATATCCGACCAAAAAAGAACCTGACTCGTGTCTGGAGGACAAGGTAAGGGAAGGAACTCCCATCAAGTACTCGGCCACCACATAACTTTGGCGTCACGAACGGGATCCGAGTGCATCAGGAGAGTAATACCCTCAGTGAAAAATGGATCAGCAACCGGCAGGGCCCATAACCCTACCATACTATTTCGGGGCCCCATGGCTCCCGAAGTACAGCGGGGACGACGACAAGCTACAGAAGACTTCATTCACAGAATTCGAGAACAAACTGGAATCCATGTTCCGGCTATACCCGTTGATTGAACAGCAGAAAGTCGAGATCTTAATTGGGCAACTCACAGGGTCGGTGCTCAGAGAAGTAATCTCATGGCCGATGGACGACAAGAAAGAAGCGGCACAAGTTTTAAAAAAAATTTCCACAATGTTTGAGACAAGAACTCTTCCGGAGTTAAAGATGAAACTATATGCTCGCAAGCAACAACCGAACGAGACACTGCGGGACTATGCCCTGAGCCTACAAGAGATGCTAAGAGCCATTCAGGCAGTGGACAAAGAGGAAGTACGAAATGCGGACGAAGCCCTGACCGTACAGTTCGTAGAAGGAGTCGCCCAAGAAAGCGTTAAGATTCAGCTACGACTGATGAAAGCACAGATGCCAGGCAAAACCTTCCGAGAGTTTAAAGAGACCGCCATCGCCATTGTCGGTAACCAACGGGAAAAGGAGGAAGAATACCCAGAATTGGTAGGCTTCAGAGAAAGCGCAAGCTCGACGGGAGCCATAGCAAGCAGCACAGAAAAATTAACACGGGCCCAAGAATCGGTAATACAGAGCGGTCAGTATCCCACCGAAGACCCAATACAAACGCTCAAGAAGCAAATGGAGGAGCTGGCCATCGGAATGGCAGAAATCCAGCGAGAGATGCACCAAATGGCGAGGCCACCGGCACCCACCTACGGGGAACCAAAGTGGAGGCCCGAAAGACAAAGACCAGCCCGAGGCAGGTGGGAACCACCTCGCGAGTATGTACGGCGATCGTCTAACCAATTCGATGGTCAAGGGCGCCCGATATGCCGCCGGTGCCATGGGATAGGACACATAGAACGAAACTGCGACCAAAACGAACATTTAAACTCCGACACCCCGAGATTCGAGGGCCGAATCTCGGGTCGAGCCACGGGAATAGATCCGGATCCAGAAAATTGGAGGCCCCAGTTCATCGGACAATGTCCCACTTTACCCGTTACAATTAATGGAGTGGAGACCCTGGATATGCTTGACACGGGGTCGCAGATTACGACCATCCGTCTCCCTACATTCCACAAGTATTGGGGCAAAGAGCAGCTGTTATCACCACCCCCAACCTGGCTGCAGCTGACCGCTAGTAACGGCTTCGAGATTGCGTGTGAAGGGTATTGGGAAGCGGACATCTAGATCGGAGCGACCTTGTTGCCAAGACAAGGCTGTCTTGTCACCGCCCCCTGTAAAGGGAACATAGCCCCCATCATCCTGGGGATGAATGTGCTGCAAAGATGCCCGGATGAGCTAGTGGTGACTTTGAAGGGTAAATTAACCCAAGCGGCTTCCCCCGGTCATCAGGCCTTTCAACATACTGTTCGGCTCCTACAAAATTACCAAAAGTCCGCTGATTCCCATGTAAAGGTTTCGGGCACTGCCAAGTGGTTTAATGTGTGGAATGGATATGGCTTCATCAACAGAAATGACACCAAAGAAGATGTCTTTGTCCACCAGACAGCAATAAAGCGAAATAACCCACGGAAGTTTCTGCGCAGTGTTGGAGACGGGGAGACTGTGGAATTTGATGTTGTGGACGGAGAGAAGGGTGCCGAGGCAGCAAACGTGACTGGCCCTGGTGGTGTACCAGTAAAAGGAAGCAGATTTGCACCCTACCGACGAAGGTTCCGCAGACGTATCTACCGGCCAAGAGGAGAGAATGCTGCAGAATCTGGTGGGGAAGTAAGTACAGAGCAAGTGAGCGAGGGAGAGAGAGCAGAAGAAGTGTCCTCTCAGCAGAGACCTGCCCTCCTCCGTTCTTCTACAAACGGTAGCAGAAAGACTACGACTGGGATGCGCAGGCCTATCGACTGTCAGAAGGAAGCATCGTCCTCAAGAAGAAACATCAAGGGATGACTGGGACGAAGAACCAGATGATAGAAAAGGGACTTTGCCTCAGCTGCCCACCGACCCTTTCGAGCTACTATTGGCAGTATCAGGATTAGAGATCTTTCTCACTGAAACTGTTGTATATAATGTATATAATGTATATTAAAACTGTTGTCATTGAAAATGTTTGCTATTATAAATGTTGTAGATGTGTGATTTGAGTTGATAAAGAACAACCACTGTTATGTCTTAATGCGTGAGGACACGCACCTGAAAAAGCAGGGGTGAATGTGGTGCCCCAAAATCTGAGTACCCTGGTGTGTATCTATATGTTTTTAATTTGTTAATTTAATTTGTTAATTGTTAAAAGTGTTTATAAATAAATAAAAAAAAAATTTCTTTAGGGAGAAGTGACAGTTGGGAGTGGTTGGTGGTTGCCGGGAGTAACAGGAAGGAGGAGTGTGTGGCATAGCAACAAGTCCACTGACTTTGGTAATAACTGTGAACTCCCAGAAGGCAGTGGGGAGAGGAAAATTCTAGACTTCTGAGGGAGAGAGATACCTGTGTCTGCATAGACTGAGAGAGAAAAATAGGACAGAATGAAAATCGGACAAAGTGAAATATAAGCAGATTAAAAGTGAAGTAAGTGTAAGAAGAGAAGAGGATAAGAAGTGAGCCAAAGCGAGGTGTGAGTAAAAAGGAAAGTACTGAAAACAAATAAGCAGTATAGAGATCTGTGACATCACACCAAACAGACTGAGCTATGTACTAAGAACAGTGTGAGAGGAGAGAAAATAGAGAGGTCTGTGAATACACACAAAAGAGACTGTGTAATACAAAAGATCATCAGTTTATTTGGCGTGAAAAAGTAATTTATGGGCCCCAACCACGTGCAGCACTTCTACTAAATTCCTGTGCACAGTTCAACCCAGGACTGAGTGTAAAATATGGTAACGTTACCAGGGATAATATTGGTGCACCAAATGTTTTAGTTGAATATTAATGTTAAGTGATTTACCTGAAAATTGATTTATTGTTATTATATGTTAAATGCTATTGTGCTCTATGTTGATCAAATTAATATTTTGTCATTACCATTGAGTTGAAGGGGTCAGTGGCGCGGTGGCTTACCAAAATTATCTTTACCGCATTATTAATAAACCCAAGTTATTTGTCCAATCCTTGTCCCTTTCATTGAAGAATTTATCTCCTGACCACCGGATATCCGACCAAAAAAGAACCTGACTCGTGTCTGGAGTTCAAGGTAAGGGAAGGAACTCCCATCAAGTACTCGGCCACCACAATTCCATAGCTGAAGAGTTCTGAACATCCACTGACATTAATGTAAGCACAAAAATTGTGTGGCGGAAGCTTAATGGAATGGGTTTCCATGGCCGAGCAGCTGCATGTAAGTCTCACATCACCAAGACCAATGACAAGCGTCAGATGGAGTGGTGTAAAGCACACCAGCACTGGACTGTCGAGCAGTCGAAAAGTGTTCTGTAGAGTGCTGAATCATGCTTCTCGGAAGTCAGATGGGGGTGTCTGGGTTTAGCAGAAGCTGGGAGAACATTGTAGTGTATACATATATACATATATATATATATATATATAAAGTATTTACTTATGGATGTTCACACACATTGAGGAATTCAGCACTGAGGAGGTTTATCTTTATTGTGTTCCTTATTAAGGTATAGGGGGTCACCTTTACACTTCTCAATGGGACCAGCCCAGGGGGGCAGATGTCCCCTTGCCCCGCCATCCCCTACCCACATTACATTAATAATCTTTGCATTACATTAATACCCCCTACACACACACTAGGGGCGGATTTAGAGTTTTGTTTAGGGACTTTGTTAACAAATTATATTGACTTTGTAACAAAAATAAAATCAGTTTGTGCATATCATTACTACTGAATCGGTTGTATACCTTCTTTTACACAGCTCTATATAAAAATGCGATAAAATAATATTCATGTAATGTCTTGTGTTAACACCAAAATTAAAGTTTGATTATGGGGTAATACAATTGTTATAGACTTGTGCTGATAATAATAGTAGAACATGACCCTTGATGCACACTTAAATGTTGGTAACAATGATTGTACCATATCAATTAATGTAACAATTAAGCATGTATTCATTCTGACAGTCTTATCAGTGTATGGTGTGATGGATGCTCCATTATCCGCCACACTTAATCTGCTCAGCAGATTCCTCTGTCTGCTTCCAGCACAGTCTTTCCCGAGCCAGAAAGGTAAAGGGGAGATGAGGACTGGATAGGAAGGAATGGATCAGTCTCCTGCTAAGAGAACTGATTATTGTCACACATAGAACAAGGTGGTTGGTCTTGGGGGACGAACCAGCCACCAGTAAGCAGATTAATACCGGGACCGACCCTTCTAGACCAGGGCCGTCCCATTAAATCTGAACTGCCCACACAAAGAAAAAAATGAAAACAAAACAGTTTCAAAATTGCATCAGGGGGCCTGACATTATGAGGGCTGCCAGCGTACTAGAAAAACCAGATAGAGGATACGGCCAATCTCCCCAGCTCCTCATCATTACTAACTGCAAATAGGACATTTGTCATTTGTCCAAGTTTTTATTAAAACTACTACTGCAGGTATCTCTTCTAAGTAGCAATGTTCCAGCAAAAATAAGTGCACAAAACTTATAATAAACTTTTAATTAGTATTTGAACATGAATTAGCATAATCTTCTGCACACTAGTAACCTTTTGATGTGTAGAATGTTAGTACTTAAGCAAAGCACATAGTTGGTGACATATTAAAATTTCAGGCAATTTTTGCTGCTGAGCAAGTATTTCCATACTGCAGAGACAGACCTTTGTATGCTACTGTAAAAGGGTATCTATTTCCCCTATTCTTTCTTAGCTACAATTCCATTATGATGACATGTTCACAGAACTTGGCCATTGTTTGATGTTGTAAATGCAATCAATGCAAACTTACAGTCAATCAATATAGGTCAATCAATATAAACTTACAAAAATTAACTGAATAAGAATATGTAATGAACATTACAGGCAATACACAGAATAAGGGGATATGCAATGTATAGTTGATAAAAATTGAAAAATAAGAGATTTTTCCAGGGCCCCAAAAAAATAGAAACAAAAATCTAGTCACATAAGCTTGAAATCCAGGACACTTGCGAAATATGAAAGTGTGGCCTTGGTGATAGGACCACTGCAGCATTTTATCAGCATGTGTTGTGATGCCTGATCCAGGATAACAAATAATCTATACCTGAATTTCTGCATGCTGGCCATGGAAATGCAGAAATCTGAGAGTATGAAAACATAAGGTTATACAGGTAGATTCACAGACATGCATCTTAGACAGGAAAAACACATACATGGCACATGTAAATCCCTACTTGTGGTGGCTTCTGTAAACAGAAGACTGCCTCTCCGTTCTCCAGCAAGGAGCCTGTAGTAAGTCAGGGTGGCACAGCGCAGGGAACACTCACTCGGTCGTGGTGGATTAAAGCCCCGGGGGCCCAAAAAAGGGTTCCCACACCTTTCTCTCCCTTGCAGCCCACAAATCACGGCCCACAGTGCAGCAAGGGCCCCCCACAACTGGCTTCTTATCATTCTATACATTCCCCCCAGTGTGCCTTTCCTCTCAAACACCACATTAATAACCCTGGCACATATCCAGCCTAGAGAAAGCTGGGTGGTGTTACACATGCTGTGCCAGGCTGTAGATTAACCCTTGCCACAAACTCCCAAATGTTCTTTAAAGATATAAACAGTCAATTAAAATGAAAACTATGGAATATGGGCAGAAATACACAATCACAATACAGAATCAAGTCAAGTCAATGATTTTTTACTTTAGACAAATTAAAAAAAGAAGAGGAGTCAAAAACCGAAGAACACCACCTAGGTCAGTACTTATACATAGGCAGTGAATGAATACTAGGTTTAACCAGGAGAACAGATATCAACTGGCTAAAAAGGAATTATACAGAAATGATCTCACAATGACAAATGCATGTCCATACAACAGAACATGATGATGCATAAATGAAACAAGGAAAGTAAACTTGAGGGGGAACAGTGCAATCCAAGGCAAAAAAGAACAGAAACGTAGGATATGATACAGACATTGGTTAGATACATCCAAAGCTGGAGACTATTAAAGATGTATGGAGCAAGGGTGAGCTGTACTGTAGAATATGTGATGACCAAGGTAGGGCATTTTGCGGGAGTCTCCCGGGCGAGTGTGGCAATCCCCCGCATCTGGATAATTCTGCCCACTTCCTAGTGAAGTGGGCAGAATTAAGTCCCAAACGCTGCGATTCCCGGTGAATCGCGGCGTTTGGCCCCGCCCCCGCTGTCAAATGACGCGTTTTGCGTCATCATGTCATGGGGGCGGGTCCAAAATGACGCCATTTTGGAGCTCCCCCGTTACGCCCACCTCCTCTGCAGGCTCCCGGATTTCACCAACAGAAAGTTGGTAAGTATGGATTACAAGGTGCAATACTGTGGCTAAATATCTCATAACCTCTTCCTCCAAATACTGGTCACTGGTGGCACAATTAATTGCATACAAGTGAAACCTCCCATACTGCGGTAAAACTTAATTATGGGGCTGATCCAGTTAGGAGTAAATCTAGCTTAAAGGTGCAATGTTGTCAAACCCATGTTGCACTGCGAAGGGGACAAATTTAAAATGTGCGGACAGACTTAGAGTAGGGGTGGGGGCTCATCCTAGCTAAATTCTAAATTGCTTTGTAAAAAGAAAGCTGCACAGTGTTTGTGTGCTGAATGCAGAAGCAGGAAGTATTTTCCACGCATATAAAATAAAATTGCATTTGCTGCTCTTGCATTACAGCATGGTATGTACATTTGCACCCTTTAGATTTGTTCCTAAATGTGCACCAAGTGTGACGGAAAAATCTATATCTCTGAACTCTGAATAATGCTAAAATGAATAGCACAACTCTAAAGGATAGGTACATGAAGTAATCAATTTCATTGAAAGACAACTCTAAAATTACTACAAACTTAGAAATGCACAAAGCATCACAAGGGGCATCATAGCAAACTGTTGCCCCTATTGAATTTATTTAATGCATTGGCAAACTGTTAGGTTTAATTATGACCCTCTTGAGGCAAAAGCAGCCACTAATTACCTGCTACACGCTGGACATTATACATTGTTAGGATAGTGCTGTGGTGGTGAGCCACTGAAAGGCGCCAATCAGTTAAACAGCAGTGCACTAGTGAAACAATCCCCGTGTACATGTACATTGTATCCACCTCTTCCCCCTCTCACTTGATAATGTGGTTTATGGTTAAAATCTAACTAATAAGAAATAAAGGCAATGAAGATACTGCTGCTTTTGATCCTAAATATAATCAGGTTTATAATTACTATTATATAAATAACATTTTTCTTCTATTGTAGTTCAACAACAAACTCTGAAGCATGGAAGAAGCTGTGAGTGGCAATTATAACCAGTCAATTATCACTCTATAACAACTCAAGTGTTCTATTTGTTCCTGCTGCTTCAACTACCTGTTCCAGTGACTTCCTGGTTGGTGTTCAGTGCCTCTCATCCACAACCATTATCTCCTCATGTTCAACTTGCTGTTCAATGGATTCCTCAGTTGCTGTTCAGTGATACTCATCCACAGACATCACTTCCTCGTGTTCAGTTCACTGTTCCAGTGATTTCTCAGTTGCTGTTCAGTACTACTCAACTACATCTATATCTTGCTCAAGTGTGTTCACCTCTCTGTGGTTTCCTCGCTGCAGAGTTTCTTCTACTCCTATGTTCTCCATACGGGTCTCATCTAACACTCTCTTAGAGGGCCGCGACCTGCGGGGCAGTGGCAGCAAAGCCCATACCTCCTTGCGGGGGTTCCTGGTGAAGACAACCTGTCCCGTTAGACTCCGCGCCTCTGGGAAGAGAAGTACAAAGTAAGTCAGCTGTTCCAGTGATTCCTCAGATGCTGATCAGTGCTAGTCATCCTCAGATAACCCTTCCTCATGTTCAGTTTGCTGTTCCAATGATTTCTCCATTGCTGTTCAGTGCTACTCATCAACAGACATCACTTCTCCTGTTCAGTTTGTGTTCCCGTTATTCCTCAGTTGCTGTTCAGTGTTACTCACCCACAGACATCACTTCCTCGTTGTTCCAGTGATTCCTCAGTTGCTGTTCAATGTTACTCACCCACAGACATCACTTCCTCGTGTTCAGTTCTCTGTTCCACTGATTCCTCAGTTGCTGTTCAGTGATACTCATCCACAGACATCACTTCCTCGTGTTCAGTTCACTGTTCCAGTGATTTCTCAGTTGCTGTTTGGTACCGCTCAACTACAGCTATCTCCTGCTCAAGTGTGTTAACCTCTATGTGATTTCCTCGCTGCAGAGTTTCTTCTACTCCTATGTACTCCATATGGGTCTCGTCTAGCAGTCTCTTTGAGGACCGCGACCTGCGGGGCAGTGGCTGCAAAGCCCATACCTCCTTGCGGGGGTTCCTGGTGAAGACAACCTGTCCCGTTAGACTCCGCGCCTCTGGGTAGAGTAGTACCAAGATAGACAGACCTGGGGATCCTATATTTCAATTCTGGATTGTGACATTGGCTTCTCAGCACTGCTATACCCTGCTGACTTTTATTAGTTGCCTTACCATATATTGCATTTCCAAACCTGTGTGATCAGTGTAATAAATAAAATACTCCATTCCACTTACATTCTCTCAGTGGTCTTCATATTGGGAGTTCTGACTATTTATCTAATATGTGTGTGTGTGTGTGTATAAATATATATATATATATATACACAAGTTAACCCGTGCATGATACTCATGCATTCTAGTCAAATCAAGCTACTTAAGGTGTTAAAAAGGTTCTTGTCATGCATTTGGGCCATAGCCCAGGCCTCAACCACCAACCACTCCCCACTGTCACCACCGGCAACCACCAACCACTCCCAACGGTCACTTCTCCTTCAAGAAATATATATATATTTTTTTAAAATCTTTATAAACACTTTTAACAATTAACAAATTAAATTAACAAATTAAAAACATCTTAGTATACCAAATTTCAGCCCTTTCTGAATTTTTTTTTCCACACACACTAAGAATTTAGTAGGTCAGTGTATAACTCCGCCCAGCAGGTGGCGCTGCAGCTTGGTTTTATTTTTTCCACACAGACAGACTAACACACGCCACTAGACATTTATATTATAGATATAGTCTCTGCTGTCATTTTATTTCTATGTATACATATTATGTTAGTGAGTTTCTACACAACTTCTTGATGTTGAGGTTATCACACACTCATAGGTTAAAATATTAAAGATGGTTTGCAGTGGGCAAGTGACACAGGGGATAAATTGGCTTTACTGACATATAAACTCACCATTTGCCAAAGTCAGCCATTACCTCTTGGTCCATAGTGGAGTGTGTATACCAAAGAGACATGATGTCCCTGGATCAGAGATTAAATCACTATTACAGGATAAGGAATATATGTGGTCTCTATAAGTCCAGTCCTCATGATGATAGAAGAGGGGGGTATGGGGATCTGAGCTCCCTATAAAGTGAAGAGAAGCTAATGTTAGCATAGGGTTGGAATATATAGAAGGGGAGTCCCAAACCTTCCAGTACAATAATGTAGAAAAAATAATCCCTTTGCACCAATAAATATGAGACAGTTTAATAAAACAAAACCAAAAAACATGCATGAAAATAAATTAATGAATATATGAAAATACAATCCACGTTGCAACCTGAATACAACATGTCAAAGGTATTCTCTTGCTGTCAAATTTTCTATATATATATATATATATATATATACATATATATATACATACATACATGCAGGGCTGCCTAGAGAAATTCATGGCCCCAGTACAGCAACTTCATGTGTCCCCCCTTATAGTCAAGCATGGTAAAAAAAATTGTTGTGCCGCATTTTTTTTTTTACCATGCAAGTGGTCGTACAATTGGGGGCGTGGCAGTGCATCATTGGGGGCGTGTCTAGCAGGTGAAAAGCACCAGGCCACCCTCTTACAGAAAAGTGCATTACTCACACATGCCCCCTTACTCAGCAGCTTTGCTCACATATGTCCCCTCTGCCCACATGATTTAATCACACGTGCCTCCCTCTGCCCACATGCTTTAATCACACTTGCCCCCCATTCTGCCCAGCACCTTTAGTCACACATGCCCCTCTCTGTCACCTTTAGTCCCAAATGCCCCCTCTCCGGCACACCTTCTTCTTACCTTATTCTCCACTGCACAGCATGGGAAGATATCCAGCAGCCCGCCGAGTACCATGTGACCACTGCAGTCACATGACCTGGCGTCTGAAGATACCTGAGCTGAAGGGGATTGAGCCACTACCGATCCCCCCTGCACTCAATAAAAAAAAAAAAAAAAAAAAAGTACTTTTAAAATAAAAAAAATAATTTCAAAGATAGGTCTCCAGTGGGGACTCGGGCCACCAAGCAGGCTTGCCAATTTGTAGCCGCCCCCTCCCCTCTCGGCTATATATATATATATATATATATCTAATATATAAATGCTTAGTGGCGTCTGTGTGTGGAAAAAAAAAGACCAAGTTGCAGCGCCACCTGCTGGGCAGAGTTATACACTGACCTACTAAATTCTTAGTGTGTGTGGGAAAAAAAATTCAAAAAGGGCTGAAATTTGGTAGGGCTCAAATTCATTTTCGTGAGGTAATTTTACCTCATGAACACACATGTGTCGGGAACTAACGCTCTTCCCCTGAGGAGGCCTGGGCTAGGCCCAAATGCATGACAAGAACCTTTTTAAGACCTTAAGTATCTTGATTTGACTAGAATGCATGAGTATCATGCACGGGTTAACTTGTGTATATATATATATATATATATATATATATATATATATATATATATATATATATATATATATATATATATATATATATATATATATATATATGTATATATGTGTCTTTTATGAGGCTATCATCATATTAACAGTAAGGGACCAGCAAAAATATGTTATGCTGCACAGTAGTGCCCCAGTTCACATCATACCTCATAATTGTGTCCCCAATTCATCTTATGCCTCATAGTTGTGCCCGCAATTCATACTTTGCCACAGTTGCCCCCAGAAACTCATAGTATGCCACAGTTGCCCCCACAAATACATAGTATACCACAGTTGCCCCCAGAAACATAGTATGCCACAGTTGCCCCCAGAAACACATAGTATGCCACAGTTGCCCCCACAAATACATAGCATGCCACAGTTGCCCCAAGAAATACAAAGTATGCCACAGTTGCCCCAGAAATATATAATATGCCACAGTTGCCCCCACAAATACATAGTATGCCACAGTTGCCCCCACAAATACAAAGTATGCCACAGTTGCCCCCAGAAACACATAGTATGCCACAGTTGCCCCCACAAATACATAGTATGCCATAGTTGCCCCCAGAAATATATAATATGCCACAGTTGCCCCAACAAATACATAGTATGCCACAGTTGCCCCCACAAATACAAAGTATGCCGCAGTTGCCCCCAGAAACACATAGTATGCCACAGTTGCCCCCAGAAACACATAGTATGCCACAGTTGCCCCCACAAATACATAGTATGCCATAGTTGCCCCCAGAAATACAAAGTATGCCACAGTTGCCCCCAGAAACACATAGTATGCGACAGTTGCCCCCAGAAACACATAGTATGCCACAGTTGCCCCCAGAAATACATAGTATGCCACAGTTGCCCCCAGAAATACAAAGTATGCCACAGTTGCCCCCAGAAACACATAGTATGCCACAGTTGCCCCCAGAAACACATAGTATGCCACAGTTGCCCCCAGAAACACATAGTATGCCACAGTTGCCCCCACAAATACATAGTATGCCACAGTTGCCCCCAGAAACACATAGTATGCCACAGTTGCCCCCACAAACACATAGTATGCCACAGTTGCCCCCAGAAATACAAAGTATGCCACAGTTGCCCCCAGAAACACATAGTATGCCACAGTTGCCCCCAGAAACACATAGTATGCCACAGTTGCCCCATAAATACATAGTATGCCACAGTTGCCCCCAGAAATATATAATATGCCACAGTTGCCCCCACAAATACAAAGTATGCCACAGTTGCCCCACAAATACAAAGTATGCCACAGTTGCCCCCAGAAACACATAGTATGCCACAGTTGCCCCCACAAATACATAGTATGCCACAGTTGCCCCCACAAATACATAGTATGCCACAGTTGCCCCCACAAATACATAGTATGCCACAGTTGCCCCCACAAATACATAGTATGCCACAGTTGCCCCCAGAAACACATAGTATGCCACAGTTGCCCCCAGAAACACATAGTATGCCACAGTTGCCCCCAGAAACACATAGTATGCCACAGTTGCCCTTAGAAATACATAGTATGCCACAGTTGCCCTTAGAAATACATAGTATGCCACAGTTGCCCCCAGAAATACAAAGTATGCCACAGTTGCCCCCAGAAACACATAGTATGCCACAGTTGCCCCCAGAAACACATAGTATGCCACAGTTGCCCCCAGAAACACATAGTATGCCACAGTTGCCCCCACAAATACATAGTATGCCACAGTTGCCCCCAGAAACACATAGTATGCCACAGTTGCCCCCACAAACACATAGTATGCCACAGTTGCCCCCAGAAATACAAAGTATGCCACAGTTGCCCCCAGAAACACATAGTATGCCACAGTTGCCCCCAGAAACACATAGTATGCCACAGTTGCCCCATAAATACATAGTATGCCACAGTTGCCCCCAGAAATATATAATATGCCACAGTTGCCCCCACAAATACAAAGTATGCCACAGTTGCCCCACAAATACAAACTATGCCACAGTTGCCCCCAGAAACACATAGTATGCCACAGTTGCCCCCACAAATACATAGTATGCCACAGTTGCCCCCACAAATACATAGTATGCCACAGTTGCCCCCACAAATACATAGTATGCCACAGTTGCCCCCAGAAACACATAGTATGCCACAGTTGCCCCCAGAAACACATAGTATGCCACAGTTGCCCCCAGAAACACATAGTATGCCACAGTTGCCCTTAGAAATACATAGTATGCCACAGTTGCCCTTAGAAATACATAGCATGCCACAGTTGCCCCCAGAAATATATAGTATGCCACAGTTGCCCCCACAAATACAGTGCCCCAAGTATATGTGCCCCTCAATTTGCTGCTCTTACTTACCTTTGTAGACTTGTCTTTCTCCAGAAACCTAGGTGGGAGCTGCTTCAGTACAGCAGCCGATGATGGCCGAAACAGAGCTTCTGCGCATGCGTAGAAGCTCCGTTTCGGCCATCATCGGCTGCTTTACTGAAGCAGCTTCAAGCGTCAGCGTGCCAGACAAAAGTGGCCAGCGTGCCACGTCTGGCACACGTGCCGGGGGTTGCCGACCCCTGATCTATAGTAATCATTTATTAAAGTAGTTGGGTTGAGCCCAGACTAACATAGCTTGAAACTTTCATGGACCCTGATCATTACATATCCAACAAATGGAACTTCAAAAACACATTTCTCATTTAGCATGCAATGAATATTTTATGAACTTGCTTTACATTACACCAATTTAAATACTTATTTATAATTATGAATACTTATTTATGCCATAAATGAGTGCAAATCATCATAAAATGTCTTTTAAAGAATCCTGGAATTGGTCCGTAGCATTACAGAGAAGACATGGTGTGACTCCATATTTACAGTGCTAATGTCTGGATTTTACCTTCTCATAAATAGAATAATTAACAAGGTCTCAATTGGGAATAATTATCCCTCACCCTCATAATTACCACAAGGGCAGATACCTTCATCCAGAAATGCCCTACTCCACCCAGAGATGTGTGAGGGCAAATTCAATGATTTTTCAGACCTCCCTCCATGTATTCCTGTCTAGCTTCACTCTCACAGTTATCAGAAGTTGATAACCTTTCCTATAAAGGCAATTGTATCAGGATACTGATCAATAGAACATTCATAGGATTTATGACATGGTAAAATGTCAGAGTTTGGGGTAACAAGAGGGTATACTCTGGGGAACAGCAGATACAACATGGAAGGGTTGATTTAAACAGTTTTGAAGACTATATTACCTCAATGTGGTTACCTCACTGATCTGCCAAGCAGTCCATGTAATATTTACACAAAAGGAAGACAGTGGACTAACCAGAAAAATGCCTTCATTAATTCTCCATCTTGTCAGGGTGTAGATTACCTACAGGAGTCAACAAAGAAATCCCACTATATGTCAAAGGTCTATTACCCAAGGCTAAAATTGGAAAGGGGAAACAAAATACCTAAAGTCTTCGTAAAATCACAATCTCAAGAGTTTCCTGCAGGACCACAGTCTAGGAATACAATATATATTAACAAAATCAAGTTCCCAACATGCCTGAGCTCAACTGGTATAGATGCTCAGTTCAATTTTGGAGAAGATACTTAGTACCTAGAATAGTTTCTCCAAGCCCATGTAGATGCTGGTGTTTCCCTGCTTGTTAGGGCAGACTTGAACCAGAGGACATTTTTCATCACAGTGAAGGCATAGGCCTAAGTTTTTATGGCACAACTGCTACATATATATATAGTCCGGTAGAGCTTTTTCAGTATAGGATCTTCTGAGGATTCTGTAGTTCACCGGTTCCCAAAGTGTGCGCCGCGGCTCCCTGGGGTGCCGCAGCGCTGTCACTGGGGTGCCGCGATCCCTAGCAAGAAGAAGAAGATAAAAAAAACAAAAAAAAAAAAACTTACCCATCATCCAGCGCCGGATCCTCCTCCTCACTGACTGCCGGGCGTGACGTCATCACGTCCGTCAGCCTCAGTGAGAAAGAGCAGCAGAGAGGACGTCCAGGAAAGCAGGTAAGTAAAGGAAGTGAAGGGGGGCACAGAGAGACACCATGAAAGAACACAGAGAGACACCATGAAAGAACATAGAGAGACACCATGAAAGAACACAGAGAGACACCATGAAGGGACACAGAGAGAGACACCATGAAAAAACACAGAGAGACACCATGAAAGAACACAGAGAGACACCATGAAGGGACACAGAGAGAGACACCATAAAGGGGACAGAGAGAGACACCATGAAGGGACACAGAGACACCATGAAGGGACACAGAGAGACACCATGAAAGAACACAGAGAGACACCATGAAAGAACACAGAGAGACACCATGAAAGAACACAGAGAGACACCATAAAGGGACACAGAGAGACACCATGAAGGGACACAGAGAGACACCATGAAGGGACACAGAGAGAGACACCATGAAGGGCATAGAGAGAGATACCATGAAGGGGACAGAGAGAGACACCATGAAGGGGGGCAGAGAGACACCATGAAGGGGGGCAGAGAGACACCATGAAGGGGGACACAGAGACACCATGAAGGGGGACACAGAGAGGCTGAAGGGGGACACAGAGAGGCTGAAGGGGGACACAGAGAGGCTGAAGGGGGACACAGAGAGGCTGAAGGGGGACACAGAGAGGCTGAAGGGCTACAGAGAGAGGCTGAAGGGGGCACAGAGCAACAGGCTGAAGGGGGCACAGAGCGACAGGCTGAAGGAGGAGGACAGAGAGAGACATTGAAGGAGGAGGGCAGAGAGAGACACTGAAGGAGGGGGACAGAGAGAGACACTGAAGGAGGGGGACAGAGAGAGACACTGAAGGAGGGGGACAGAGAGAGACACTGAAGGAGGGGGACAGAGAGAGACACTGAAGGAGGGGGACAGAGAGAGACACTGAAGGAGGGGGACAGAGAGACGCTGAAGGAGGGGGACAGAGAGACACTGAAGGAGGAGGGCAGAGAGACGCTGAAGGAGGGGGACAGAGAGATGCTGAAGGAGGGTGACAGAGAGAGATGCTGAAGAAGGGGGACAGAGAGAGATGCTGAAGGGGGGTCAGAGTTTGAGCTGATGAAGAGGGACACAGAGTGTGAGATGGCGAAAAGGGGGACACAGGGTGTGAGATGGCGAAGAGGGGGACACAGGGTGTGAGATGGCAAAGAGGGGGACACAGGGTGTGAGATGGCGAAGAGGGGGACACAGGGTGTGAGATGGCGAAGACGGGGACACAGAGAGATATGATAAAGGGACACAATGTTATGGTGAAGGGGTCTAAATACATCTTACGTCATTTTGACCCAACTACTTAAACAACGGGACTACCCGGTAATTATTTTTGCTTAGGGGTGCCTTGGAAAAATTATGGTGACCCTAAGGGTGCCTCGAGCTGAGAAAGTTTGGGAACCACTGCTGTAGTTTAAGCTGGAAGAGAGTCATAGATAATCCTGTACTTCCATTCATTCCACCTATCTAAGTCTGCAGACAATTTTATTGGTGAGTTGCATGGTATTTTCCGAAGAATCTGCAAAAGGCAAAAGGGTAGAGGACTACTGAATCATAATCGTACATATGCCTGTATGCAAAGGCACCGAGAGGAGTGGGGCGGGTAAAATAACCGGTGTCCAGGCTTTCCAGGGGGCCCAGGCCCACACTGCAGACCACCAGCATATTTTTTTCTCCTTTAACTTGTTAGCAGAGCCAATCAGGAGAGGGTGCGGAGCTAATATCAGATCTGCCCTGTCACTAATGGAGAGAACAGATGGCAGCAGGTATTTACAAAGGCCCGTGAGGAGGGGGGGGGGGTGTAATATGCCTGACAGGCATTGTATATAGCTGTGGAATTGTTTGTGTATTACAGTGTGTGTATGAGTGTATACATGGCATTGTGAGCATTTGTGTATGTGTATAGCAGTTTGCGCATGTGTGTGAGTGTATATATATATATATATATATATATATATATATATATATATATATATATATAAATATATTTTTTTTTATTTTTTTTAAAGGGGGTTATAGAAGTAATAAATCTTTACAAAGAACCTTCCTCTGAAACCATATCAGCTCAGAAGATACCACTCAGTCATAGACATCAGGCTGGGACGGTAGTATACTCATCACAGCTCAGGACAAGGGGCCCGATTCATCAAAGTCCGCAAACGCATACGCATCTGCTAAATGGCTCTGCGCATGCGCGAAACGACGCTTAAGCAGCGCAAAACACTACATACGCTACTCAAGCACGGCAGATACAGCTCTCAAAAGGCGACTCAATCTCAAACTGCAACGCAAATAGATTTGAGATGACTGCTGACCACTTGAGAACATATGGGTGGGAATGGGCGGAGAGTAGGCGCGGACTGGGTGGAGATGAGCTAGTACTTGAGTAAAGTAGGCGTTATGCTTTTTCACTTGAGAATAGTAGGCGTTCCCTCTGCCCAGATGAGTGAAACTGACGTCACTCCTGTCTCAAATCTTTCACAAAAGTTAAGGAAGGCCAGGGTCATGTTTAACTCCAATACAGCTAGCTAAAACCACTAAACGCCTTTAGGAGCATCTTTTGCGTTTAAAATGCAAAACGAAATATGCACAACATACATACATATCAATACAGACTGCCTGTGGCATTTTTTTTTTTATTTTTTTTTTTATTTTTTATTGAGCTTTTAGATATCTTACAAATGTTTCATTAGTATGTTTGTGTAAATTAAGCTTTTTTTGCTTTACATACCCCTTTCTAATCAATGCAATTCGCAAGTGCAACATGTTTGATGTTATTTTGGCCCTTTGGCCTCAATACGGAACTGCCGGAATGCCGGAATTAGTTAGCTGGAAATAGCGCCCTCTGCTACTTACTGCCTCTTCAGTAAAGAGGACTGGCTTTTATAGGCCTGTACACTGCTAGCCACATATCTTCTCAGCATTATGGGGAGAATCCAGGTCACAGTGCATTCCGGCTGCCGAATGGTTGCCTCAGTGCATTCCACATTCATTCCGGCTGCCGGAATGGTTGCCTCAGTGCATTCCACATTCATTCCACTGCCGGAATGGTTGCCTCAGTGCATTCCACATTCATTCCACTGCCGGAATGGTTGCCTCAGTGCATTCCACATTCATTCCACTGCCGGAATGGTTGCCTCAGTGCATTCCACATTCATTCCACTGCCGGAATGGTTGCCTCAGTGCATTCCACATTCATTCCACTGCCGGAATGGTTGCCTCAGTGCATTTCACATTCATTCCACTGCCGGAATGGTTGCCTCAGTGCATTTCACATTCATTCCACTGCCGGAATGGTTGCCTCAGTGCATTCCACATTCAATCCACTGCCGGAATTGTTGTGCACACTGCATGGGTAATTATTTCATTTTATGTAAAATGTCTCCCAAACAATAGACTTTGTCATAAATATTTATGATAAATCTCCAACCATTCTGAACAATTACCAATATCATTAGTCTCAATATGTTACATGCCTGATTTGACAGTTGGTGATGGTGCGTTTGCAATAACAAATAATATTAATAGACATATAATAACTCGAAACTATATTTTAGGGTTTTACACACATGATTTATGCAAATTTAAAACAAGTGTACTATTACCACAGGGACACTTTTAACAGCAACACAAATAGTGTAAGGATATTAATGATCCCTAAGAGCCGAGGGCTGGTGAGGACTCGAACCCACGTAGCAAGCTGGCAAGGTGGATTGCCTAACTGCTACACCACTGTACAAGTGGTGATGTCAAGGGAATAGAATACAAATTAAAGATGACCAGCAACTTCTAGCATAAGTTGTTTCCCTTAAAACATGGGGAAAAATGCCAATACTTGGAAATATTATACCCAGAAAGATTTGGTGCATGCAGAGTCACAATTTATGCATATCGAAATATATCCATGTTGATAAATACAAATCAAAAATAGAACATTTATTGCTCCCATTTCTACAATTTGATTTGGTTTACTGAGTTATACTTCACATTGAAACACCAACACCAAACTGCACATTAACTAGTTAGCACAGCTGAATGACTGTCTTAGACCTGATAAATTGGCCATGTTGCAATTAATATGAACAGCATGATGGATAACGTGGTATTAAAATATTAACCCTAGATAAACACACACATTAATAAAAACACTATTTTACTAAAGCAGCAGGAGCTGCAAAAATGTCACCAAACAAACGCGAATTAAGCGCGTTTGCGAATCTTATGCTAAATACAAGCAGTTGCATATAGTTTTTTACTTTTAGGAGTATGCTTAATAATGTGTTTTATTAACTCACTTGGTGCTTAGGGTTGACCTGGGGCCTTGAACTTCTGCACTTAGTATTGGGGGGTGAAATACATAACCACTACACTATCGTGGCACATCTAAATGTAGCACATGCAAATGAATCATACGTCATATAATTGTACTTAAAACTATTTTACCCATACTATTGCCACAACACTAACAGCTTAGCTCATTAATGACATCTGTAATCATCCTTATAATCTCTACTTACCTACAGAAAATAAACGTTGCTCACATGTCAGGTCACTTTTACACAAAACCACACTTGGCTAATTAGAACGCACCTGCGTGCTCCTAATGACGTGTCCGGCATACTCTCCGGCCTACTCACCTGCATTTAATTCACTAATTACAGTGCTACTCAAAAAGACCTTGCTTGGCCTTCTGTGTTGTTGGGAGATTCACAATTCTGGGTAAGTAGCCTGTAATGGTGAAATGTTTCATAATCTCTGCATTTTATTGCTGTACCTTGCTCAACACTCATGTTTATTTGTAGGAAAAGATATTGGTGAGATACAGATAGAAAATTATGCTGAAAGGTCCTAATGGTTAAGAATTTTATGTTGAAGGTTAGTGGAAAAGTCTTTAATTAGCTGCAGAGTTTGAATATTGAGGCAACTGTGTAGACTTGGGATGTGTCTCTGCATAGATACCTCTCGACTGTAGTGACACACATAAAGATTATCCATCTATATTGATTTATTTTGTACCTGTTTACCCTCCCCTCCACAGATCTTGGTCCTGGATTGTGTTTTTTGGGTGTCTAGTGATTGCTTATTGACATTCCACATTTGTCTGTGTGTGTGGTAAGTAGAAACCAGATATTGTTTTATTACATACCCCTTGTTAAAACACTTTGCATTAAGAATGTCCATACTGGTTTTTGTTTTTTCTTTTCTTTTTCTAATACCTTTATTTGAAGTGGTTTTTCAGACCCTACCTTAAAGACACATTAACACTCTGTGCTTGAGTCATTAAGGAGAGCAAAGGATAAAAAATAAGTAAATGTTCTAGTGGACAAAGCATGTTACAATGTAATGTGTCAATGTATTTTTTGGTTATTTTTGGAACAAAACATAAATATCTTCACATTTAAAAGATCAGTGGTCAAATCATGTGCAAGCTTAGTCAAGGGTTGATTATCTAAGGTATGGTAATTCAAAATGGGAATATGAATAGACATGGTCTGGTGTGTTACTGAAATGGTTTATATGTGTAATAGGGGAAAAACCATGGCTACCTGTATTTTACCTTTACAATGTGTGTAGAAAGTATAGCTTCATGCCTCTAAGTTTAGCCTTAATGTCTTTAGCTAAATGCACGTTAATGGGGTAGTTTAAATCTACAGCCTAATGTGGCAACATAATTGATGTTTGGCTTTTCTACAGTTTATTGATCAGCACATAGTGTGTTGAGAAGTGCACATTATTGACACTTTATTTGTTTTTCTTATATCTACAGCCTTTAGATTACACTTGGCCTGCAGTGCTGGCTTTTCTGCCATTGCACTTCCTTTTGGAGTTGGTGGATGTTGCCATGGTGAAGGGTGTTATCAAATGTAAGTAGTATAGTGCTATCTGCACTAAAATGTGATTGGCCAGTGAGTGTGCTCCATACAATAATGTTGTCGTTACTAAGCCTGCAATGTGTGGTTGCACAAACAAAACATATGGGCAGATGCTAGCTATGTAACATATGGGTTTGGTGTTTCAAATTAAGTCAGATAGTGCATTCAGAATCCTAGGTATAGTCCAAACACACAAGCCATTATTATACACTATAATATTACCGGCTTTTTTACACATGCCAATACAGTGCTCAACCTCTTGATATCAAAATGCAAGTTGTCTGAGCTAATATTGCCATATTAATTTGTTGCCTTTCGTTCAACAGGGTGTGTTGGCGTGGATTTTGGATTTGTGCAATTCGTGTCTCACTACATGTTGTTGAATTTCTCCAGAGCTCCAAGCCTGCTTATGTCTCTCTTCAGTCTGACCAGATTGTCATCTCTTAATCCAAGGAACTTTTACACACACAGACCATTACCTTGTTTGCTTTGTTTTTGTCAGCACATTTCAATTCATATATGTAATAAATCTAGCCTATGCTGCAAATGTGTCAGCAATCAGTTGTCATGCCATTTTGTACCATTACTACAGTGCACTGATTAATATTTTAATACCCATAAATCCATGTGTAGTGCTTTCAAAACTATTGTGGAACAGGTTTTATTTTAAATGAATATATGAAATCTAGGTGTGGTTATTTTCTCCTTTGCCACAGATACACCATAGCCTACAAACACGCTCAATGGGGTAAATGTATAGTTTTAGAAAATGTCTATAGTGTGGAGGTTTGTATGTGTGTTTGGTGATTAGTAGTAAATTGTTTGGACACTTTCAGCTTTGAGAGCGAACATGTGATGTGCGTAGGAATATAGGCATCACATTACAGGTAAATGTATATAAAGAAAGCAAAAATGTTAGCAGTGTCAGGTCACACACTACCAACTTTTGGCCCTTGGCCAAATGGGATAACAATATTTATCGCTTGTGCTAGTGGCACTTTGTTTCAAAGTGGTCCAACACCCACATGACAGACACAAACCCCACACTAACAATTATGGGGAATGCATTAGGGCACTAAGCTAGTGGAGTCTTGCTACAAGGCCATAATACCATCACCTAGGGCCTGATTCATTAGTAATCTTATCTTGTGCAAAAGGTAAGATGCTTATTGTTACGAAGAAACAGGGAGATAAGAGTGAAGCAAAGATGGATTTTCATCCTAACGTAAGAAATTCTTTACTTATGCAGTGGATTTTGCTTATCTCCCTTTTCTGAGCATGAACAGAGTGGATTAGCTTAAGATAAGCAAAAAATGACAGATAAGATCCTTAATGAATCAGGCCCCTAGTTTGCTAATTGGTCAAGGCAGCTATATGTAAACTTACAGCCAACATAGATACTCCACATGAGAACTAGTTACATTAGTCTGATTACACATTGTTAGGCAGCAGTCACTTGACATGTTTGCTGAACCTGATAATGTAGGTCTCCAATGTTATTGTGGTGTAGAAATGTGAAATTTATTCTCAATACCATTTTCATGTAGCTTGCCCTCTGAAAGTGAAAAGTAGTGACAAATTAACATTCCACCTTTTGTTTCTCTTCAAAGTGTGTGTCGTAATACCACCTATGTCTGTTTAAACATGCTAGTCAATGTTAACAATAATTTGCAGCATTTGTCCATGCCTTGGGCAAGGGAAGTACAAAGCCATAATGTACAGATATCCTCCCTTTAGGATTATGGCTCCATGTTTAAATTCCTTTACCACCATCTAATCCAGGGGTGGGCAAACCTGTCCTCAAGGGCCATATCCAGGTCATGTTTTTAGGATTTCTTTAATCATGTACAGCTGAGTTAATCTATTTGGCTGGGTCAGTAATTATCCCACCTGTTTCTACAGACAGAAATCCTCAAAACATGAACTGGATATGGTCCTTGAACAGGTTTGCCCACCCCTGATCTAATCCAAGAGTGTTGGGCCGAGCACACAGTAATTTGAGGGATTAATGGCTGGTAGATATTGTTGATGTTTACATTGTTAGGTGAGGCATCCAGTTTTTTTGGCCTATAGAGGGTGAACGTGTGCAATGGGTACCTGTGTCTGTATTGGCAAGAAATCACAACATACCAAGCTTCAAATGATATGTTGCCCGTTCTATAAAATAGCTTGGCCTTGCATAAATGTTTTCCAAAACTGGAAGGGAGCCAAATCCAAGTGACGTGCCCACTTTAACAATGAATGTATCAGTGTACATTACGTAAGAAACTCTAGGGTCTGTTTGTTATAATAATGTATTCAAGGTTCCAGATTGGTTTAAACTATCATGGATTGGGGGGATCAGATCATAGAGTTTGGAAAAGTCTTTACAGGATAGAGGAGTTTGGTGGACAAACTACCTCTTGGAGTCTACTTACTTGTATTACAGAGTGTGCTTCTTTGCCTGACCAAACCATATCTATACTCCAAGCTTTTTCATTTGCGTCTTACATGATTAGTCAGACACACAGCACTACATACACCCTTATAGTGTGTCAAACTGTCACGTTCGTCTATTTCTTGATCCGAATCAGGGACCCTTGGGATTACCTGCAGCAGGTCTGAATCTGAACAGAGCAGCCTGGATGATCTTCCTGCTCATGTTCTTGCTGATTGTCCAATCTAGCAGGGGAATGAGCAGTCTGAGAATGTGGACACAAACACTGATTTTGTAATGCAGCCAGAAACACTGGGGCCAATAACTATCCACTGGAGAGAAGTGTGTTGTTCAGGCAATGAACAGATCACAGCAGCAGCTTTAAATAGTTTGTCCCAAGCAACTATTGGCTGAGCACTTAATGGGATCACAGGTGCTGAATCTGGTTGATCTGGAATGATCACCTGACTGCATCCAAGATGCCTGTGCACATGCAGCAGAACAAACAGTGTGTGTTTGATTACAAACGGAGCTGTGGAGGCCGGGAATGTTGCTGACGACCAGAAGGCACCCAGGTAGCCATGATATGACAGCGGCTGATGGGGTAAGTGCACCTAAGATCCAAATGTGAGACCCAACCTATATGTGCTTAGTGCAATAAGGTCATGAGGTTACATGTAAACAACTGTTATGCTAAATGACGTCCAGTGTACCACACACTGTGCATTAGCACTATTCTTAAATACAAATCCCTTATTAGATTTTTAGAATTAGCACAGATTATTACCTGTACAAAATAGTAGTTAACAATATTTGTCCTGTGCCATCATGGGAAAAATTTTTTTTTTATTTATTTTGGTTACCTTAACACCTGTCTTTTGTGGCTCCTTTGTGTCAGGTTACAGTTTGCAAATGCAATACTTTCTTGACAGAATGATTTGCCCTACCTCTAAAGGGGCACTGTAGTTGCACGTTGTGTTTGCAATTATTTAGTCAGGCAAATAAAGAAACACTGTGGCAAAAGCATTAAGAAGCTTACCTTGATACACTTCTTGTTTAAGTCTTCTTCAGCAAACCATGGGCCAGAATCATTCTGGAAAGGTAAGGCAAAGTAACTAAGCAAGGGCAAAGCATGTGAGTTTGGAGGGGTATGTAAACCAAAAATGTCATTGGAGATGTAATTTTGGGGTAGGAGAGGTCCTACCTGACATGAAAATTTCAGTGTACAAATAAGCTATCAAGTATTTGTGCGGTACATTAGGATACAGACATTTATTTTTTTTCGTGCTCTAAACCTATTGCTAATTTGCACCACTTGCATTTCAAAAGGCTTTTGAGCAGCATTCAGAAATATGTATCCTTGACATCTAGGTTCATTACTCAATCAGGGCCATGGCATGGTTTTGGTCAGCACACTGATATTAGGTACATATTTGTTTGAATACGTTAATGAATCAGCCAGTTTGTTTGGAGATTATACTTTGGTTAGACTTGATAACAAGTATTGTTATTAAAAAAAACATTATGGAATCTGCCGTACAAAATAAATACACATTTCAGTAGTAGGAATTTTTTTATTACAAAAAAAAATATATACATATTTTCGTCATATATTAAACTATATTTATTAGGTTAAAACAATACAAATTATTTTTTCCGTGTCTTTTTAAAGGGGGTTGGAAGGGAGGCTCCCCTACTCCGACTTCTTGTCACCCGTGATGTAGAGGAGTCAGAGGAACCAGGCAATGGGGCAAGGCAAGCGGGTTGTGTCCGACGAGGTGAAGGTGCAGGGTCAGGGGATGGGGATGGGGCCACGACAGGCGATGGGGAAGTGGGCACAACAGGGGATTGGCCATAGCCATGAGCAAAGGCTAAACACATAAAACGACATAATTCGGGGTCAGGGAGGGCGGACGCGACAGACACATCAGGGAGGGCGGAGGCGACAGACAACTGGGTATGGGGGCTGCCGAACAAATAATCTGAGCTGGGTGAAGGGATTGTGCCGGAGGTGCGTTGGGAGTGGGCATGCAAGATATCACCCAGGAGTGTTGCAATATTTGTCACTGAAGTATTTAAATTATCCATTTTGGTGGCGAGTGTCGTCAGTAAAGAGGTGTGTGTGCTCATGAAATCGGAGAGTGTGTTAGTGAGACTGGTGATTTGCTGATCCGTGTGTTGGACAGTGCTTGATATTTGTGACAGGTGAACATTCTGTGCAAGAGTGACGTCTTTAAGATTTTGGGCTGCGTGTGCGAGTGTCCGCTGCCTTACATATTCAGCTGGAGGCAGCTAAGGCTCCTCCACATCACGGGCAACTTCATCATCCACTGGTGAAGCAGGCGCCTGCTGCTCACATGCTGTAGAGAGATAATAATTAAAATAAAGTAATTAGAATCAATGAGTAAGGTGCGATATTATATTGGCAAAAACATCTTACAACGCGTGATGTAGCATTGGTAAAGTGTCAGCTTCCCTTGAATGTGCTAGCAGCCCTTTCCGCTCCCCAAATACAAACATTGCCACTTATGGTCTGACATTTTAGGATGAGCCCTACATATTGAGACCATTTGTCTTCAGTGTGTAAATTTAATTTCCTACTATGTGATAGGCAAACACATTGTGCAATTGAAGTTTACCTTCACACACACATCCTGAGAGTTGACACTTTTACTCAGACAGATACAAAGCTTTACAGACATTAAGTAAGCAAACTCATCATGTACCTAGTGGAGCGGCCTCTCCTGTTCGGGGTGGGCTAGAGCCAGTGTCTATGTCGCCCACCCCAACTATCTCCACCAGGGCTATTGCAGCCCTCGCCCGCTCCTCGAGGGGTGTTAAAGTAGTACGTAGTCGAGGCCCCCCACCAGTGCCTTGAGCATGCCTGTGAATCTCAACAAGCTTCGCTTTCAGGCGTCCTTTATAGTCTGCCCATCTGTGGAATAGACAAACATTATTGCCTCACATAGTACCTTCAACTCAAAATGACACATTTTTCAATCAAATACATTGCACATTTGCTAATCACACCAATTTAACCTTCACATACAGTAATACAGATTTTGCTCTTTTGAAGCGCGTATAATGTGGTAAACATATTATGTCAATGTGACCAAGGGCCATGGTGTTAGTTTCTGAAAACAAAGGGCCTGATCAACAAATGCATTGGAGTCACAAGGTGGTTTCACCTCACAGGTGACTAATGCTACTATGTCACAATATCCATATTTATCTCTAGCGATATATATATATATTATTTGACAAATAGACACAGTCAGTAAAGTTAAATAGGGCTATTATTTTTAAATTTAATTTGTACCTTTTCTGTACTTCAACCTTTGTACGCTCATACGGAGATATTTCATTGATGAGCCTTGTGATTTCCTGCCAATGCGTTTGGCGCTCACGTCCGGTTATTTGGCGGTTCCCACTGTGGAACCTCGCCAGAACCCCTTCTACCAGCACCTCCAGCTCCTCCTGTATGAAGTTGTTTTTACGCCTAGTTGGCAGCCCTGGTGCCTCCACATTACTTGGGCCAGCATCAGACATATTCCTATTTCAAAGATAAGTTGTGTCTTTATAGGCAATGCACACAGTCAGGTGGTGATACAGAATCTAAGCACATTCCCCCCCTACATAAGGTACAATTTCACAAACTTCTAACTAGGTCTAAAACACATGCCCCTTATTATAATAAACATTGTGGTTTGTCTATTTAACGGCCATTTAGTTTGACCGCTGCATTTTGACTGACATATTAGTCAAATACTATAGCAACATTCTCCTACTACTACTACTACTACTCTTCACTTTTCAAACCATAAAATTGGTTTACAGGTTAGCAACACACCAAAATTAAGGATATCACTCAGTTGCAAACCCTATATTGTGTAATTATTATTAATATTTGGTTACAAATCAGCCAGCAACACACTTAAGTGTGTACTCCAAATGCAATTGTGGAGGTATGTGGGCAAAATAAGTGTATACATTTGGACCCATGTGTCCATCAATGCAATGAGCTAGTTATTATGCCGTTGAACATGGATAAGTTTCAAAAGAACTTAGCATACTGTAGGCTACTATTGAAAACTTTACATGTTAAATGTGAGGCCAGAGGCCCTTTGCTTACCAGTTTTTTTTACATTCCGGCCACACATATTGCAGAGCAAACAGTTTGCTACATTAGGAGATAAAAATATTTTTGCACTATCCAGAAATTTCAGATAAATTATTATACTTACTTGTCTCCAAAGTTTGGCACAAAAGACAAAAAATATTTTGATAGTCAACTGGGTAATGCGTGGTATGGCCTGCAATAAAAAAACCAAATTAATTTTTATAAGCAAGGAAAGGTAATGTGGTAAACCAAACTAACCTCCTAATTTGATTATGGATAAGGTTCAAAAGAACTTAGCATACTGTAGGCTGAAAACTTTATTGCAGAGCAAACAGTTTGCTACATTAGGAGAACACAAAAAATACTAAAATCTTACAATCTCTGATTTAGTTTGGTACTTACTGTTTGTTGTTGGCTTCTTAGACCAATCATCCAAATGTAATGAAATCTTGACTGTGCTCTATCCAGGCTAAAAAGTGAATGAACAGGCACTAGACCAAAGCACAGGTGGGTTTAAATGGAGTGTTAATTTAATAAACCAGGTGTACACTCTTCTTCCTAATTGCGGAGCACACGGTACTCGTCTCAGTGCAGGCGCCCGCCATGTTCTTGGTGGGAGAGACAATCAGAGTCACAACACAGGTGTGTGAAAGCTCCGCGTGTGACGTGAGCACGCCCATACGTGCTCAGCGAACCAATCGGAACGCAGAGGCCCCCATTTTGTGTTATAGACATTATACCAAAATGAGGGCTGCAATTTTCAGCAGGCGTGAGCTGAGAGTCCTTGCAGAGGGTATGGACAATGTACCCTCTGGACGGTATGTGTCCAACGAGGTGAAGGTGCGGGCCTATCAAAGGGTCCGCAGACGCCTCCGCCTCCGATACAACATTCGGCGGAGCACCGTTCAGCTCCAACGGCGGTGGAGCGATCTCCGGCGCCGCCAGCCCCAGCTTCTGGAGGAGCTCTGTAGGGAGATCAGAATAAGTGAGTTCTCTACTAATCGCCAAAAAAAAGTCAACATATATATATATTTGCTCTATGGCCCTGATTCATGAAGGATCCTTAACTTGAGAAACTTCTTATTTCAGTCTCCTGGACAAAACCATGTTACAATGCAAGGGGTGCAAATTAGTGTTCAGTTTTGCACATAAGTTAAATACTGACTGTTTTTTCATTTAGCACACAGATACTTGATAGATTATTTGTACACGGAAGTTTAAAGTTGATATTTGTGTGCTACATGAAAAAGCAGTCAGTATTTAATTTATGGTCAAAACAGATTACTAATTTGCACCCCTTGCATTGTAACATGGTTTTGTCCAGGAGACTGAAATAAGAAGTTTCTCAAGTTAAGGATCCTTAATGAATCAGGCCCTATGTTTGTAAATATGTTCACCCTAAACACCTGACATGGCCTACATAACAATGTGCAAGCACACTATAAAGGTCATGCCCCTTCCAGTGCACCCAAAAAGCTTTGGCTCCTGTGTCCTAAATGTGTCTGCTAACCATTTACTGACCTAAATGTTTTTGTGTGACAATTCTCACCATTAAGTGTGGTTTAGGAAATCAGGCATTCTAAGTCTTGACCCGAGTGCTGTAACTTGCTAGTCTAACCTTAAAAACATTTTGGAGTGGAAGATGTGTTGTCATTATTGGGCCAAGATTTAAAAGGCACGTTTCAAATACAAAACACCTTAGTGTTTAGACTGATTTTTGCAAGCTCCCATAAGATGCAAACAGATTAGATAGTGTGCTAGATATAGCTAATCAATCATTACTTAACTGCCTATTTAGACTCTTTTAGACTGTAAGGTAGTCCCAACAAAGGGTGATTTCCAAAGTATACTCAACATTCAAAGCTTTTTGACCTCCATCCACTAATTCGGTGGTCCTGTAAAGAGAGAACTAATTGACCAGGGCCAAGGGAGTTTGATGACTTAAAAGCACCTACATGAAAAAAACATACTACGGCCAAATGTGAACAAAACCTAATTAGGCGGCCAGTAGTATGTTTGGGGAGTGTGGTAGACAACACATGCAAATATGGAGCAAGCCTCCAAACTCCACACATATGTAACTATCATCAGGGAGTTGAACTCCTGACCCCAGTGCTGTGAGGCAGACGTGCTAACTACTAGACCACAGTGCTGGGCTGACAAGTCATGTGAAATGCTTTGTGTTCATCATGTTTACCTCCTTGCATTGTTAGTAGCAAATATTTATGCCTGCTGACAATGTAAAGTTGATTAAATATGTATGATCACCTGATTGTCAAAATACAATAGTTTTTTTCAAATGGTGATTGTGTTAACATGTCCTTTTGTTTATATTTCCTTTTTTCAAACAGACCGAGCACGCTGGGAACGCCGCCAACGCCGCCGGGCATTCGTCGAGGCGCAGGCAGCTGAGGAGGAGGAGGAGGAGCAGCAGCCAGTGGCGGTGGCAGTGCCACTGTCATCGGAGGAGGAGGAGGCGGCAGTGGCAGTGTCGCAGGAGGAGGAGGAGGCGGTGCCAGTGGCAGTGTCGCAGGAGGAGGAGGAGGAGGCGGTGCCAGTGGCAGTGTCGCAGGAGGAGGAGGTGGCAGTGTCGGAGGAGGAGGAGGAGGCGGTGCCAGTGGCAATGGCAGTGGAGGAGCAGGAGGAGGAGGAGGCGGTGCCAGTGGCAGCAGCGGTGGAGGAGGACGAGGAGCAGGCTGACCGGGAGCCCCAGGATTTAGCGGACTCCACATCAGGCAGCCAAGAGGCAGTGGAGTTGGAAGATTGTAAGTATTTGCGATAAGTGATGGACATAGTTATACAAGATTGACATGTGCATTATACTTGTACATAATCCCTGCTGTGACATATGTTGATTAAATGGTGCCTTAAATGCCACAGGTCGAACACTTATAATATCTGCCTATACATTTTAGGCGCATTAAACACTCAAACCACAGCCATAGCCATCTTAACACATGGGCACGCAGGGCATTGGGCAAAACAATGTGGCCGCTAGCCTGGTCAACTCGTCAGTATATTAATGACTTGTTTATAAAATCTAATATACACCAAAATCGTTTGAATTCCTGTGAGTGATTGTATAGGTAGTGGCCCATGTAGTGCATAGGACCTGGGGCCAATAATGCTGGATAAGACAACCCTGTACATGGCCCTCTCCCCGTGGCTCACCAGAATTTAGTACATTGATTCAAATGCCTTCTCGATGTCTAATGTGCGTGCAAATGGTTTTGTGGCCAGAGGCCTAAGTTTTGAAAGTAATGTAACAGTAAACATCTCTAGTAAATCCTGTCTGTTTGATGAAATATGTATCCATGTATGTAATGTTTAATTTCTGATTTCTTTCAGCACCCACTGAGGAAGCTGCCAATTGGGCTCCACCACCACCCACCGCAGCAGAACTTATGGCCCACATGGGTGAATTAGCGGACGACCTGGAAGGCCTCCACCTACATTTGGCAAACATTGTAGCCAACATTCGCTTCAAATTGGCGTACTCTGGGTCATTTGAATGATAAATTTTTTTGTATTTTTTTTTCTGATGTAAATAGTTCATAAACATTGTTGCGTTGTACAAATATATACGTTTATCAAAAAACAAACCTTGGTGTGTGTGTCTTTATTCATCTCATTACACAACATGTGGGTATAAATAATAGTCCGAAAAGAGTAATGAAGAAAGATGTTTTGCTTATAACATCATTTGTATAGCACAAAAGGATTTCTTTAGCTGTTTGCATGTTATCCAAAAGTAACATGTGCCCTCCACGAACAAGCCACCCCTATAAGAGGTATTGCATCTGTAGGCCCTGTGTGCAAGATAAAATCCAAAAATGTCAAACGCTCTAGCTAGTTACCAATTCCCCCAAATACATATGTCATTGTAGTGATAGTCCAAGGTTACATTCAAGTAACAGAGCAAAGCCAGTGACACATTGAAGAGAGCCTCGAAAGTGTACCCAGAAGTGGCGTCAGTGGTGTAAGGCAGAAGTGCAAGCGAGGCAAAGGACCATGGTACTGGAGTGTGGAGAGCGGCCTGTTTGGATACAGCTGAGTACATGACATAACGTGTACGCCATGGATCCAGATGAAAGTCTATTTGCTGACAATGTTGCATTTACCTCCAAGGAAGCTGTCACCTACAACACCCCCCCCCCTCTTAGTCCATTTAGAATACTCAATGTCAGCATGCACCTAATACTGTGCATGTGAAGTATAGGCCGTGAGGCTTCTTGGATTTTCCCTCCAAATAAATATTTACTTTCAATACAGTATAAATCAGAGGGCATATTTTACAATATGGTTGAGCGTGTATAACAAATGCAAAATAAAAAAAGAAAGCATTGTGTCCCATTTCTTGTTAGGATAATGATTCCAGTCCACACATTAGTTATGGGTATGCTCAGTATTTGAACTCATGTCTGCTGTGTTGTGAGTCCAAAGTGCTAACCAGTGAGCTACCTGTGATATTGGTATTTTGTAAGTAATTTGTGTGAATAATGTAGAGTAGTATTAAGTGTGAGGTGTCTGTGTAGCACGCATGCTGTATTGTTGGTGTTGTCTGTGTATTTTTATGTCTCAGGTTGGGGTAGCGGGTAGCTGTCCCCATTTGCATACAGTCATTCCTGAGTTGTAATCCAGACAGAAACCCTTCCTCTGTGTGGAGGTTGTATATACACTCTTGTGTGTATCCTTTATGGAAGAGTATGCTATGCATTCATTTTGCTGAAAAGGCAAAGATGTATTCACACCACATACATTTTAATACATTCGTTATTTATGTGTTTTTAATGTAGCCATGTGCATGCATTTTGCATACTATACGGCGACTTGAAATCGAAGAAATCCTAAACACAGATCGTGAGCAATGTGTTTTTTACAAGTGTGTATTAGGTTAATTAGTAGCAAAGGAAAAACAACCGTCCAGAGTGTTGCACATCATTGTTATTTGTCAGTGATTAATCAGTAGAGAGCTATGTTGTAAAAATAAGCCCCAGGCATTTATGTTGTGTTGTGTGTAAACAAACTGTTGGTCCCTCCCACAGTGGGCGTGAGGTTTGCATTGCTTGGCTTGTCGTCAATCAGTTGAGAGCCGTCGCTTATGCGTGTAGCATGTTTAAAGATCCGCAGGTGGGTGTGTTTTCTAACGTTTGCGCTGCTTATTTCCGTCACTTAGACCACATGGGGGTGTGTTTTTGCTGTTTGAGGTGCTTATTTCGGTTTACGTCACTCAAAGTATGCAAGGCAGATGCGTATGCGTTTGCGAACTTTGATGAATCGGGCCCCTGATCTTTATCTGTGCCCTAAAAGAAATGGATATGCATCAGTACAGACATCCATTGGTCTCCCAAAATATACAATAGTTTCTCTTCCTGCCATACACTCAACCCTCCAAACCATCAGTAATAAGAATTCTCATCAGAGCTATTCAGACGAACGAGATTCCATAAGATAAATTCATCATGTCAGTGGGAGGGCAGAATAAAGAAGGGAAGTTTTACTCAACTCACCTTTGACACCCTTCAGTGTAGATCCAACATAAACCATCACATTCCAGTTCAAGGATCACAAATCATCTATCCAGGGCCTTAATTAGGGCTGTGCAACAGGGGCCACCGCAACGCTTAATGGGGTGGGGGGGGGGGGGGGGGGGGAGAGGAACAGTTTAGAAATATTTTAGGTACGTTTGGTTAAAAATGAGGTCTAGGGGGGGGCGGAATTTGCCTTTCTCGCTCCAGGCGCTAGAATTCCAAGTTACGGCTCTGCATTTATCCATCAACATCCTGCAAATAAATACACTAGTTAGAATCTGAGAGAAAGACAAAGCTCTAGAACCAACAGCTTCAGGAGTTCTATGCTTTTCATTGTTCTTTCAAAGTGAGCTAGTTTGACTCATCACTGCAGATGAAAGCAAAGTACAAAGGCCTCAAATATTATGGTAATATCATGGCGGCCTGAATAAACTAGTGAAAGTACCCCATTATTGAATTGTACATGCAGGTGAGGTAGCCTGAATCATAGATGGGGAAAAATTGCCTAAATAAGCAGAAGGCTGCCAACAAGTAGTCCCTAAAATGTAGTTGGTGTATTCATAAGATTCAAGGGGGGGTATTCATTTGTTAGCGAGATCCCCGGAAAACGAGCGCTCGAAAAATATTAGCGTTAATACGGTAATTACTCGCTGAATTTCATCTCGCAGCCAGGGAGCTGCGAGATGAAATTCAGCGAGTAAACTACCGTATTAACGGTATTTACGCGCGTATTACCGCTAATATTTTTCGAGCACTCGTTTTTCAGGGGATCTCGCTAACAATTGAATACCCCCCATGGTATCTCTTTTGAATACCCTTGACTATTATACACAAGGTAACAATGTTGCACTTATTAAATAGCCTGTGATTCTATTGCACAAAAACGGACTCTAGGTGGCAGCAATGGATAATATATTTAAAGTATCTTTATCATAGATAACATTTATAAAGGTATGTTGTGTGAAGTAGGATAGATGGCCAAATATATTAAACACTGCTATTCAGTAGTGTTGTATAGTATATATTACATAGACAGTGTATAGTTAGAATCTGCTCTCACATCGCTATCTGCTTGTACATCGGGTCACTGCTATTCAGAGATTTTGACTGATCAGTGCCTAAATAGATAGGCGCAGTCCGCTCATAGTATAGGGACACATTTATCATAGTTCGGCAAAAATGAAAAATCATTATTAATCCTTATCGCATGGATAAGGATTGAACCATTTGTCATGTTTCTGTGATCCTTTTTTAATAAATTTGTCACCTGCATCTCTAAACCTGTGCCAGTTTGAGAAGAGGGGTGACTTGGGGTTGTGTATTATGAATAGAGATGCTCACTGACCCCCGTGTTTTGGTTTTGTATCTGGATTACCATTTTGTTTTGGTTTTGCCAAACCGCCCTTGTGTGTTTTGGTTTTGTTTTGTTTTGCAATTTTGTTTAAAAAAAACAATGTTTTTGGACATAAAATAACCAAATTTAGTGCTCCCCCTGTTTCTTGGATAAGTAATGTAATTGTAAAGCTATATAATTATGAAAAAAACAGTTTAATTCCTGGTAGGCCTTCATTAATTCTATACACAAACCAGATTGTCTTTCTCTCCATCTATGCATATTGGCAATGCAGCCATCGTCTTTTGGTATATATTACACCCTACACTTATAGTTAAATATCTAAAGAAATGGACAAAGGCAGTTTGGTTTCTGTCTCTCTAGGCCCCCCTCCACTTGTAGAAAATAGTAAAAAATTCAGCTGTTATAGACTGTACAATATAAATTGAAATATACACAGAGTGACCCCAAACTGCCTTTGTCTGCCTTTGTAGTTTCACAACACACACAGATTTTGAAATAAAATAAATTGCCCTATTTTAGTTCTAGGTCGTAATATAGTTAGGAAATTCTTCTGAAATCCATTGTGAGAAACACCCCTCACCCCTATAATAACTGACACAAATGTCTGCTATAAACACCAACCACTGAATGACTGTGACCCTTCCCTTAGCCACTAGCCAATCACAAGTGTCCAGCGTGGGAATATGCATGTGATTGGCTGAGCAGCTTATGGGACATGTCACACATATGCGTGTTTGGGCGCAGTAAGAAAAGGGTCACTGAAGAAGATACAACGCTCTCTTGCGGTTACCGCCATCATGACGCAATAAGCTATATGCTTACAGGTGACACAACCGCGCAAAACTAGACGAAGACACAGAATTTGCTCTGCAGGCCGTAATGTTATAATACACCCCCCCCCCCCCCCATCTCTGAGTGAGAACACAGAGCAACAAATGCAGCAATCAATGCTCACAAGTGATGACAGATTTATTGCAAACATAAAGATGGGGCCTATTCAGTTTTGTCCCAGTACCCCAGGTCTTTTTGTTCTTATTAAAAATTCCCATTGTAAACTAATGTGCCCACGAGAGACCTGATCAGTTCACTGAGCTGCAATGAGTGAACTGCAGCGTATAACCAACAGGGAGCACAGTATGTTTTGGAAAATATACTATAGATTAATAACAATGACCAAATATTTCATATTATCTGTATAAAAAATGTACTAGGTCCTGGAACTCAATTTTACAGTACAACTTTCAGTGTTTTTACTGTGGTTTTAATAATAAAAATAATATAATAATGACTATAATAACATAATAAACATTACTTTACTGCACTGATTTTTTCCAAATCACTTTATCATCTCTTAAAAGAACTTGTAGAAGTTTCCTCCTAATTAGTTCCACCCCGAATATCTGATTCCACCAACTCATTGCAGCCAGTGGGAGAAATCCACCGTTCGCTCGCTACTGCGCATGCTCAGAATCAGCCGATAGCTCGCTACTGCGCATGCTCAGAATCAGCCGATAGCTCGCTACTGCGCATGCTCATAAGCCACCGGTAGCTCGCTACTGCGCATGATAAGAATCAGTCAATAGCTCGCTACTGCGCATGTTCAGAATCAGCCGATAGCTCGCTACTGCGCATGCTCAGAATCCACCGGTTGCTCGCTACTGCGCATGCTAAGAATCAGTCAATAGCTCGCTACTGCGCATGTTCAGAATCAGCTGATAGCTCGCTACTGCGCATGCTCAGGAACCACCGATAGCTCGCTACTGCGCATGCTCAGAATCAGTCGATAGCGCGCTACTGCGCATGCTCAGAATCCACCGGTTGCTCGCTACTGCGCATGCTCAGAATCAGCCGATAGCTCGCTACTGCGCATGCTCAGGAACCACCGATAGCTCGCTACTGCGCATGCTCAGAATCAGTCGATAGCTCGCTACTGCGCATGCTCAGAATCCACCGGTTGCTCGCTACTGCGCATGCTCAGAATCAGTTGATAGCTCGCTACTGCGCATGCTCAGAATCCACCGGTTGCTCGCTACTGCGCATGCTCTGAAAAAGTCGAAAGCTAGTTACTGCGCATGCTCAGAATCCCCGGTAGCTCGCTACTGCGCATGCTCAGAATCAGTCGATAGTTTGCTACTGCGCATGCTCAGAAGCCACCGTTTGCTCGCTACTGCGCATGCTCAGAATCAGTCAATAGCTCGCTACTGCGCATGTTCAGAATCAGCTGATAGCTCGCTACTGCGCATGCTCAGAATCTACTGATTGCTCGCTACTGCGCATGCTCAGAAGCAGTCGATAGCTCGCTACTGCGCATGCTCAGAATCCACGGTTGCTCGCTACTGCGCATGCTCAGAAAAGGTCAAAAGCTAGCTACTGCGCATGCTCAGAAATAGTCGATAGCTCGCTACTGCGCATGCTCAGAATCAGCCGATAGCTCGCTACTGCGCATGCTCAGAATCAGTCGATAGCGCGCTACTGCGCATGCTCAGAATCCACCGTTTGCTCGCTACTGCGCATGCTCAGAACCAGCCGATAGCTCGCTACTGCGCATGCTCAGGAACCACCGATAGCTCGCTACTGCGCATGCTCAGAATCAGTCGATAGCTCGCTACTGCGCATGCTCAGAATCCACCGGTTGCTCGCTACTGCGCATGCTCAGAAATAGTCGATAGCTCGCTACTGCGCATGCTCAGAAGCAGCCGATAGCTCGCTACTGCGCATGCTCAGAATCCCCAGTAGCTCGCTACTGCGCATGCTCAGAATCAGTCGATAGTTTGCTACTGCGCATGCTCAGAATCAGCCGATACCTCGCTACTGCGCATGCTCAGAAGCCATCGTTTGCTCGCTACTGCGCATGCTCATAATCAGTCAATAGCTCGCTACTGCGCATGTTCAGAATCAGCTGATAGCTCGCTACTGCGCATGCTCAGAATCTACCGGTTGCTCGCTACTGCGCATGCTCAGAATCAACCGATAGCTCGCTACTGCGCATGCTCAGAATTCACCGATAGCTCGCTACTGCGCATGCTCAGAATCAGTCGATAGCTCGCTACTGCGCATGCTCAGAATCCATCGGTTGCTCGCTACTGCGCATGCTCAGAAAAGGTCGAAAGCTAGCTACTGCGCATGCTCAGAAATAGTCGATAGCTCGCTACTGCGCATGCTCAGAATCAGCCGATAGCTCGCTACTGCGCATGCTCAGAAACCACCGGTAGCTCGCTACTGCGCATGCTCAGAATCAGTCGATAGCTCGCTACTGCGCATGCACAGAAGCCATCGTTTGCTCGCTACTGCGCATGCTCATAATCAGTCAATAGCTCGCTACTGCGCATGTTCAGAATCAACCGATAGCTCGCTACTGCGCATGCTCAGAATCTACCGGTTGCTCGCTACTGCGCATGCTCAGAATCAACCGATAGCTCGCTACTGCGCATGCTCAGAATTCACCGATAGCTCGCTACTGCGCATGCTCAGAATCAGTCGATAGCTCGCTACTGCGCATGCTCAGAATCCATCGGTTGCTCGCTACTGCGCATGCTCAGAAAAGGTCGAAAGCTAGCTACTGCGCATGCTCAGAAATAGTCGATAGCTCGCTACTGCGCATGCTCAGAATCAGCCGATAGCTCGCTACTGCGCATGCTCAGAATCAGCCGATAGCTCGCTACTGCGCATGCTCAGAAACCACCGGTAGCTCGCTACTGCGCATGCTCAGAATCAGTCGATAGCTCGCTACTGCGCATGCTCAGAATCCACCGGTTGCTCGCTACTGCGCATGCTCAGAAGCAGCCGATAGCTCGCTACTGCGCATGCTCAGAAACCATCGGTTGCTCGCTACTGCGCATGCTCAGAAAAGGTCGAAAGCTAGCTACTGCGCATGCTCAGAAATAGTCGATAGCTCGCTACTGCGCATGCTCAGAATCAGCCGATAGCTCGCTACTGCGCATGCTCAGAAACCACCGGTAGCTCGCTACTGCGCATGCTCAGAAGCAGCCGATAGCTCGCTACTGCGCATGCTCAGAATCCACCGGTTGCTCGCTACTGCGCATGCTCAGAAGCAGCCGATAGCTCGCTACTGCGCATGCTCAGAATCAGTCAATAGCTCGCTACTGCGCATGTTCAGAATCAGCTGATAGCTCGCTACTGCGCATGCTCAGAATCTACTGATTGCTCGCTACTGCGCATGCTCAGAAGCAGTCGATAGCTCGCTACTGCGCATGCTCAGAATCCACGGTTGCTCGCTACTGCGCATGCTCAGAAAAGGTCAAAAGCTAGCTACTGCGCATGCTCAGAAATAGTCGATAGCTCGCTACTGCGCATGCTCAGAATCAGCCGATAGCTCGCTACTGCGCATGCTCAGAATCAGTCGATAGCGCGCTACTGCGCATGCTCAGAATCCACCGTTTGCTCGCTACTGCGCATGCTCAGAACCAGCCGATAGCTCGCTACTGCGCATGCTCAGGAACCACCGATAGCTCGCTACTGCGCATGCTCAGAATCAGTCGATAGCTCGCTACTGCGCATGCTCAGAATCCACCGGTTGCTCGCTACTGCGCATGCTCAGAAATAGTCGATAGCTCGCTACTGCGCATGCTCAGAAGCAGCCGATAGCTCGCTACTGCGCATGCTCAGAATCCCCAGTAGCTCGCTACTGCGCATGCTCAGAATCAGTCGATAGTTTGCTACTGCGCATGCTCAGAATCAGCCGATACCTCGCTACTGCGCATGCTCAGAAGCCATCGTTTGCTCGCTACTGCGCATGCTCATAATCAGTCAATAGCTCGCTACTGCGCATGTTCAGAATCAGCTGATAGCTCGCTACTGCGCATGCTCAGAATCTACCGGTTGCTCGCTACTGCGCATGCTCAGAATCAACCGATAGCTCGCTACTGCGCATGCTCAGAATTCACCGATAGCTCGCTACTGCGCATGCTCAGAATCAGTCGATAGCTCGCTACTGCGCATGCTCAGAATCCATCGGTTGCTCGCTACTGCGCATGCTCAGAAAAGGTCGAAAGCTAGCTACTGCGCATGCTCAGAAATAGTCGATAGCTCGCTACTGCGCATGCTCAGAATCAGCCGATAGCTCGCTACTGCGCATGCTCAGAAACCACCGGTAGCTCGCTACTGCGCATGCTCAGAATCAGTCGATAGCTCGCTACTGCGCATGCTCAGAAGCCATCGTTTGCTCGCTACTGCGCATGCTCATAATCAGTCAATAGCTCGCTACTGCGCATGTTCAGAATCAACCGATAGCTCGCTACTGCGCATGCTCAGAATCTACCGGTTGCTCGCTACTGCGCATGCTCAGAATCAACCGATAGCTCGCTACTGCGCATGCTCAGAATTCACCGATAGCTCGCTACTGCGCATGCTCAGAATCAGTCGATAGCTCGCTACTGCGCATGCTCAGAATCCATCGGTTGCTCGCTACTGCGCATGCTCAGAAAACGTCGAAAGCTAGCTACTGCGCATGCTCAGAAATAGTCGATAGCTCGCTACTGCGCATGCTCAGAATCAGCCGGTAGCTCGCTACTGCGCATGCTCAGAATCAGTCGATAGCTCGCTACTGCGCATGCTCAGAATCCACCGGTTGCTCGCTACTGCGCATGCTCAGAAGCAGCCGATAGCTCGCTACTGCGCATGCTCAGAAACCATCGGTTGCTCGCTACTGCGCATGCTCAGAAGCAGCCGATAGCTCGCTACTGCGCATGCTCAGAAACCATCGGTTGCTCGCTACTGCGCATGCTCAGAAAAGGTCGAAAGCTAGCTACTGCGCATGCTCAGAAATAGTCGATAGCTCGCTACTGCGCATGCTCAGAATCAGCCGATAGCTCGCTACTGCGCATGCTCAGAAACCACCGGTAGCTCGCTACTGCGCATGCTCAGAAGCAGCCGATAGCTCGCTACTGCGCATGCTCAGAATCCACCGGTTGCTCGCTACTGCGCATGCTCAGAATCAGTCGATAGCTCGCTACTGCGCATGCTCAGAATCCATCGGTTGCTCGCTACTGCGCATGCTCAGAAAAGGTCGAAAGCTAGCTACTGCGCATGCTCAGAAATAGTCGATAGCTCGCTACTGCGCATGCCCAGAATCAGCCGATAGCTCGCTACTGCGCATGCTCAGAATCAGTCGATAGCTCGCTACTGCGCATGCTCAGAAGCAGCCGATAGCTCGCTACTGCGCATGCTCAGAAACCATCGGTTGCTCGCTACTGCGCATGCTCAGGAACCACCGATAGCTCGCTACTGCGCATGCTCAGAATCAGTCGATAGCTCGCTACTGCGCATGCTCAGAAATAGTCGATAGCTCGCTACTGCGCATGCTCAGAATCAGTCGATAGCTCGCTACTGCGCATGCTCAGAATCCACCGGTTGCTCGCTACTGCGCATGCTCAGAAATAGTCGATAGCTCGCTACTGCGCATGCTCAGAAGCAGCCGATAGCTCGCTACTGCGCATGCTCAGAATCCCCAGTAGCTCGCTACTGCGCATGCTCAGAATCAGTCGATAGTTTGCTACTGCGCATGCTCAGAATCAGCCGATACCTCGCTACTGCGCATGCTCAGAAGCCATCGTTTGCTCGCTACTGCGCATGCTCATAATCAGTCAATAGCTCGCTACTGCGCATGTTCAGAATCAGCTGATAGCTCGCTACTGCGCATGCTCAGAATCTACCGGTTGCTCGCTACTGCGCATGCTCAGAATCAACCGATAGCTCGCTACTGCGCATGCTCAGAATTCACCGATAGCTCGCTACTGCGCATGCTCAGAATCAGTCGATAGCTCGCTACTGCGCATGCTCAGAATCCATCGGTTGCTCGCTACTGCGCATGCTCAGAAAAGGTCGAAAGCTAGCTACTGCGCATGCTCAGAAATAGTCGATAGCTCGCTACTGCGCATGCTCAGAATCAGCCGATAGCTCGCTACTGCGCATGCTCAGAAACCACCGGTAGCTCGCTACTGCGCATGCTCAGAATCAGTCGATAGCTCGCTACTGCGCATGCTCAGAAGCCATCGTTTGCTCGCTACTGCGCATGCTCATAATCAGTCAATAGCTCGCTACTGCGCATGTTCAGAATCAACCGATAGCTCGCTACTGCGCATGCTCAGAATCTACCGGTTGCTCGCTACTGCGCATGCTCAGAATCAACCGATAGCTCGCTACTGCGCATGCTCAGAAACCACCGGTAGCTCGCTACTGCGCATGCTCAGAAGCAGCCGATAGCTCGCTACTGCGCATGCTCAGAATCCACCGGTTGCTCGCTACTGCGCATGCTCAGAAGCAGCCGATAGCTCGCTACTGCGCATGCTCAGAATCAGTCGATAGCTCGCTACTGCGCATGCTCAGAATCCATCGGTTGCTCGCTACTGCGCATGCTCAGAAAAGGTCGAAAGCTAGCTACTGCGCATGCTCAGAAATAGTCGATAGCTCGCTACTGCGCATGCCCAGAATCAGCCGATAGCTCGCTACTGCGCATGCTCAGAAACCACCGATAGCTCGCTACTGCGCATGCTCAGAATCAGTCGATAGCTCGCTACTGCGCATGCTCAGAAGCAGCCGATAGCTCGCTACTGCGCATGCTCAGAAACCATCGGTTGCTCGCTACTGCGCATGCTCAGGAACCACCGATAGCTCGCTACTGCGCATGCTCAGAATCAGTCGATAGCTCGCTACTGCGCATGCTCAGAATCCACCGGTTGCTCGCTACTGCGCATGCTCAGAAATAGTCGATAGCTCGCTACTGCGCATGCTCAGAATCAGCCGATAGCTCGCTACTGCGCATGCTCAGAAACCACCGGTAGCTCGCTACTGCGCATGCTCAGAATCAGTCGATAGCTCGCTACTGCGCATGCTCAGAATCCACCGGTTGCTCGCTACTGCGCATGCTCAGAAGCAGCCGATAGCTCGCTACTGCGCATGCTCAGAAACCAACGATAGCTCGCTACTGCGCATGCTCAGAATCAGTCGATAGCTCGCTACTGCGCATGCTCAGAATCCATCGGTTGCTCGCTACTGCGCATGCTCAGAAAAGGTCGAAAGCTAGCTACTGCGCATGCTCAGAAATAGTCGATAGCTCGCTACTGCGCATGCTCAGAATCAGCCGATAGCTCGCTACTGCGCATGCTCAGAAACCACCGTTAGCTCGCTACTGCGCATGCTCAGAATCAGTTGATAGCTCGCTACTGCGCATGCTCAGATGCAGCCGATAGCTCGCTACTGCGCATGCTCAGAAACCATCGGTTGCTCGCTACTGCGCATGCTCAGAAACCATCGGTTGCTCGCTACTGCGCATGCTCAGAAAAGGTCGAAAGTTAGCTACTGCGCATGCTCAGAAATAGTCGATAGCTCGCTACTGCGCATGCTCAGAATCAGCCGATAGCTCGCTACTGCGCATGCTCAGAAACCACCGGTAGCTCGCTACTGCGCATGCTCAGAATCAGTCGATAGCTCGCTACTGCGCATGCTCAAAAGCAGCCGATAGCTCGCTACTGCGCATGCTCAGAAAAGGTCGAAAGCTAGCTACTGCGCATGCTCAGAAATAGTCGATAGCTCGCTACTGCGCATGCTCAGAATCAGCCGATAGCTCGCTACTGCGCATGCTCAGAATCCACCGGTAGCTCGCTACTGCGCATGCTCAAAAGCAGCCGATAGCTCGCTACTGCGCATGCTCAGAAACCACGGATAGCTCGCTACTGCGCATGCTCAGAATCAGTCGATAGCTCGCTACTGCGCATGCTCAGAATCCATCGGTTGCTCGCTACTGCGCATGCTCAGAAAAGGTCGAAAGCTAGCTACTGCGCATGCTCAGAAATAGTCGATAGCTCGCTACTGCGCATGCTCAGAATCAGTCGATAGCTCGCTACTGCGCATGCTCAGAATCAGTCGATAGCTCGCTACTGCGCATGCTCAGAAACAGCCGATAGCTCGCTACTGCGCATGCTCAGAATCCACCGGTTGCTCGCTACTGCGCATGCTCAGAATCAGTCGATAGCTCGCTACTGCGCATGCTCAGAATCCACCGGTTGCTCGCTACTGCGCATGCTCAGAATCAGTCAATAGCTAGCTACTGCGCATGCTCAGAAGCCACCGTTCGCTCGCTACTGCGCATGCTCAGAAAATGTTCTAGTTCCTGGAACTCAATTTTACAGTACAACTTTCAGTGTTGTTACTGTGGTTTTAATAATAAAAATAATATAATAATTACTATAATAACATAATAAACATTACTTTACTGCACTGATTTTTTCCAAATCACTTTATCATCTCTTAAAAGAACTTGTAGAAGTTTCCTCCCAATTAGTTCCACCCCGAATATCTGATTCCACCAACTCACTGCAGCCAGTGGGGAGAGGGGACATTAATTGCTACATTTACCAGCTTCCTGCTCTCTCTTTGTTGCAGAATTTATATTGAATCATTATTTTAGTTTGGAAAGGGAGAGCGGAGATGTTGGGTTTGTATTGTGGGTATCTGCAACTTCTGTTGCTAGACCATTTCTTATTTGAGAAAAAGACAGCAGTGGGGGGCAACCATACACAGAGGCCCCCTGAAGATGGCAGTGGCTGCAGCACAAGTAAAGGTTAGATACACTCTTGTAGATGAAGCTTGCAAAGGGCTAGATATAGGAGAAGTTCTAATTAAGCTCATTGTTCATTTATAACCCTAATAAATCAGTCCACAGTGTTTATTATGTGCCAGGAATCTACAGATCCAGAGAGTGGGCTGAGTACAGCGTATATGGGGGATTTAGTGACTAATTGAGGGTACTGTCACATGCAATTGTCGGTGCAATTGGATTTTTGAACTACCAACCTGAATCACGTCCAGTGGACACAGCACATTGATTAAGACAGGTGGTAGATACAGCATTATACACATAATGTGTGAGCAGGGGGGCTATGCTGTACTATATACTGCAGCAAGGACTATTCCTGGATTCTGGGAATGATCTATACCATTGAGCTATTTCCCGTGTAGACAGATATATTCTGATATCTTAGGCACCAATATATCCTCTGTGACAGCAATTCTTATTTGTAGTATTTATAGATTTATGTTTATTTTTTAAGCTGTTTGTTAGGTGCATTAGACATCCAGTAGGTGGCGTGCGAGCAGCACAAACTTCCCCACATTACTTGCTGTATAGTTGACAGCCAGTAGGTGGCGTGCGAGCAGCACAAACCTCTTCACATTACTTGCTGTATAGCTGACAGCCAGTAGATGGCGTGCGAGCAGCACAAACCTCCCCACATTACTTGCTGTATAGTTGACAGCCAGTAGATGGCGTGCGAGCAGCACAAATCTACTCACATTATTTGCTGTATAGCTGACAGCCAGTAGATGGCGTGCGAGCAGCACAAACCTCCCTACATTACTTGCTGTATAGCTGACAACCAGTAGGTGGCTGCTGCTCTCACAGCTGTTAGCCAGTATGTGACGTGAGAGCAGCATAGACCTTCCATATTACTAGCAGTATCAGAGGCAGCCAGTAGATGGCGTGCGGGCAGCACAAACCTCCTCACATCACCAGCAGTATCAGATGCAACCAGTAGATGGCGTGCAAGCAGCACAAACCTCCCAACACTACTTGCCGTACAGCTGACAGCCAGTAGGTGGCGTGCGAGCAACACAGACCTCCTCACATCACCAGCAGTATTGCTGTCAGCCAGTAGGTGGCAGGCGAGCAGCACAGACTGCACATTACTGCAGATTAAGGGCTAATTAGTGCGCACAGCTTTTGTAATTAGGGACTTTCCAGAAACCATTTGTTCTTCTGAGTTGTCCCTACACTGAATGCAGGGACTGAACGTGTCCGGTTTATGAGTTTTACTTTCAGCAATGAAAGACCCATCACACAAACTTCTTTCTCCGCTGAATATCCTTAATAAGTTGCAGCCAGTTGGGAGTTAGAGTCTCGGGGGGGAGGGGAGACTGTGCCCCCCAGGTGTCTTCTATCCTAGAAAACCACAAGTGATGTAACATGTTGCAACTAATCCAAGTTAGGGAAAACTGAGTTTTAGGTACATCTGATTCCTGCTCACATTCTGGGACTTCCAGGCTCTTTACACACAGATAATAATATTTTATTCTTACAATGGGCAGCGCACCGGTAACTTTGTAACACCTTGCCCACAGAGCTTATAATCTATAGCGATAATTTGAGCCCTACACACAAGAAATACATGTTGGAGATGACGGGTGGAGAGATTCCGGGGTGAGGTTTTATGAACAGATTATTTAAATGGATCTTTATATTTGTGTTTCACATCATTCGCTTCCTTTCTGTTGTGTGACCAGTTGTAGCCTCACAATATTTACTATTTGTTAACATTTATTTATATAGCGCCAGCATATTCTGTAGCGCTTTACAATTGGTAAGAATTTTCCAGTATTTTAGTATTTTCTCAGGAAATTTCCCAGCAGAGATTAGATCCATCTTTCATAATAATGTACAATATACATAAGATTTATGACCTCTAATCTGCTGTCATGTATTCTAATCACGTTTTACATTTAATATTAGTACAGCCATGTGCATTTATTTATAGTGTATACTGTGTAAAGCCTGTACTTTAATATAGGATGTAACGACCGGTCCGTTATAACCTCATGACATACAAGTTACCTGTTTAGGATTTGTCTTCACCTCCGCAATTTACCTGCTGTATTTTGCTTTGTAAACACATGAAAACTGCTAGAAAAAATAAGTAACAATCTAATAACAAGTCCAACTTAGTCATTGGAGCGTTGGTCGTGTTTCCTGCAGGAGACCCATGAATGGCGCTTTGTGACTGAGTGTAAACGCTTTCAGCAGTTTCCTGCGTTTCAGAAGACTCAGATTATATGGAGCCAGATTGTTGCTGAGGCCGTAACACTAATATCATTAAAGTAACCACAGGTGTGAAAATGTGGCGCCGCCGCTGTAGCGTCCGGTAGATCTGTAGCGTCCGGGAGATCTGTAGCGTCCGGGAGATCTGTAGCGTCCGGGAGATCTGTAGCGTCCGGGAGATCTGTAGCGCAATTACCAGATATTTATTGAGCTTTTTATGCTGGTTCTGCAGCAGATTTCCGGTGTAATCATTATACTGCGCTGCTTTGTGGGGGTGTTAAGGCGGGTTATAAATCCTACATCACCCGGACCCGTCTACTTGTCGCCCCAGCCACGTGTGCTCCGCTCTCACTCTGAGTTCTGTGTCCCAGAAGAAAACTGGCACAACCAGAAGACACAACGTCTGCTCCCTCTGGGGTCTATTTACCAAGCATTTTTCCTGTGGTAAACCCCCGAAAACAACAGTACTATTGAAGCATCACAGCAGATATCTCAGATATCTGCTGCTTTGCATTTCCTATCGTTTTTCTGAGCACTCCCCATAACAGTGTATGGGAAGTGCTCAGAACCGCTATGTATTAAAGGCTAACTAGAGAAAATTTTCTCTTTTTCTACATGTTAATGTACGTCATCTGAAGCCGGCGCCATCTGAAGCCGGAGCCATCTGAAGCTGGCGTACATTAACATATCTGAAAACTTTCGCGCTGTCCAGCTCTGCTCTGAAGAGCAGAGCTGGACAGCGCATGTGTGGAGGGATCATGTGATCCCTTCCTGTCACTGATCCTGCAGTTTGCCGGCCAGGATGTTACTGCGCATGCACTAACTATTCAGTCGGTGCATGCGCACTAACAAAAGAAGAAAGAAAAAAAAAGAGAAGATCATCGCAGCCTTGAAAAATGAGAAAAGACTGCGATGATCAGGTGGTTGCTATGGGTTACAGTACCTTTATATCACCTGACCTGTGCACTAGGTACTCTGTCATTATAGTACTGTTGGGAAGCTCAGGGACAGATCTGCTACACAGGAGCCCAGACACGGGGTGCAGATACATCACCCAGTTTTGCCTAATTTACAGAGCCCGAGCGCTGGATCCTGTGGTGTCGGGAGCAGACTTTACATGATGATGAAACTGAAGCTCCGGAGTGGAATTCAGAATATTATTTAATCCCTGAATTCCAACGTTTCAGGTACCAGAGTTATAATGAGATCTCCGGGGAGCAGAACTACGTATGAGGAGTGAATGAGACAATTCTCCAGTTACATTGCTGTCCCCCGGCTGTCGTATTGGGGGTGGAAGGGGGGGGTGTGTGCTGTATCACTCTGTGCTGCTTACACTGCGGTTAGATCGAGGTTTACAACTGGGGATTGGTTTAGATTTGGGTCTAGTAGCTGGGTTTGTGTTAGGTCTAGAAAGCTCAGGATAGATGTTTTGATAGGACCTGGGTGACCGTTAGGGTTCAGGTATAAATCCGATGACGACCACTTCCGCTCTGTGACTTTATATTTCCGGACAGCTGCTTATTTTGTGCTTATACCTGTGGCGGCGTGGGCTTCCTTCCGTCGCATGTTGCGCAGTTGGCGGTACCATCCTACGAGTGTCGGAGTGTAGCTGCTTCTATGGGGCAGATACAGTTCGGCGCGAGGTGCCGCGATTTGTCCCCGGAACAGTCCACGGAGACAGTGGCGGAACTGCCATTGGTGCATCGGCACCATGGAGATAACGGGGCCCGCTGCATGGGGAACTAGCGAGCTGCGGGCCCCTGTTCCCTCCTTCCTCTCACTTCCCTGCTCCGGGGCCTAAAGCTCACTTCTTCCGCCTCTGTGTGGAACGCTTTGCCTCAAATCCCTAGTGTCCCATAGAGACGTGAGAAACTGATCGGAGATTTGTTACCGTATTGGCCGGCAATATGCGCGGCCGGACCCAGGGGTCCCTGTGTCTGAAAGTTACGCTGCAGAGTAGCTGATGCAGCCAGTTTCATAGACGACCAGCGTTAGCGGATAGAGCAGACGGCGGGGGTAGCCTGCGGCCTGTTCCTGCGCGGTCACTGACGGCGTCGCTGGTTTGTGACATTATTAGCCCAGAGGTTCTCATCTGTGCTGCAATATCCATCAGTTAGGACCGTTTAGGTCTAATTGGCCCCAAATTGCAGCTAAAAATGCTGTTGGTCCACAATGGATGTCCAGATACATAGTAAGTCCAGGTAGATGAGGACGTCACAAGCGTTGGATCGCACTGCGAAATTAATATGTAATTATGTTTGTTTCTTGTTATCTCCTATAAGCCCGTGTTTGGGAAACATAAAACTTCTCTAAAGTTCCCATATATGAATATTCTGTCTAAACATAGCGTTGTACATTATGTATAATGCTTATTACAAAATTATTCAATTATTAAAAATTGACCTTCGTCTCTCTGTGTGTGTATATTAGGGAATTTAGACTGTAAGCTCCAATGGGGCAGGGACTGATGTGAGCGAGTTCTCTGTACAGCGCTGCGGAATTGGTAGCGCTATATAAATAGCTGATGATATTACAACAGTAGGGTGACTTCAGGCTCCAGATCTCAGTAACCTCTTGAGGATTTGCAGTCGTTTAAGTAAAGAGTTAAATTTGTTGGCGATGGTCCCGGAAGACCCCACTTAGAGCGAGTGAATCCCTGCGCTCGGTGTACCGGGAATAGTGAAATCCTGAGCTCCTCTCGGATGAACATGATGTAATTTAATCAGGTAATATACAAAGATTTCTGGGTTAATACGTAGCTGCGCAATGACGCTGACCTGGGCGCCGTTGGGGTATAATCAGCTGGTCAGTGACACCCGGGGGGAGTAAAATCAGAGGGGGCATCATTACAGGTAGTGGTGTTACAGGTTAATGGGGCAGAACAGGGAACAGCATTAAACAGCCATCGCTGCTGACGAGTCACTAACAGGCAGAGTTCATTTCCGGGATATCCTGCAAGTCCTGGCCTGTTCTACGGTCCTCTGGTTGTATAAGGATATTATTGCTGTATTTGGGGCCAGAATCAGTAATTAAGGAGACAAAGGGGTAAATTTAATAAAACTTTAAGACTTCTAAAAAGCAAAAGTGGTGGCGTTGCCCGTAGCAACCAATCGGATTCAGGCGAATGTGCTCAATGTATTAAGTAAATGAGAGCTAGAATCTGGTTGCTACGGGCAACTATATCTATCTCTATCTCTGTTTTCTTCAACAAGTGCAGTTACTTGAATGTAATAATTCTGTACAACATTCTTACTGTTAAAATTATTGTATTGGGAGCTGTGCTATAAATATTACCAAATAATGCAGCATTCATAAGTATTATGAGTATTGAAAGTAATAATGTATCTGGTGTGGGGCCCCCGGTTTGAGCACTGTCTGGGGCCCCTGGTACTTTTACTTTATCACTGCCCTTTGCACCGTTACCTGCAGGTAATGAAGAGATCGCTGGATTTTGTTACCACTTTTAGTTACAGGTGAAAGAACCGCTCTATGAATACTGCAGCAGTGAAGGGATTAATATTCCCTATATAATGGGACATTACATCCCTGCTCCACAACTGGACTCGGTGGCCGTTAGAAGCGTCAGCTCTGTGGTCACACTTGGTGTAGAGCCAGGTGCTGAGTCTTTGTTTCACTGGCTGATTCGTGTATGAAATCCCCAAGTCTTCATCCTCTGCCGGCCCCCAGGGGCCCCTATTTAGATACAGGCTTGCATCATTCAGCTCTTCATATAAACAGCTTCTCACAGGGGACACAGCTCACATCTACCTGATCCTCCCGGCTGCACCTGGTACATCGGTCCCTGGATCTGTACACTGGATTATACACCCTGGATCCTGCTCCGACCACTGCATCGTCCTCCACCGCCAGCAAGCCACAGGTAACAGGAGTGATGTGCTGCAGGGGTCCAGAGGAAGTGAGGGGGGTGTATAGCAGGAGGTGAGATGTGCTGAAGGGGTCCAGAGGAAGTGAGGGGGGTGTATAGCAGGAGGTGAGATGTGCTGCAGGGGCGGAGTGGCGGGGGGGGGGGGGGGGGTGTGCTGCAGGGGTCTAGAGGAAGTGAGGGGGGGTGTATGGCAGGAGGTGAGATGTGCTGCAGGGGTCTAGAGGAAGTGAGGGGGGTGTATGGCAGGAGGTGAGATGTGCTGCAGGGGTCTAGAGGAAGTGAGGGGGGTGTATGGCAGGAGGTGAGATGTGCTGCAGGGGTCTAGAGGAAGTGAGGGGGGTGTATAGCAGGAGGTGAGATGTGCTGCAGGGGTCCAGAGGAAGTGAGGGGGGTGTATAGCAGGAGGTGAGATGTGCTGCAGGGGTCCAGAGGAAGTGAGGGGGGTGTATAGCAGGAGGTGAGATGTGCTGCAGGGGTCCAGAGGAAGTGAGGGGGGTGTATGGCAGGAGGTGAGATGTGCTGCAGGGGTCTAGAGGAAGGCAGGAGGTGAGATGTGCTGCAGGGGTCTAGAGGAAGTGAGGGGGGTGTATAGCAGGAGGTGAGATGTGCTGCAGGGGTCCAGAGGAAGTGAGGGGGGTGTATAGCAGGAGGTGAGATGTGCTGCAGGGTCTAGAGGAAGTGAGGGGGGTGTATGGCAGGAGGTGAGATGTGCTGCAGGGGTCCAGAGGAAGTGAGGGGGGTGTATAGCAGGAGGTGAGATGTGCTGCAGGGGTCTAGAGGAAGTGAGGGGGTGTATAGCAGGAGGTGAGATGTGCTGCAGGGGTCTAGAGGAAGTGAGGGGGTGTATAGCAGGAGGTGAGATGTGCTGCAGGGGTCTAGAGGAAGTGAGGGGGTGTATAGCAGGAGGTGAGATGTGCTGCAGGGGTCCAGAGGAAGTGAGGGGGGTGTATGGCAGGAGGTGAGATGTGCTGCAGGGGTCCAGAGGAAGTGAGGGGGGTGTATAGCAGGAGGTGAGATGTGCTGCAGGGGTCTAGAGGAAGTGAGGGGGGTGTATGGCAGGAGGTGAGATGTGCTGCAGGGGTCTAGAGGAAGTGAGGGGGGTGTATAGCAGGAGGTGAGATGTGCTGCAGGGGTCTAGAGGAAGTGAGGGGGGGTGTATGGCAGGAGGTGAGATGTGCTGCAGGGGTCCAGAGGAAGTGAGGGGGGTGTATAGCAGGAGGTGAGATGTGTTGCAGGGGTCTAGAGGAAGTGAGGGGGGTGTATAGCAGGAGGTGAGATGTGCTGCAGGGGTCTGGAGGAAGTGAGGGGGGTGTATAGCAGGAGGTGAGATGTGCTGCAGGGGTCTAGAGGAAGTGAGGGGGGTGTATAGCAGGAGGTGAGATGTGCTGCAGGGGTCTAGAGGAAGTGAGGGAGGTGTATAGCAGGAGGTGAGATGTGCTGCAGGGGTCTAGAGGAAGTGAGGGGGGTGTATAGCAGGAGGTGAGATGTGCTGCAGGGGTCCAGAGGAAGTGAGGGGGGTGTATGGCAGGAGGTGAGATGTGCTGCAGGGGTCTAGAGGAAGTGAGGGGGGTGTATGGCAGGAGGTGAGATGTGCTGCAGGGGTCTAGAGGAAGTGAGGGGGGTGTATAGCAGGAGGTGAGATGTGCTGCAGGGGTCTAGAGGAAGTGAGGGGGGTGTATGGCAGGAGGTGAGATGTGCTGCAGGGGTCTAGAGGAAGTGAGGGGGGTGTATGGCAGGAGGTGAGATGTGCTGCAGGGGTCTAGAGGAAGTGAGGGGGGTGTATGGCAGGAGGTGAGATGTGCTGCAGGGGTCTAGAGGAAGTGAGGGGGGTGTATGGCAGGAGGTGAGATGTGCTGCAGGGGTCTAGAGGAAGTGAGGGGGGTGTATAGCAGGAGGTGAGATGTGCTGCAGGGGTCTAGAGGAAGTGAGGGGGGTGTATGGCAGGAGGTGAGATGTGCTGCAGGGGTCTAGAGGAAGTGAGGGGGGTGTATGGCAGGAGGTGAGATGTGCTGCAGGGGTGTAGAGGAAGTGAGGGGGGTGTATGGCAGGAGGTGAGATGTGCTGCAGGGGTCTAGAGGAAGTGAGGGGGGTGTATGGCAGGAGGTGAGATGTGCTGCAGGGGTGTAGTAGTCACACAATCATTGTGTGAAGAAAGATATGTTGTGAATTTTTCTGTGTCTCTGCATTACATGCCCTGAGGCTTTTTAGATGGGGCTAATGGTGGATTTTGTTAGTACAGAATAATATATGTAACATACGGGGTCTCATGGGGACACATAACATACATGTGGGATCTAATATCATCATGTCTGATGTGTATTACATTCCTTCATTACTCTGAATAGAGGTACTCCTCACAGTGATCAGGTCTGTGTGTATTATATAGATGTGCTCCTCACAGTGATCAGGTCTGTGTGTATTATATAGAGGTGCTCCTCACAGTGATCAGGTCTGTGTGTATTATATAGAGGTGCTCCTCACAGTGATCAGGTCTGTGTTTTACATTCAGTCTTTATTTCCCCATCTGGTTTACGGGATTCCAAGATTCTGGGTCCTGGATGAAAGATTCTGCTATATATCATTACCCGGCTGGGTTCTAGGGGTGGTAACGTGTAAGCTATGATGAGCGCATGCTGCTACTCTCTAATTATATTATATATTTTATCTTTCCCTCTAAGTGCTTATTGGAGCAGTTATTCCACCGTTGTGCAGTTGGGGTTTATATATTGTATAACCAGGAATAATTACTATTCATTATACATTGACTGTGATAGACAGAATCGCGCTGTGTTGCAGTATTGAAAGGGTTAATGTGCAGCTGCCGACAGCGGAGAATCTGCAGGGATCCCTGATGCTGCGAATGTCGTCAGATTGCCTCATCCGTGGGGCCCTCGGATACCAGAGCAGTTATGATGCAAGGGACCCTCAGCTGGGGGGGATCTAAGGCCTGATTCATTAAGGATCTTAAATTAAGAAGTTTCTTATTTCAGTCTCCTGCACAAAACCATGTTACACTGCAAGGGGTGCAAATTAGTTTTCTGTTTTTCACATAAGGTATATACTGACTGTTTTTTCATGTCCCCCTCTGCTCCCCCCGCGTGTCACGCTCCTTAGTGTCCCCCTCTGCTCCCCCCGCGTGTCACGCTCCTTAGTGTCCCCCTCTGCTCCCCCCGCGTGTCACGCTCCTTAGTGTCCCCCTCTGCTCCCCCCGCGTGTCACGCTCCTTAGTGTCCCCCTCTGCTCCCCCCGCGTGCCACGCTCCTTAGTGTCCCCCTCTGCTCCCCCCGCGTGTCACGCTCCTTAGTGTCCCCCTCTGCTCCCCCCGCGTGTCACGCTCCTTAGTGTCCCCCTCTGCTCCCCGCGTGTCACATTCCTTAGTGTCCCCCTCTGCTCCCCCCGCGTGTCACGCTCCTTAGTGTCCCCCTCTGCTCCCCCCGCGTGTCACGCTCCTTAGTGTCCCCCTCTGCTCCCCCCGCGTGTCATGCTCCTTAGTGTCCCCCTCTGCTCCCCCCGCGTGCCACGCTCCTTAGTGTCCCCCTCTGCTCCCCCCGCGTGTCACGTTCCTTAGTGTCCCCCTCTGCTCCCCCCGCGTGTCACGCTCCTTAGTGTCCCCCTCTGCTCCCCCCGCGTGTCACGCTCCTTAGTGTCCCCCTCTGCTCCCCCCGCGTGTCACGCTCCTTAGTGTCCCCCTCTGCTCCCCCCGCGTGTCACGCTCCTTAGTGTCCCCCTCTGCTCCCCCCGCGTGTCACGCTCCTTAGTGTCCCCCTCTGCTCCCCCCGCGTGTCACGCTCCTTAGTGTCCCCCTCTGCTCCCCCCGCGTGTCACGCTCCTTAGTGTCCCCCTCTGCTTCCCCCGCGTGTCTCGCTCCTTAGTGTCCCCCTCTGCTCCCCCCGCGTGTCACCTTCCTTAGTGTCCCCCTCTGCTCCCCCCGCGTGCCACGCTCCTTAGTGTCCCCCTCTGCTCCCCCCGCGTGTCACGTTCCTTAGTGTCCCCCTCTGCTCCCCCGCGTGTCACGCTCCTTAGTGTCCCCCTCTGCTCCCCCCGCGTGTCACGCTCCTTAGTGTCCCCCTCTGCTCCCCCCGCGTGTCACGCTCCTTAGTGTCCCCCTCTGCTCCCCCCGCGTGTCACGCTCCTTAGTGTCCCCCTCTGCTCCCCCCGCGTGTCACGCTCCTTAGTGTCCCCCTCTGCTCCCCCCGCGTGTCACGCTCCTTAGTGTCCCCCTCTGCTCCCCCCGCGTGTCACGCTCCTTAGTGTCCCCCTCTGCTCCCCCCGCGTGTCACGCTCCTTAGTGTCCCCCTCTGCTCCCCCCGCGTGTCACGCTCCTTAGTGTCCCCCTCTGCTCCCCCCGCGTGTCACGCTCCTTAGTGTCCCCCTCTGCTCCCCCCGCGTGTCACGCTCCTTAGTGTCCCCCTCTGCTCCCCCCGCGTGTCACGCTCCTTAGTGTCCCCCTCTGCTCCCCCCGCGTGTCACGCTCCTTAGTGTCCCCCTCTGCTCCCCCCGCGTGTCACGCTCCTTAGTGTCCCCCTCTGCTCCCCCCGCGTGTCACGCTCCTTAGTGTCCCCCTCTGCTCCCCCCGCGTGTCACGCTCCTTAGTGTCCCCCTCTGCTCCCCCCGCGTGTCACGCTCCTTAGTGTCCCCCTCTGCTCCCCCCGCGTGTCACGCTCCTTAGTGTCCCCCTCTGCTCCCTCCGCGTGTCACGCTCCTTAGTGTCCCCCTCTGCTCCCCCCGCGTGTCACGCTCCTTAGTGTCCCCCTCTGCTCCCCCCGCGTGTCACGCTCCTTAGTGTCCCCCTCTGCTCCCTCCGCGTGTCTCGCTCCTTAGTGTCCCCCTCTGCTCCCCCCGCGTGTCACCTTCCTTAGTGTCCCCCTCTGCTCCCCCCGCGTGCCACGCTCCTTAGTGTCCCCCTCTGCTCCCCCCGCGTGTCACGCTCCTTAGTGTCCCCCTCTGCTCCTCCCCGTGTCACGTTCCTTAGTGTCCCCCTCTGCTCCCCCCGCGTGTCACGCTCCTTAGTGTCCCCCTCTGCTCCCCCCGCGTGTCACCTTCCTTAGTGTCCCCCTCTGCTCCCCCTGCGTGTCACGTTCCTTAGTGTCCCCCTCTGCTCCTCCCGCGTGTCACGCTCCTTAGTGTCCCCCTCTGCTCCCCCCGCGTGTCACGCTCCTTAGTGTCCCCCTCTGCTACCCCCGCGTGTCACGCTCCTTAGTGTCCCCCTCTGCTCCCCCCACGTGCCACGCTCCTTAGTGTCCCCCTCTGCTCCCCCCGCGTGTCACGCTCCTTAGTGTCCCCCCCCCCCCGCTCCCCCCACGTGTCACGCTCCTTAGTGTCCCCCTCTGCTCCCCCCGTGTGTCACGCTCCTTAGTGTCCCCCTCTGCTCCCCCCGCGTGTCACGTTCCTTAGTGTCCCCCTCTGCTCCTCCCGCGTGTCACGTTCCTTAGTGTCCCCCTCTGCTCCTCCCCGTGTCACGTTCCTTAGTGTCCCCCTCTGCTCCCCCCGCGTGTCACGCTCCTTAGTGTCCCCCTCTGCTCCTCCCCGTGTCACGTTCCTTAGTGTCCCCTCATACAGAAGGAAACGGATTCTCTGCGCTCACTGAAGACCTGGTTTATGCTTTTGGATAAAGTCTCCGGTCACTCAGCGCAGAGCTCTGTTTCCTGTTTATTTCATGGACTTTCTGCTGTTATAGGAGATGGAGACGCATTTATTGTGTTGGGTCCGCCAGCAGCAGGATGTATCTAACACATGGTGCGGATGCCTAGTTGCCCTCAGAGACTCACAAAGTTCTCCCAGGACAGCAGTACAACCTCTCGCACTTTGCCCACTTCTCTAGTGAAGTGGATGGGGGCGGGGCTTGATGACGCGTTTCACAGGTATGATCCTGCGGCTTTGCGCAGCAGGGGGCAGGCCGCAAGTCGCGCTGACCCCCCCCCCCCCCTCCCTCTGCCCTCGGTACCAGGACCTATAATGTTGTGATCGTCATGTGATCAGTTCACTATTATTCCATATAACAACTACTGGCAGATGTTGGATCGTCTGTGGCTGTTATACTTAGAGACGGCCAAATTCAGATTTATTATAATAAATGATTAATTATAATGTGTTTAACTCAAGGACAATAGACTTTAGGACGGTGGGCTCAGGTATAATAATGTTGGTGGTTATTATACGGCTGTTGAGGTGATATCACATGGTCAGCGGGTCTGGTAGCCCCAGATAATGTCTCCATCAGGGATTTGTCCCAAATACACAGCTGATCATCTGTCCTGTGACCAGCGAGCACCGGGTCCTATAGAAAGAGATCAATCGGGCCCCTACCACTGCGTTTAGTCAGTAAAGTCATACATATGCCCTGGGATGGAGAAAAGGGTGGGGAAAAATTATTAAAATAACTTTAAAAGGGAAAAAAAATATATATAAAAACTTCTACACATGTCCATTAATAAATCTGCTCCTTGAAGCCCACGTCTGGCTCGTCCGCACACTCACGGCACACTCACGGCACACTCACGGCACACTCACGGCACACTCACGGCACACTCACCGCATGTGTCGCTCCTCTGCTTCTGACACATTTTGATGATCGATGACGGTTCTATTTCTACAGGGGCTGCTGTCAATTCTGTTCCTAAATGTGATGGTTCGGTGCTTTTATTGTTCTCTCTTTACTGTAACATTTCTATTTGACTTTGTAAGTTTGGTCCTTGTGATCTGATATATGGGTTGGATGAATCTGGTGTTTGTGCGTCTACAACAAATAGAAATTCTTACAGGAGGTTTTACGAACGCACTCGGACAAATAGAAATACAACGTTTCAAACCATTTCCAGGGAGATTTTGCTGCATCTAATCACACCCTATATACACCCGGTGTCCCTAAGAGCCCTGAGGCCCAAACACCTGGGGGTAAATGTATCAAGCTGAGAGTTTTCCGGCGGGTTTGAAGAACCAATCAGATTCTAGCTGTCATTTATGTAGTACATTCTACAAAATGACAGCTAGAATCTGATTGGTTGCTATAGGCAACATCTCCACTTTTCAAACCCACCGGAAAACTCTCAGCTTGATACATTTACCCCCTGGTGTCCCCATCCTTCATCTGCACCGTTTACGCTGCAGTCCCTCCACGTGATAAGGCTGCGCTTGTTACATGGGCGCAGTACACGGTTATATAGATAATCTGGAACCTCCTCCTGCACACACACAAGATCCCCACGATGTGATACGTCCTCCGCGCTGACTGCTTCCATTAATGTTCTCAGTCAGAATTTAATTTACAATAAAAAAAGCATTTTCTGGCGACATTGGAGATCAGAGTGTGGTATTTGTGGTAGATGTTTCCTGACTGTTGTTCTGTGTCCTAGGTGTTGGCTCTCGTCGTGGTAAGTCGCGTTTCGCAGGGGATGACAGCCGCTCTGTAAGGGATCCTACCAGTCATTCTAACATGGCGAAGGTGAGTGTCCTCATTTACCATCAGGAGAGGTGCTGGGGGTACTGTCTGCTGCAACACGAGGGTCCCTCACACTGGGAGTAGGTGCAGGAGGTGCGCTGCTCCGGGGCCCACGTAGATAATGGGGCCCGCTGCACAGGGACCTAGTGAGCTGTGGGCCCCGGTTCCCTCCTCTCCGCTTCCCTGCGCCGGGGCCCACAGCTCGTTCCGCCTCTGACTGGGAGTAACTACGGCAGATTCTGAATCATCTTATCTGCACATTAACGTCACCATTTACTGAGTTCATCTTCTTGTTACTGTATCTCTATCTTTACAGTGTACTCACAGCTATTACAGAGTTGTACACAAACATTTTCACGTACAGTTCACCTGCCCCCAGAGCTTACTATCTAATATTGGGCTACATAATACAGATGACAAAATGTCACAAGGAGGTGATGCTGGGATTGTAAGCAAGGTCTACTCCATCGTTTGTATTCAGTTCAATTAACTAGTCAAAATATATGTGTGTATGTGTATGTATATGTATATATATATATATATATATATATATATCTCTACATAGACACCCTCTGTTCCAGTACTTGGGGTGTGACCTGAGGTGTCCTAAATTGGGGTCTAATTTAACCCTATGTTATCAGGATCTTAGTTTGCGTCCGATTGTTGTCACCTCCAGCGGGAGAACGAGGAACGTGACAGATCAATGATCCGGTTTTAATAATCTATGTATTCTATTGTTATAACTGACAGAATATTGGATCAGTAACTCTGGACAGTTATCTAACCCCGGAGAATAAAAACATATATAACGGGGCAGAAGGGACAGAGCTGTTTGATTTGAATACAGTGAAAACCTTTAAGTAACTCACGGTACTGCAGTGTTGAACTACAAGTCACAGCAAGCCCTGGGCCACAAGTTGACTAAGCTGCATAGAAATGTCAACACTACAAAGAATAACGATATCCCTGTCTTCTAGGAGAAATATTACTCATAGATTACACGTGGAGAGCATTGTTTTTATATCTTAATATATTGATTGATTTTTTACTTTAATACTTGCAGATGCTTTGGCTGCAACTGAGTATTGAGCTCGGGAGTAAATAACTCTAATTGTGACCCAGAGAAGGGGGAGGGGCATCTTAGTTTAAAATAGGGATAACTGTGAGTTATATCGCCCTCTTGTATATATCGCTCTCTTATACAATTTCCTTTTAAGTCAATAAAACATTTTGAATAATGATTTTATGTTTATATTCGAATATAATTAGACCCGTTATAGAACATTTCATCCTTGAATATATTTGTACTTTCTGCATTAATCCCAGAATATAATAACTATTTGTGTTACTAAAGTCACTTTTCTCTATTTTGTTTTTCTTCCCTTTCAGCCGGTAATTAACTTGTTTATCTGCCAGTCCTGGAAAGTGTCTATATTTAGCTGTGACCTCAGGTTCTGCTCTTTAATTATCAGCTGTTCCTGTGTGTATAACGCACGTTCTGATAGTCTGCGCAATATCAGGATTAAAATATGTGAATTTTGTGTAATTTTAGTGTCTGTCAGGTGGGAACAGACCTGCGACTGGTGTGTTATTATCTAGAGGCTATTTCTGCATAAAAACTGTGCAACAAACGTGTAAATATTGGAGGAAAAATCTAGTACATAACTATGATTATCTGCTAATAATTACGAAGACATCAGATAAATATATTCCTGGTTCTGATATAAAGAAGATGAAAACTACATTTTTATTTTTTTTTGTCATATTTGTCGTTTTTGTTCTTGACACGATGACCGGTAGAGACTTTGGGAGTAATGAGGATACATTTGTTGATGCTCAGTCTCAGACATTGGGGATCTATTTATCATGACTCAGTGATACGAAATGTATTTCTGAAGCAATTTATTAAACTGGCCAAACCACAGAGAAGAATCTGTCCCAGCGAAGCGCAATCACCCCGGAGATATATTTTGCCGCATGCTTAGCACAGCGGCCTCTCTGCCTCGCCGTGTGCTGGGTACCTGGGTGAAGGCAGCGAGATGGTTCATGTGTAGAAGTCTCCTGAGATACGTACTATACTCAGGCTCCGCAGTGCACATCGGTCTGCAACATGGGCTTAATCTTGTGCCATTCACCTCCTACTAGAAAGATGTTCTTTGAAAATGTTTCGGGGCCTATTAAATAAGTAACCAGTTTATGTCCCACAATGATGACAGGGTCCATTTACTATTAAGTAATTTTGGGGCAGCGCCTCCGATAGACTTGGGGTCGCACATCTGCAGAAGATCCCGCCCCTGCGGTGCTCTCCCCATAATATTCATAGACTAACGCCATCGTTAGATGGTATTAGCCATCGGGGTAAAGCTCTGAAAAGCTAGGGATTTCTGAGCTTGATTTAAAGGCCCAGTCCCCACTGAGTATTATGGAGACTGCAGTTTAATGCAGTAATTATATTATATTATTTGCCTAATCTCCGATATCTCCTGCGTTAGGCTGTCCTTAAATGAACATTTTACTTAAAAATGCGGTAAAAACAGAAATGTGCGTTTCCACTAAGGATAATGTGCTGGCTGGAGACTGGACTGTTACTGGGGTACTGGGATTAATTACTCATTAATTATGCATTAATTCAGGATGAGAGAAGAGATAAATTATCCTGTCTCCTGCGTAATGCCCAATGTCCCTTCAGTGCATTCCACGATCTCTGTCCTATCTATTAACCACATTGTGCTGTTGTACACAGAGCAGATATTAGATTACAGCTGAGAAATCGCCAGTCTGGGATCCGCCCCGCTCCAGGACAGTCATCGCGGGAGTTGTGGTTTAATGACGTCTATCCTGGGTTATAGAGAAATACATTGTATCATATGCTTAACTCTTAGCTGATTACAGAACAGATATTTTTGGGGGCTTCTATCTCGCTGTAATTTATTCCTGAAATAAAAACTACCATTTTACACTCTTCATATACAAGTGTAGCACACAGAATACAGAATAAATTCCCAGAACACATAGCAGGTCTACAATCTACGTTCATATTGCCCCAAAATAGCTTAATACAATTTATTACAAATATCCAATTGGAGGAATAATTGTCTCTGTATCGCCATCTGTTGGTCAACAGGAGCGTCTGCAAGCGGTGACGGTCCATAACTCTATACCAGACCTGGCCAACCTGCTGCTCTCCAAGTGTTGTGAAACTACAAGCCCCAGCATGCTTTGCCAGTAGATAGCTGGCAGGTTATGCTGGGACTTGTAGTTCCATACCACCTGGAGAGCCGCAGGTTGGTCAGACCTGCTGTATAACATTATCACTGAGCATAATAAACTGGTAAGGAGGACATGCTGTGGCTCTCTGGCAGGCAACACCACGCTGGCAAGGCATGCTGGCCTTTGTAGTTCAACCACAAGCAAGCCAAGAATGGCCTCCCTCAGAGAATGTTCTCAGACAGATGTGTTGTATGTTTCAGAGCTGTTATGACTGTACGGAGAAGAACCCAGCGCACAGTCTGTGCACCAGGTGTGACAAGTGGCTGTGCAGTACCTGCGCCGAGCAACACAGACATAGCAAGGGGTCCGGGGAGCACTACCTGGCTGTGTCCCAGAGGGCAGGTAATGTGCCGGAGCGTTATATACGTATGTACACTTCCTGACCCCACCCCCCCGTGCGATCTGACGCCAGTGCCTATAATCAGTGAGTTCTGAAATCATCTGTAATTACCCACTCTCCCGGAATGTCTGGGGAACTCCCGAATTCCGGGTCAGTCTCCCGGACTCCCGGGAGAGCAGGTGATTCTCCCATATTCTGGCCACTTCCTAGTGAAATGGGCAGGATGGGAGACTCAATGACGTGAATTTCCCACGTCCCCTCCGGCCTCCCACCACACCGCCCCCTACGGGATTTCCTGGAGCTCAAATATTGAAGTTGGCACCTTTGACGTCATCACTGATTCATAAGGAAAACCTGTGTGTTATTATATAGAATAATATGTCCCTACTGTGTTCTATGTATATTAGAGGTCACCTCCAATATCTGTACTTTTATATGGTCACAGAACTGTTCTGTGACTTCTAATATCATATAATGTACAGTAAATAGAGGGCATTATCCCATATATAATTCTCTCTCTCTCTATATCTATCTATATAATTATTCCTCTAACTATTTGGTAGAAATGTAACGTTTTCGGGCTTTGTTTGACAGGAAGTGAAGGCGGATCCAGTAATCTCTTATTTTGCCCGGTTCACACCCAGGAAACGCTGAAGTTATTTTGTGAGACCTGTGATATCATGATGTGTCGTCACTGCCTCGTCCTGGAGCACAAAGAGCATCGGTAGGAATATTGTCCCACAGCCGGGGGACTTCTTTGGGGTATCAGTGATACAGCACACCCTCCACAAATCATTTCCATAAACGTGGCCATGTATATAACATGCTGATTACTGGCAGGACCTACACGTCAGAGAGTTCCAGAGGTAGTGACCAAGGTTTACTGACCCCTCTAGTGATCTGCAGAATATTGCTCTGTCCCATCTACCCCCTGTCAGATACATAATGATATATTCTGCAGATTATTACATTACTGACCTCTCTAGAGATCTGCAGAACATTGCTCTGTTCCATCTACCCTCTGACAGATACATAGTGATATATTCTGCAGATTATTACATTACTGACCTCTCTAGTGATCTGCAGAATATTGCTCTGTCCCATCTACCCCCTGTCAGATACATAATGATATATTCTGCAGATTATTACATTACTGACCCCTCTAGAGATCTGCAGAACATTGCTCTGTTCCATCTACCCCCTGTCAGATACATAATGATATATTCTGCAGATTATTACATTACTGACCTCTCTAGAGATCTGCAGAACATTGTTCTGTCCCATCTACCCCCTGACAGATACATAGTGATATATTCTGCAGATTATTACATTACTGACCACTCTAGAGATCTGCAGAACATTGCTCTGTTCCAGGAATAGCTCTAAAACTGTGTTTATTTTACAACTTGGTTCCTGAATCCCTAGAGATGTCCATTCATTAATACTGGTGCCCTGATATTTTATATAGAGTTTAATTTGCAAAAGGTGCAAAAAAAAGTTTATTTGATTGAAACTTTGTTCTGTCTCCTCTCCATCTCTCACATATAATTACCACCAATGTTAATGTCATCATTGTAGAATCCTCCTCCCTTTGTGAATACCTATCTCTCTCTGTCGCACTATGTGACTGACGTTTGTGTCTACCAGGTTCCGGCGTCTGGATGAAGCTCTGCAGAATCAGCGTGTTCTCCTGGAAAACGTCATCACACAAGTGGAAGAGAAGAAAGTTGTTGTCCAGGGGGCCGGGAAACAGATTGAGGACCGGTGAGAGTCATGTCCAGATTATGTGAATGAGGCCCCTTATACCAGGGACAGGCTGGTCCTGTTTTCGCTAAAGAAACATCTTGTGCGTTGTACGGACGCGACTCTGTTTTCCAGCGTTGTCAGGAGACCCTAAACGTTTTCCCTTTCACAGGCTCTACGAAATAAAACACATGCACAGAAAAGTGGAAAACCAGATTAAGATGACGAAGATGGTGATTATTAATGAGCTGAACAAGAGGGTGAATTCTCTGCTGGAGCAGCTGGAGGTGAGAATCCCAAAAGGTCCAGTAACAAAAGTTCTCATTGTGTTGTGACTATGCAGAATATTCACAGACTGAGAGTTCTATAGTGGAAGGAGCAGGGTTCCCCAGCAGCACAGAGTATATCAGGAGATGAGTGATGTGTTAGTGAGGACAGAGCTGCATGTGACAGAGGCAGTGACATGATGTGAGGAGGGGAATGGAGGCAGCAGGAAGCCTCAGACTGAGAGGTATATAGTGGAAGGAGCAGGGTCCCCAGCAGCACAGAGTATATCAGGAGATGAGTGATGTGTTAGTGAGGACAGAGCTGCATGTGACAGGGGCAGTGACATGATGTGAGGAGGGGAATGGAGGCAGCAGGAAGCCTCAGACTGAGAGGTATATAGTGGAAGGAGCAGGGTCCCCAGCAGCACAGAGTATATCAGGAGATGAGTGATGTGTTAGTGAGGACAGAGCTGCATGTGACAGAGGCAGTGACATGATGTGAGGAGGGGAATGGAGGCAGCAGGAAGCCTCAGACTGAGAGGTATATAGTGGAAGGAGCAGGGTCCCCAGCAGCACAGAGTATATCAGGAGATGAGTGATGTGTTAGTGAGGACAGAGCTGCATGTGACAGAGGCAGTGACATGATGTGAGGAGGGGAATGGAGGCAGCAGGAAGCCTCAGACTGAGAGGTATATAGTGGAAGGAGCAGAGTCCCCAGCAGCACAGAGTATATCAGGAGATGAGTGATGTGTTAGTGAGGACAGAGCTGCATGTGACAGGGGCAGTGACATGATGTGAGGAGGGGAATAGAGGCAGCAGGAAGCCTCAGACTGAGAGGTATATAGTGGAAGGAGCAGGGTCCCCAGCAGCACAGAGTATATCAGGAGATGAGTGATGTGTTAGTGAGGACAGAGCTGCATGTGACAGAGGCAGTGACATGATGTGAGGAGGGGAATGGAGGCAGCAGGAAGCCTCAGACTGAGAGGTATATAGTGGAAGGAGCAGGGTCCCCAGCAGCACAGAGTATATCAGGAGATGAGTGATGTGTTAGTGAGGACAGAGCTGCATGTGACAGGGGCAGTGACATGATGTGAGGAGGGGAATGGAGGCAGCAGGAAGCCTCAGACTGAGAGGTATATAGTGGAAGGAGCAGAGTCCCCAGCAGCACAGAGTATATCAGGAGATGAGTGATGTGTTAGTGAGGACAGAGCTGCATGTGACAGGGGCAGTGACATGATGTGAGGAGGGGAATGGAGGCAGCAGGAAGCCACAGACTGAGAGGTATATAGTGGAAGGAGCAGGGTCCCCAGCAGCACAGAGTATATCAGGAGATGAGTGATGTGTTAGTGAGGACAGGGCTGCATGTGACAGGGGCAGTGACATGATGTGAGGAGGAGAATGGAGGCAGCAGGAAGCCTCAGACTGAGAGTTATATAGTGGAAGGAGCAGGGTCCCCCAGCAGCACAGAGTATATCAGGAGATGAGTGATGTGTTAGTGAGGACAGGGCTGCATGTGACAGGGGCAGTGACATGATGTGAGGAGGAGAATGGAGGCAGCAGGAAGCCTCAGACTGAGAGTTATATAGTGGAAGGAGCAGGGTCCCCCAGCAGCACAGAGTATATCAGGAGATGAGTGATGTGTTAGTGAGGACAGGGCTGCATGTGACAGGGGCAGTGACATGATGTGAGGAGGGGAATGGAGGCAGCAGGAAGCCACAGACCTAGAGTTATATAGTGGAAGGAGCAGGGTCCCCCAGCAGCACAGAGTATATCAGGAGATGAGTGATGTGTTAGTGAGGACAGGGCTGCATGTGACAGGGGCAGTGACATGATGTGAGGAGGGGAATGGAGGCAGCAGGAAGCCACAGACTGAGAGTTATATAGTGGAAGGAGCAGGGTCCCCCAGCAGCACAGAGTATATCAGGAGATGAGTGATGTGTTAGTGAGGACAGGGCTGCATGTGACAGGGGCAGTGACATGATGTGAGGAGGGGAATGGAGGCAGCAGGAAGCCACAGACTGAGAGTTATATAGTGGAAGGAGCAGGGTCCCCAGCAGCACGGATGATTAAAGGCTTCTGTTAGTGATATGGAATATTATGAAGTCACATGTACTTCTATATGATACGATGTTGATACATGTAACTTGTTATCTTTCTGAGGTACTTTCTGTGTCCTATGGTTGTATCGCACAGAAATCGTAGATTGAGGTCAGATTGGTTTGTGATCTTTCCTAAGCTGCTGTCACATATTATTTTTTTCTCGTTTTGGCTGCAGAAAATCACCAGCGAGAAGCAGCAGAAATGTGAGCAGCAGCTGCAGTCTGTGCTGGTTCTGAACCGCCAGCTAGAACACGTCCAGAACTTTATTAACTGGGCCATGTACAGCAAGAACAGCGTCCCGTTCCTGTTCAGCAAGGAGCTGGTACGTACCGAGACCCCACCTGGGTCACAGACATTGTACAAAATGTAGTAATAGCTCCTAATGTTACTGACGCATAAATGTCACACAATGTAACACAGAGCAGGCGGTGAGATACAAATAATGTCTTTATACCGTTACATTGTCCCAAGGAAGCTTCCTGGTCTAGAATATTTACAGAAATAGGGGGCAGCACCCACAAAACCTCTGAAACTGATGCTGGGGCTTTGTCTTGTTCTATAAACATTATGTTCCATAATCAATATATGTAGTTCTATAGGCTGGGTATCTTAAAAGTTTCAGACTGTAATATATATATTTATATTATTTGGGTCTGTACCTGGGCTTATGATGTATAAGTGAACCAGAAAAACGTATTGCTCTGCTGCAGATATATGTAGGTCATTTACAGATCATTCTACTATATAATCTGTTATCCTTTAGGGTGGGAAATCAGACAGCAACAAATATATCAAGAGGGAGAAGATCAGTAACTATGTTGCAGATATTTCCTATAGTAACACTAAGCACCGGAGGGGGGTGGAGCGTTCCCTGACTCCCACTGTTCCCAGTTCATCCCCTGCACTGTCCGTGTTCTATAGGAAGAGTCGCAGGGATTATGCTACAGCTTGTAATAGGAACTGGTGGCATCTGCCTGGGAGGGCATGCTGGGATTTGTAGTTTCACGACAGATGGGGAACAGCAGGAAAGTGGGGTCCTGGCAGTTAATCCCGCCACTTCTTTTAGTTACCATGTTCTTTTTACGTCTCCTCCACCAAATTTTAATGAGGGCCCAACGCTCCCATTGAAATCACCATTTTTTTTTTTTATTTTTTTTTTTGTATTTTATGTTTTGTTTGTGTCACGTTTTCTCCTCAGATTGTCTTCCAAATGCAGCGACTGCTGGAAACCAGCTGTGGCGGTGACTTCGGGCGCCCCGTCAAGATGAAGTTCAGTTGGGAGCCCTCATTTTGGACAAAACAAATTTCGAACTTAGGTACGAGATGAGTCAAGCGAGATATTTGTAGAGTTCTGTTGTGAGGGGCGCTCTATGCAGACACATCGCCTTGGTTTTGTACTCTTGTTCCCAGCGTACATCCAGCTACAACGAGGTTCCTTCTTTGTACTGTGATAGGAAACCCCTAAAAGGGCCCGACTGACCCTCGGGCTGCGCGATCTGCAGCTGCTCCTCAAATGCCGCCATCTTGTTCCACCACAAATCTAGGTGCATTTCAGCAAATCAGGGTTCCAAAGGTGCATTTGTTTTGTGCTTTGAATTTGGCCTCCTATATGGTTAATGTTTCATACAACATCCTTGTGTGTCTCCCCAGGTTGTATTATGACCGATACGGCCCAGTTACCTCCCGCTGATATCCCCAGCTATGGACCTATAGACGACGTACAGTCACCTTATTACCACCCTCCAACCACCTCCCACCTCGCTACCATCAGCAATTCCCAGAACTTTGTATCTACTGTCCAGTGCCCCACACCCGTCTGCTGTGCGCACTGCCACACGCTGCCATCCATAACCAAGAGCCAGCCGGCCAGCAGTACCGTGAGCCAACACGTCAACTTCACCCATTCCACCACCATAAAGCAGCAGGCGGTGCAGCCCATACAGTTCAGCTCTGGCAAGGAGCAGAAGTGCCCGGTGCCCCGACCCCTACGGGTGATTCAGCCCTGGTTATCTAATCCGACGCCCGTAGAACATGAAAACTCCTCTTACTGGTCGGAGAACCAGCAGCAGCCGAGAGCGCCCGTCCAGCCCACTATACAAAGTGTGGCCCCGATATGCTCCGTCCCGTCGCAGGACTTTAGCCCGGTGCATTCAACCATCCCGCTGAGCACAGCGTCCGCCTTACAGACCCCATCTGTGCAGATGCAACTGGGCCCCGTGCACAGCGTGAGTCACATTCAGCAGCAGAGACACCAGAACCAGGCGCAGCCACCGCTCTGCCCGGCCGACGCCGCACATGAACCCGTCATGCACCACAGTCTGGACTTGATTAACCAACAGTTTGAGCTGGAGCAGATGCAGAAAGGACTGGAGCTTCTGCTGCAGAGTCAGCCCTCAAACGTGCAGCTGAACCAGAGCAAACAGCCGCAGCAGGTGCAGCAGACCATTGTGGGACAGATTAACTACATAGTGCGGCAGCCGGCTCCACTGCCGCTGCAAAGCCAGGAGGAGGTGCCTCCGGTCAGTGCCCAGAGTATAAGTAGAATGTGTAGAGTGCACAGCATGGCATGTATAGAGTATTATAAGTAGAATGTGTAGAGTGCACAGCATGGCATGTATAGAGTATTATAAGCAGGGCCGGTGCTAGGGTCCATGGCGCCCTAGGCATTTTTACAAAATCGCCGCCCCCCCCCCAAAAAAAATCGGCTCCCTCCTCCCCCCTCACCCCGTCTTTCCATACCTTGTCTCACCACCGCCGCCTCTCTGCTCCGTCTCCTCCCCTCCACTCACTGACACTAGTGAGTGGAGGGGAGGAGACGGAGCAGAGAGGCGGCGGTGGTGAGCAATAGCCTCTTCCCCCCCCTCCCCGTGCATCTGAATGCTGTGCGGCGGCCGTGACAGGCATGGTCAGCGGTCGCCGCACAGTTTTAAAGTCATTTACCATTCTGTGGCGCCCTCCAGGGCCCGGCGCCCTAGGCAAGTGCCTAACCTTGCCTAATGGGAGCGCCGGGCCTGATTATAAGTAGAATGTGTAAAGTGCATGGCATGCATAAAATATAGTTACTAGAATGTAGTGTACAATATGGAATGGATGAAACTTAATAAGTAGAATGTAAACAATGACCAGTGGAATCTATGTAATATAAGGAGTAGAGTACACAGCATGGAATGTATATGCTATAATAAAACAATATGAAGAAAACATAGTATGGAATGGAAAGAATATACACGAGTAGAAAGTGCACAGCAGGGAATATATATAATATAGTGAGTAGAATGCATAGAGTGCACAGCAGGGAATATATATATAATATAGTGAGTAGAATGCATAGAGTGCACAGCAGGGAATATATATATAATATAGTGAGTAGAATGCATAGAGTGCACAGCAGGGAATATATATAATATAGTGAGTAGAATGCATAGAGTGCACAGCAGGGAATATATATAATATAGTGAGTAGAATGCGTAGAGTGCACAGCTGGGTATATATATAATATAGTGAGTAGAATGCATAGAGTGCACAGCATGGAACGTATAGAATATAATTGGCCTAATGCTGCGTTTGACGCATACTGAACCTATTTTCACTTATAAATCTGCACATTAAGATATTGTAATATGATGAGTGACGCACACTGCAAGATGCCTGCAGCGTTGTTCAGTGGTATGTGCCAGGTTTACGTCAGGCGTACTTACACAAACATACACACAGGGCGTGAGCACAAGAAAAGTTAAGTTTGTTTAAAAAAATAAAAATAAATAACAGCTCTTTATAATACATCAGATATAATATCCCTTCTCTTGTACTTATGACAGCAGCACAAAATAATATATTCACAGGCAATGAATAAAGCACCTGTCGGCTTCAGAGGTGAATTCACAATTAGCTAATCGGCAGCACCTAAATAGTTCTGGCCGCGTCACCATCAGGAGCGCATATTGCGCCAGCTTTCCGGCACAGGGAATTAATATGGCCACTGAGGGCGTATTTATACATAATATAGAAGAATATGTGGAGTGCACAAAAAATGAGTCAAATATGCACAGTGTGTAGTATACAAAGTACATGATAAAATGTGTAGAGTGCACAGCGTGGAATGTATAATAAGTAGAATGTGTAGCAATCATAGCACACAATGTATAGAATCTAACCCATAGTATATAAGGAATAGATTGGGTACATGTTTTATAATAAAACAACTATAATGATGTAAGAATTATCTATGTTACAATTGATATCATGTATAAAATGCACAACATGTCGTAGGATTGGACATTTAGTACAATGCAGTATTGATATAATGTATACAGTGGTTGATATCACACAGTGTAGATGTTCGTCTTTGGATATTATTGATAAAATTAATAAAATTTATGTTACAACGTTAATGTCCTTTTAGTGAGGACCTAATAAAAAGATACTGTGGAACAGATACATTGTTTCCTTCTATTATCAGGTTCTCTGATTATATTTCAGGGAAACTGTCTAAGTAGTTTTCATTTTGTGATAAATGCAGGTCTGTGATGACCCCATATCACCCGGAGGACACACCGTCGACCTATCCCCCGTCATCACCCATTCTCCGGGTAACCCGCAATCCCAGTCCATAGCAGATGAGATCATTGCCGCGGTGGAGAACGACGCGTGCCGGCGGAACCAACTTTCTGGGAGCTCAGTCAGGAAGGTATTTATTGTAACACCAGCTATGGAACAATTATTAATAAAGACAGAGGCGGTTTTGTTGTAAACCACACTTTACCCCATGTCGGATAATGTGATTTATTTCTTTTTTACCGTAAAATGTAACAAGACGTTTCCTTTGGTCAATATAAAACTCCTGAGCCCACCGTGCCGGTAGTTAGTGCCGCCTTTTCATAGGATGTTCCTGCAGCAAAGCCGTTTCTTAACCCAGGGATCAATGATAAGTATCTCCCTCTATAACAGGGAAATATTTCTTGTATATAAATGGTTTATTTACATTTTATGGGCCTGATTCATGTTCAAACAAAAGTCCGTTTGTACGCTGTATCTTGCGTGGAATAGAACTTCTCGAAAACAGACATTACGCCAATAAACGAAAATGCTTGTAATTCATGTCTGAATGCATATGACACTTCGGTCTGTCTACGAATTGGTGGGGGATGGGAAGGAGCCAACACACATGGGCAATGTGCAGAGGGCGTATACAGCTGATTCAAGTCCTGTGTTTCTCTTTACTGCGCTTGTTTTCAACCGTGTCACTTGCAGCAGCTACAGGACAGGTGTAAGTGCTGACTACTAGTAATGACCGACACCATATAGTATTTTATAATGTACACGTATGTCGTATGTGTGCCACTTGGTCGTTGCATTCACTTGTTCTATGCTAAAATATATATATAGTATATAAACGCATTGTATGTACATATCGCATTGAAAGCATCTTTATGTAAATAATGTAAAAATAAATATTCTATTTGAAATATAATATTTATCTAAATGATGATACTGATAAATATTTTTGTTTTGTGATAAAAAAAAGTTAATTGTACATACACATGTGCGTTTAACATTGTGTATCTACGTACAGAAGTACGGTCTAGGCAGAGCTCACTTATACACGGATTCATATGGAAACGGATCTTGAGCTTCACTTGGTTTCGAATATGGCCGGAACTAGCACAAGTTTTGTGCTGTTGTTTTAAAACGCAACGTGTGTGCAAGTAGTGATATAAGATTGTCATGTATATTACCTTATTCTCCTTTGCGTACTGTCTATATATACAGATTAAATAAGAAAATAAGACACGTGCAAGTTGCAATCCGACTTGAATCAGGCCCTATTGTCTATATGTAATCAGTTAAACATATGGATATATTACATACTGCAAAAAGAACTTATTGGACCTGATTCGTTAAGGAAAGTAAAGCAAAAAAAATGAGTAACTTTTCACCTCAGCAAAACCATGTTGCATTGGAGGGGGAGGTAATTGTAAAATGTGAGGACAGATTTATAGTTGGGGTAGAGAATGTCCCTGATCAACTTTAAATTTCAGTGTACAAATATAGCTATCAAGTATGTGTGTGCTACATGAAAAAACAGCCAATATTTATCTTGCGTGCAAAATAATAAACTAATTTGCACCCCTTGCAGTGTAACATGGTTTTGGCCAGAATCAAATTTACTCACTTTTTTACCTTACTTTCCTTAATGAATCGTCGGGTCCAATATCTCTGCATATTAACATTCACTATGCTGATTAAAATGAATAATCCTTACACAGTGCCCCCTAGTGACCAAATTGTCCTGAAAAATGGTATCATTGCTTTTCTTAAACAAATATTTTGTACAGATTATTTCTCAGGCATAATTGATCCAGCAAGAGGGGCTCTGTGTGTAATAGTCATGTTTCATCCAAATGTATCTTTAAATACAACAATGTAGCAAAAGGGGATGTAGGGAAGATAATAAACTAATGGCATTAGCTTGAAGTGTGTGTCCGATATATAAAGCTGCCATTGTTAGGCTTGCTCTGTGCCTCATACCTCACTGGAAAAGAAAACACTTTTTTTTTTTTTTTTTTTTTTTTAAAGGGAAGTTTGGGAAAAAATGTAATCAACATAGAGCTAATGCCGCCTATTCTGGTCATTATCTGTACATCTTTATTGCTGTTGTTGTTAGAAGGATCTTGTAATTTGCTATTGATGGGAGACTAATACTAATATCTGGCAGATGTAACAATGTATTTGTTAGTTTGTTCCTCTGTAGCTGAGCTGCTCCAATCACTGGCCAGGGGAGTCACATGACCTCAGCCTCTCTATAATGTAACACCTGTGATTTAATACAATATGAAGATTGGATACAATGTAACAAATAAAAGTTCAGTGATTTAGTTGTTATTTTGTTGCTGTGGGTATAACATTAGTCTGGTGAATATCATCTGATTTACAGCGTTCAGCCTCAGAGAGTTTCTCGAATTCTCCGGATCTGGAGTTATCGTCCCCCAGACTGTCCCGCTCGGTGGACCCCCAGATGCAGGCAGTGTCCTGCCAGTTCTTTGAGCAGCCCCAGGACAGATGTTACACCGATGCCGAGACGGCGAGGATCGCAGGCTATGGTGCCATGGAAGCAGCTGGTGCTGAGAATATGCACTTGGAGTCTACTGATCACCTAGCAACAGGGGGCGCTCTCCTGGGAAATGCCATATGTAAGGTATGATTTACTGATACACCTGAGGATAAAGACACAAACATCACCAGAGCTCAGGGACCACCCTGCCTCTCCTGCTTGTACATAGATGAGACATTGTGTACGGTCCCTTACTCTGGGGCTTCATTGCATATCTGCTTCCAACTACCAGATTCCAGGTCTGCCCCAGAGCGCCACTCATAGCCGTTACCTGCCCTAGAGTGCGCCACTTATAATAGTGAGCATGGACTTGATAATGTCCAGCTTACTAACCCTTTAGGGCCACCTGCTTCATTCATTTAAAACATTTTTTGTTTTTTCTGCTCATCAGAGGTATATAAATCCTGACCCTTTTGCTGGGAGAAAAAAAATCAGGGAACACCCCTAAAATGTGCCTTCTCTTCTTGGGCTCTCCAGAATCCCAGGAGCCGTCTTTACACCCTTTTTAACCTCCAATTCCTCCCCCAGATTGAAAATGAGAACTTCAGCTGCAGCGGGCCCCCGGCAGACAGCGCGCTGGGAAGCGACAGCGGGAACGCGCTGAGTGACATCGTTCTGCCGCTGGAGAATATGTTTGAAGAGCCGATAAATCTGTCCATTAAGAAATGTTACCCGCGTGACCCATCCGTCGCCCCCAGAAGGGACACAACCCCGCTGCCACCCGTCATCAAGGAGATAAAGAACGAAGCCGGTAACTAGACCCTATAATACTCTTCACACCCCACAAAGCTGCACCCCACATCACCCACACACTGACACGTTGTCCATTCGTTCCTCTGTAATTTCACTATAAATCCCAGGAACGGATTGATCGCTACTCTGCAGCGATGACCAGTGTTGCTGTCGCTGATCATAGAGGCATTCTGCACATATTATAACATTATAGACACTATTGCGTCACGCAGATCACCAGCATGAAGATAAATACATGGATGATGAACTGTAAGTGCCGCACTCATATCACCGTTACGTTTCCTCTAGATACTGATAATCGCTTCCAGCACCGTTATCCCGAGGACACAAAGAGCCACGAAATCATCAGCCGGTAAATATCTGTTATTACTGTCTTTTATATATAGCACATAGGTTACTGTACACAGTTATTTAAGGTGCAGATTGAGGACAGGTATTGAATACAAAGCTGTTTGGTTATCAAGGAATTTGGATGAACAATTCGGCTGGGTCCAGAAGTAATTACCCGTCCTGACCAAAATAACACAAAGTAACAAGAAGATTTGAGTATCTGACGCTGTGCGAGCTCCGAGATCTCTTTGTTCTCATTAGTACTAAACTTGAGCAAACAACCACGTAACATGTACGGATCAGACGCACTCGTTTCTTCTGCATTTTTACTGATCCAATCGTTCTTAATCAGCTGTTTTGTTAAAAAAACAAACCAAAAAACACGATCGCATCACATAGAAATTTATTTTGATTTGGCAGAACAGAAAGACCTTTTCGGAGCACGTGCAAAGTATAACATTTGTAAAATTGTTACACAATTACATTACAAACACTTCAATCAGCTTTAGTTCAGTTGCCCATTTAAATGTAATTGAATCAACTGGGTGTTTCCCAATAAGGAACGTAGTACAATGTATTCTGATGAACAAACAGTAATCACCAGCCGCTGTGTGAGCAGTCAGTTAGTGACTTTTTCTCAGTCACACAACAGCGACCGTCTACAATACACCAGTTTTTGCTGTCACACTGTACCCACATTTCCACAACAACCCAAAAGCTTGTCGCTTTTTTTTGTGGCCCACCAAAGATGGCTCCTCTAATACATAATGTTCTTTTTTTTTTTCTGGTAATGCAGCGATAGAACTAGGAGGTTTTTACTGACAATATGAAATGGAAAATAAATTTTGGGATCTCATTGAACCCACCTTCAGACAACTTGTTACTTGCCAGCTGCTGTAGGACTACAAGTCACAGCATGACGTGCCAGAACATAGCTTATCGCTAATTTAGGCAGTCAGGTTTTTGGGATGTCCTCTGTTTCAGCTTCTATTAAAAATGAAGTTATTGCATAAATCAGAGGAAGACAATGGGAATGGGGCAGTAAGATGCTGACGTAACTTTAATTAGCAGTATAGTAGATAAAAGATTTATTGCGGGACATTGATGAAAGCTTCTTGACAGAAAACTGCATAGAAAACGTATTTCATAGACTTGCATAAAAATGTTCATAAGAAAGGTGAATACAGATAAAAGCTGCAGATTCCTGGCACATATAGACGCTGGGATCTTCCACATCTGATGCGCACAATAGCTGGTACCAGATATTATTTTCTCTTACTCAGGCCAGAACCTAAAGAAACTAAAATCCCGTATGTCCGCCTGGAACGGCTAAAGATCTGTCCCCCGGATTTCGGAGAGCTCCCCGTCTTTAAGGTGCAGCCTCAGAAAAAAGATGAAGACGACGGATCTCTACGTTTACTTATTAAATATGGAGCCAGATCCAAAAGCATGTCCATAAAGGTAGGTCTAGGAGTAATTGCAGAGGTTTCAGCTCAGTCTTTAAAGGGGTTGTCTTGTTAGTGATTTGTGCGATCCAACACTATCAGGAAGAGAAGCAAAACCAGTATCCAGGCCTGAAATAGACCATTCACGTCAGCCCAGGTTAAAGGTTTAGGATTACAGCGGCACCTGTTCTAACAGACCTTGCTTACATACCCCGTAGCAGCGGTTCTCCAGAGGTTGCGAGCTTGTCTCCACCTGGTGTTTGTAGTGGGATACAGCTGAGGTCAGTTTAGCGGCAGACATCACCACCAAAGCACTAACTGGCGCTGTGGGGTGGCGGCACTCTTTACAGAGTGAGGATTGTCTATAAGGGGACCATTCCTTTATTTAGACTTGCAGATCAGGGAAAGTGCTTTGGTGGTGATCCCTGACCTCTGCTGTATCCCACTACAAACACCAGGTGGAGCAAAGCCAACAAGCTCTGGAGAACCGCTGCTAGCCTTAGCATTTTATCCTGTGGTTAGGGGGTATGTAGGATCAGAGTCTCCTAAAGTTTCTGGTCAGACCTTTAAATCTTGCACGCTTTGCTGGAATATCTGAACATATATAGCCCCTTTACTTTAGAGAGTAAAACATTAATTTCATTAATTTTATACTGGACAATCTCATTTGATTTTAAGCAGTAAAGTCTCTTATTGGGAGGACTTCGGGGTCCTAAATAATGTATTTCTTGATGTCCTAGGTGAATCCAGACAACCTGTGCTCGGCCTCTCCCTCCGCAGAGGTTTCACCGCAGTCCACATTACCATACGGATCAGATCCTTTACCCCAGGATCTGACTCATCCGTTGCCAGCAGCTCCACCTCCGCCACTACCGCACCCTTTCCCCCGGATACACTCGTATACCGGAGGATCCCAGGAGATCCGACACATTATGGAGCCTGACCCAGTGGCTGAACATACCCAAGAATGTAAAATCACCTTAGGGCCAGCGATGGTGAAGAAGTCTGATGACCCCAACCACATTGAAAATGAGGATTTCTGTGCCGTGTGCCTGAATGGAGGGGAGATGCTGTGTTGTGACAAATGCCCCAAGGTTTTCCACTTATCCTGCCACGTGCCGGCGCTGCTCAGCTTCCCGGGGTACGGCAGTAAATTCACTGTTTATATCAATCTGTGACTCAAGCGGGTTCTGTGGGTACTTCAGTCTCATGTTCTCCTCCCTCATACAGGAAGCTGTTGTGTACAAAGATCATAGGGGTATCTTATTATCACTTACTCACATATTGGGCAACTTAAAGATCACTGGCAGAACTGCTCTGCTGCCACCTGCTGGCCAGATGTGGGTAGTAATCAGCAGGTATTTCTGGTCTGGTCGACCAGGGCCTGATTATCCAATAGGATGACTAGGCTGAAGCCTAAGGCGCAAAGCTTTTTGGGGGGGGGGGGGGTTTCTTGGGCGAGTAGGTGAGACAAGGATTGGGCAGGAGAAATACCCCCCTCCCCCTTCACATCTTCACTCTCCGTATCGCTCGTTCTGGTTTTAATGAAAATAAACTGGCAGATTATCAGGACCCTTTTGCCCATTGTGTATTAGCATGGTAGGGGGGAGAGGGGCTCCGAGCAGGGACTATCCTTAATCAGGCCCCAGAGAAGACTTCTGGGATTTAGGAGTAATCTGGTGTATTCTCTACAGTGGCGAATGGGTGTGTACACTGTGCCGGAATCTGAACGAGCCAGAAGTGGAATACGATTGTGATAATATCCGGTATAGCAGAGAGAATAAGATTGAAGAGGGAATGTTACCGCATCTCAACGCCTACGACCAGAGGGTGAGTAATATGGGTAAATTATGAATTAATATAATAGGGAATAAAGCCTATGGTGCAGTGCTATCCAGTCCTCTGCTGTAGGAAATCTCTCACTAATATTGAGATGCTTCCGATGTCCCGACCGCTGTCATTTTATTTAATGGAGATGGCCGGTCTGACCACCGGGGAGCCCCAAGGAAACCGCTTACTGAGAAAGCATTAATTATACAATAATAATGCCCAGAGAGATGGACAGACGGTCTGTGCCCCCCCCTCCCAGTCTGTTTATTTATAAATGAATGATGAGCGTGAGGGGACCTCTGGTTCTGTACTTACTACACGTGGAACTTCTGTGTATTTCAATGTTTATATTACACTTGTTGAAGACCCCCTGTGTCTAATCCGTCCTCAGCAATGACCCCTCTATCTGCCCTAACCATCCCATCAGTCAGTACATATATTATCACACCCACAGATCCTGCAGTCCCATGTGTTTCCCTGTACAAAGGGGGAAGGTCGTCTTCCTTGTGGCTCTTCTATTTTTGAGGTTCACAAATGACCCTAATGCCCCCTCTCCTTGTGATCTGTCTCTGGGCTATAAAGCGGAAGATTAACACGCTACATAAATAACATGTTACATGCGTGGTCTATGAGAGAATTCCTTAATAATGATTTGTTTCCACCTACAGAAGTGTGAGAAGCTGGTGCTCTCGTTGTATTGTAACAGTCTGAGTGTCCCCTTCCAAGAGCCGGTCAGCCCCCTGGTAAGTAGAACGTGTCCTGTCTGGTATTTTAATTCCAATCACAGGAGAGAAGCTATTATATCCTCTGGGAGAGTGATGGATGACTCTGCGACAATGTACACATGAAAGGCAGACGAGTGGTAACCTTTTCTGTGTTAGATGTTGAAGTTTGAAAGGAGAAGCCGGTAATGAGTTTGCATGTCATGCATGAAATGTGAATGACTCCAGCCAGTCATTGATGTAGATTGAAGCGTCTATCACCCGTGGCAGATAATTAACCTTCCTAATATAGACTCCCACACGCGGCTGATTCATTTACTGGAGAGAGAGCGATACAACGCAGGTCTGAGGCAATGAGTTATATACCGAGTATAGGCACAGGAGGGGGGTTTAATTTTATTTGCAGAGGAAGAAGAGTGCATTCCCGGCCCCATAGCAAAATTTGGGTGAGAACCTGTCCCTGCTTTACTCCCCAACTGGGGCTTCACTACACATGCTCAGAAAAGGCCTCTGAGAGCAGAGTGTGAGCTTCAGGAGTGGGCAACAACCCCACCACCACCACCACACACTCTCCGCAGCCCTTCTGTATACCCCACTTTTATGACGGTGAATCACTTAGGGCCCACAGGCTGAGAGAGACCCATTAGTGCCCCTGGGTTTTATATTCATGATTGGACAGTTGCAATTGCTGCTTGGCCCCCAACCCGTATAACTGTCAATGTTCCTATAATAATGGGCCCTTGTGCTAATTCATTTTATGGTTCCCGGAGTAATATATAAATCTCTTGCCGGATAGACCGCTCAGTGCTTAGATATTTCATTAGCGCCTGACGCAGTTAAGGATAACATTGGTGTACAGATTCTAATCTTCTTAATTAAACTAATTGATGTGTTTGTTATATATACATTTTTTAATGAAGGCACGTCACTATTACCAGATTATAAAGAGGCCAATGGACATGTCAATCATTCGAAAGAAGCTGCAGAAGAGAAACATCCCTCATTACTCCACCCCCGAGGAGCTGGTGTCTGACATAAGGCTCATGTTCTGGAATTGTGCTAAGTTTAATTATGTAAGTAGTGTATACATTAGTAAGACTACTCCTTCTGTAACATGAGAAAGAGGTGCTGGTGCAACTATTTGTATTTGTGTTTCTATTTAATTATATTTTACATGGTAAATGCAACTTTGCATTTATTAATAATTACTAAGATTGTATTCTCTGTTTATATGACACCTCATTATATTACTATATTGTGTTCATATAGTGTAATACAACTTTTGCATTTACTGTTAATACTGTCCTTGTTCGTCTCTGCGCTTACTCTGCACGGTGGCGGTGCGTTATGTCCCTGTTTTATGTATGTCCTGTCTTCCCTACTTTACGGCGCTGCAGAGCACTGTGGCGCCTTAGAAATCTATGGTAATAATAGTATACACACGTGTTACTCTTGGCTTTAACCCTACGATGTACAGCTGAACGCATCTCGAGATGTATCTGACTGAACCTATGTATGTAAACGCTTTTTCCTGCGTGAACCTTTTGCTGCTTGCGTTCGTGGTGGACTCTGACTGGACCCCTTACACACCTCACCCGATGAGGGGAACAGGACCCTCATAATGAGGTTTTTCTGGGAATCTGCTTATAAAGGTTCCTTCTCTACATCCTTGGCAAGATCTCTCCTCAGGGCTACATCTTCTCCTTGTACTAAAGATCCCACAAAACCACCTAGAAAGATTTATTTTTTTTGTTCAGTTTCATACCCAGGCCGACCTTCGATGATGATGATTGGGGCAGGACAGGGAAGACGTAGATGGTCTACAGATAAGATCTGGGGTTACAGGGATGAAATATAAAAAACATTAGGAATTTTATGTTATGATGGAGGGCAAAGGTGGACTGATGATAACTTGAGTTATCCTGTAGTGTCCAAACTTTTCAAGGTGGTTACTGGAGTTTGATGTTTCTGGTTGATACCTACACTCAAACAGCATAGCAGAACTCCTGATTTTAATCTGCAACTTATTCTTCGCTTGGAACGGCACAGTGTAATGATGATTGTACGCTCCTCCTAAGTTTGTTTCATGTAAGAAACTAGATTCTGCCGCTGGAACTTCTGAGGAATAAAATAGCGTAACGGGAATGGGTCAGAGGGGATTTCCATAAACACAGAAAAATGGAGAAAATCCTTTGGATGAGCGCGGAGCTTTGTTATGAGCAACCTCTGCCTAGGACAAATTTGGTGGATGATCAGACTCGTAACATCAGATATTGTTCCAATGACTGATTGGTGCAATTCAGTCTGACTGTTACTCAAAAGGTTGAAAAGAAGAAAATGATTCAATATTGTAAGATTTGACATAAAACTTTCAACATTGTGGAAGTAAATTGTTCCTCTCTTGAAAACTATGCTGACAAATATACTATGGTGCTTAAATATATGTTTAATAAGAAGGGAAGCTCCGGTTTTGGCAGAAGGCAGGTGGGTCAGGAATACAAGTGACTCATCTGGCTAAAATGATATTCCACTACCCAAATCACAGTATATTACATTAAATTATGTAATTCTACAATGAAATCCTCAGGTAAATGGGTCTAAGGTGTTGTGGGAATGGGCAAAGCTTGTAACTGCCCAATATCTGTGTTCCCTGCACAGATATCACTCTGACACCTCTTCAGAGAGGGCACCAGACAGACTGGGATGTAGATGGAGGTTTTAGACTCCAGGATGAACTAACAATTTGTGTCTGTGATAAAACAGTCTGTGCAGAGATTTTCTTGAATAATAAAGCAGAAGTAGGGATTGCTAAAGGAGAGTGGTGCTGGGGTTGTTGTATATGAAGAGACAAGTCTAATGGGAAGACGACAATGATTTGTGACTTGTTTTGTGGTGGTCATGAAAGCGTCAGCTTCTTGAGTCTTGAGGGCAAATGTAATAAGCTGAGAGTTTCTAGCAGGTTTAAAAAGTTGAGATGTTGCTTATAGCAACCAATCATATTCTAGCTGTCATTAATCTAGTACAATCTACCAAATGATAGATGGTATCTGATTGGTTGCAACATCTCCACTTTTTAAACTCTGGAAACTCATCAGCTTGAAACATTCACCCTGTGGTCTGTACGTAAAAACGAAGTTGAATTGTGATGCCAATGATGATGGGAGAGGGTTCTTCTACCTTCTGTCTCCATTCCTCAAAGGCTCATTTCTGCAAAACTAAGCAGAGGGATATACCGGAATACCGGAGTATTGTAACAGTTGGTCTCATCAAAGAGACGTCAACTTCCACAATCAATTGTGTTACATTCAGGTGTTTAAGTGCTGGACTGTAACAAAGGCTGATTTGATCTTGTCATAATTTGCAGCCATGTTGTAGGGAATGTGGATTTTGTACGTGGATCGAACCATTGGCGTCATCATCATCATCATCATCATCCAGACATTATAATAAAGAATCTACAGATGAGAAGGATGGACTCTGAGGATCTTCTTGCCACAGAGAAATCACGCCCCCCCCCCCCCCCCACCCCCCTGGCCTCTTGTACCAGGTGATCTGGGTCGTAGTTTAAAGTAGAATTTGCTGCGCTCACAGAACATCTTCTACTGCTTACAGGCCAATTTGAATTAGTCTGATAGTTTCACCCTGAGGTCTGGCGGTATCTTCCTGTTCAGCAGCTCTAGTTGAACACTCCTGCCCCATCTGTGTTAGACGTTGCTGTTAGGACTCTGTAATGAATATTCCCCCTGCAGTACCTCTATCTTACCAGAGGGGCTGCTCTTGTGGACTTTTGGGTTTTCTTGCACCTCACCCGCAGGAGTTAACCTCCTTCCCTGATCATCTCCTGCACCTGCCCCTCTGCCTTATTTATCAACCCAAAACATTGCACATTGCTGGTTATTAATTGATGTTGTCTTGATCCTGTGGTTTGGACTGTCTGCATCCAGTATTAGTTCTTGTGCATCCCTGCTGTACCGGCTACCGCCATTCCTGCATTACCCCAGCATCGGTTCCCTGCTGTTATGTCTTGTATCATCCACATTGAGTGTCCATTGTTCCTGCAATTACCAGTTAACCAATATTAGTTCTTTTTATCCCTCCACACATGGATTGTGTTTGTTTGTTTATTTTCTGCATTACCTGCACTGAGTGTTTGTTCCCTGTTGTTTTTTTTTTTTGGTTTTTTTTTGTATTGCGTTTTTGTTTTGCAATATCTAAGCTCCAGGATTGCTTTGCCACTGGTGTTTGTCCTGCAATAAACTATTCTACTTTTCCCCAACCACTGACTCGTTTTGCTATCATTGCAAACACTGAGGTAATCCCAGCAGTTGCTTGGCCAGAGCTTGAGCAGGACTTGTCCCTGTACTGGGCCCGTTATAATGTATTTTCTACCCACTAGAGTTTCAGGTGGTGATCCCTCAAGGTGAAATATCGATAAACTTATATAAGCTTATTATAAAGATAACAAGCACTAACCAGGACTGGTGGGACCACACGTGGCATCCAACATACCACGCTCTGTCACTTATTAATGCCCTTGGGGGGACAACAGCTTCTGGGTCACATAAACCCCGTCAGACGGGCGAGCACACTCCCAGCCAGGACTCTGACATCGACATTGCTTGTTCCAGTTTGGATTTTAATAGAACAGAAGCTGTGGGACCATGATATGAAGCCGTTGATTGGTGCCAGGCATGGAAGACTTGGCATGACCAGCCTGTCAGCGTTTACCCAACAGAACGTGGATGTAAGTCTGTTCACACAAGCTAAATATTTGTCAAAGCATCAATCACTAGGCTGACTGTTGCCAGTTTATATTAATTAAAGTCAATTAGAGCATTTTCAGCAGCGACACAATAGGTATTTAATACCTGAGCCCACGTCCAATTAATCTCCTTGTGTGATGCAGATTTGGCACTATCCGCTTGCGGCTAAATTATGTCGGCAATAGTGGAAGAATGAAATCTAAGAGCAGCTGATGAATCGTGTTCTGTAACAAGAGATGTGAATCTAAATGTTCCTAATGGATCTTGTCACCGGCGGAGTCTGGAATATTGAGCCGTCACGGCGACCTTGGTGCAATAATCCTACACGGAGAGGGAAATATTATCAAGTCCTGTAATATACCAGATAGATAAACCCATTGCAGGGAGATTATTAAAGTCTGATGCCTCAGTAATACCAATATCCCTCCCACCACCCCTGACTTACTCTATACTGTAATGTCCCATAACTGAAGAATGCAGCAGTTCTGCTTCAACATTAAGTGTTTTTTTTTCCTTTTTCATAAAATACATTTATTAGGATATTATTGTCTATTGTACATAAAATACATTGTTACAGTTGCTCCTGAAACAAACACATGTTCTAGCTGTACACACAGCCGTCATCACTAGTAATCAGCACTTACACCTGACCTGTAGCTGGTGCAGGTGATGCAACAAAAAACACGTACCTGAGAGATGTGCAGAGCTGGAATCGGACCATTAGACTCGTATTTCCGCATGGTGCATGCTCACCAAAGGTGTGTAGGCAAACTTTTTATTTTTTGCGTATTGTTGAACTTTAGCGCCTGGAGGGGCTGAATGTCTAGCATAGGCCGAGTATAGTAACTGCCTGCTCCATATAGTTCTGAAACAATTAGTTTAAGAGGCGCTGGAGAGGTGTTGTCATGATAAGCAATGATGATGATAAGTAATGCTATATTGAGGCTACTGATTGGCTAATGGGTACATCTAGGAATATGCATCGAAATGAACTTTTTTACAAGTGCATCTTTTCCCATGTACATTTGGAGTGCAAATGCATCCTCTTTTAAATGATCCCCATAATGTCCACACCAGTATTTGTCAATTTGGTTGTTGTTTACCAAAATAGCTGGTCGTTGCACAGCGTGTGCCCCCATCTTATACTATCAAACTTCAGTGGGTTTTGCCCAGGACTTAGAGTATGTGTATCTATCTCTACAGGCACCTTTATTCCACATCTCCTTAGTTCTAACAAGTTCCTTACAGCTCTAGTATAAGACTATAAGGAAAATGGAATTTTAGGTTTAATGAATAATTTTGGAACTATAATTTCTACTGTAACGTTTCAATGTAACTGCTCTTACTGACTTGAATATCACTGTCCTTCATTAATGAAGTACTAATTATAAATGATTTTGTATTCTGTCAATTACAGGAAGATTCGGAGGTGGCCGAGGCGGGACGCAACTTGGAGCTGTTTTTCGAGGACATGTTAAAAGAATCCTACCCCGGTAGAATCTTCCCCTTTCCGCAAGAAGACGACTCCGAGTCGGAGGAGATAGGCGCCGATCACTGTCACATGACTTTAAAGGGCTTTCATTGGCCGTCTTATGGTCAAGAATGTGTGCAACCCAAAAGGAGAAGACGCCACATCATCAACCAGAAAACAAAGGAATTCAACCTATGTTGAGTCTTGAATTTCAACCATGACAAGGTCTAAGGAGGAATGTCTGGGACTTCTATGCAGAAGCTTAATAGCTGGGACCTGTTTATCTATTAAGAACCGCTATGTTTTGTTTATAGAGCAGGTATAAAATATGTCAATGGTCTTTCTGTCAACTGATCTGGGCCTGAAAAGACTTTGCCCATCTGGTGCGTTGGCCACCAAAGTTGGTCTGCTAGTACTTGTAGTTGGACAATGTACGTAACAGGCGTGTGACCATGGCACATGGACTGGACTGGTAGCTTCGGTGTGAATTCATTGTGTGTGTCGTCAGCCCTGTTGGATCTGGGACATACAATATACATATATGTAGTTTCTTTCACCTTGAAGCTAAAAACCATAGATGATGCACGACACCGCAAGCATTGGCCAACGAGGGGAACAATCTGTAAGAAATAAGTTTTAGTACAGTTTAATTCGCTGATTGAGCCGGACCAAGCTTCCACATTAATGAAAGATTTTTCTAGATGTTCACACTTTGTGTTCATGTTCCTTATAGTCTGTGATAACATTAGAATCAAAGTTATGTTTTTGTTTTTTCTCTTCAAAGAAAATATCTCGTAAACAAAAAATTGTATTTTGTAAATCAATTGCAATCTCTTTTCGGACAGAACTTGTTTGATAACCAGAACTTGTTTTATTTGGGACATTATCGAGTGCCTTAAAAAAAAACTCTGCTGCCTGGAAACCTTTTCATAAATTAATTTTAAGCAGTTGAGCAGTGACCTCAGATAGGCTTCTTTCTAACATTAAATGATTATTTAGGTTTATTGTATATAAAACGTTGCATTTTCCATTGGAGGTCGGCAGGTTACAGAGTTTAATGTTGAAATAGTTTTGCTACCGTAGTTTCTTAGAAAATGTTTTCAGACTTCAATTGTAAAGTGAAAATAAACTCAACTTAATTTACTATTAGTAATTAATAACTGCTTGTTTCTATGAGTGAAATGTCTATTAGTGGGTAGTACTGTCTGCAGGATATTAACCCTTCCAGCACTCCATTACTGGGCCCACAGGTGAAATGCATGCTGGTTAATTGCTTTGTGTTGGTTCTCTGCAATTACAGTACATGTGTTTCCAACAATAACGTTTTTTTATTGGACATATGTGTGGTGCATTGTGTATGGGGGGGCCAGTTACAGTGTCTTTGTGTGGGGCCAGGTTTTGGGCGTGACTGTGGGGACCAATTACGCAGTCTCCGTGTGGGGGGTCAGCTATTGATACCTCCCACCTTTGGCACTGTGCTAGGCTGGACAATATATGACAAAGGTCATTTGGAACCTGAGTAACTCCCAGTTGAACAGTCGAAAGTAAAATCTGCCAAAATATTATATCGGAAAACTGCATCATCCAGCACTCGCCCAAAGAGCTTATGGTCCCAACAAATGTAAATGCAGGAAAGTGAATATACGTAATCTAACTGAATAAGGTACCTATGCCAGACTTCTCTGGAACGTGCAGCCTGCGTAATCCCTACACTATAGCACAGGAGGTGCGCACAGGTAGCGCCCGCAGAGGGATTGTAATCCCGTCTCTAACGAGACAGGGAATGCGATACACATATACATGAAGTATAACCAAGTGCTGGTGAATAAAAAGCGTCTTTTGGGGTGGGAATTTTTTTTGCCACATAATACTGGAAACATTTTTGGGGGTTATAAATAAACTTAATTTTCACGTCTCTCGGTTCTTTCAGAGTTTTGGCTTTCAACACCTCTCCTGCGACTGTTGGATAATTCCACATTAATACAAAATGTCAGCTTTAATTGCATGGTACAAACTCTGCAGGAAACGTCTCACTTCACTACACTCCAATATAAACCGCTACTTTCCTGCCATAACAATTATATTGCAATTCATTTTCTATGATTAATAATTAATTCTGCGCTGATCACTTGGTTCCCTTGTTTAATGAACGGGTTAATTTGCAGCAATTTTTAATGCATCACTTCATGGTGTAATCAGAGAAACTCATCAATCTCCAGGAACAAATCTCAGGAGTCGGCTCTGTTTTGTAGACACAATCATGTGTCCAAATATTTGTTAAAGGAAGAAATAAAATGAATATTTATTTCTTTGGCACATTAAAGAGAGAGAGTGCACGTGGCCTTCATCTCCATTGTTATAGATACAAGCAAAACAAACAACAATCAGTGCTGGGGAAAATAAATTGCAGATTTCTATATTGAAATATATATTTGCATTTAAGTCATGTCCACATACACAAAGAAATGGACGTAATGAAAACTGTGGGTGTGGTTTGTCTAATGTGGGCGTGGTTCTATAGTCACTTAAATATATGAAACATGGTACCAACCATTTCTCCGTACACAATCTCTTTCTCAAACAACCTAAACCTTCTAGCAATAGCAGAAACATGGCTCACGAATCAGACACTGCCTAACCTGCAGCCCTTTCACATGGTGGTCTTCATTTCACCCACACCCCCAGACCGGGAGGCAGACAAGGAGGGGGGGTTGGACTACTTCTCTCCCCACAGTGCACGTTCACAGTTCTCCCAAATGTCCCATCACTCACGGTTACATCTTTTGAAGTACATGCTGTTAGGATTTTTAACCCGTTCTCTCTGCATATCGCTGTGATCTATCGTCTCCCTGGTCCACACTGACAATTTCTTGAACACTTCTCTACGTGGCTCCCTCACTTCTTATCCTCTGACATCCCCACCATCATCCTGGGTGATTTCAATATCCCTATTTCTAATCCACATTTCAATGCTGCTTCCAAACTACTCTCTCTAACCTCCACACTTGACCTCTCCCAGTGGATTGAATCCGCTACTCATCAGGATGGCCTCTGTCTTGATCTTGTTTTCTCTAGACTATGCTCAGTTTCTGATTTGCTTAACACTACTTTCCCCCTCTCGGATCATCAACTTATTAGCTACTCAAACTCTTCCAAGCCTCCTCATAACCGAAGGAATATCAACTCTATTGATCTTCAACCGTTTTCCACCTCTCTCCAACACTTTCTCTCCCCAATTTCTACATTGGTATCATCTCCCTCGACTAGCAATCGGCTCAATTCCTTTGTAGCACTCTGACACACTCTTCATTTGATCCCACAAATGAAAAGGAAGTTTCTACTCTCTTCTTCCTACTCTACCTCCTGTTCTCTTGATCCCATACCACACATATCTCACACAGGACACTGCAAAAACCTTAATTCATGCATTCATCATCTCCCGCATCGACAATTGCAATTCCCTCCTTACTGGCCTTCCCAAAAACCCCTACAATTTATTTTGCACGCAGTGGCTAGATTGATTTTCCTTGAAAACCATTCTTCCTCTGTTGAGTCACTCTGTCAGTCTCTACATTGGTTGCCTGTTTTTCAACGAATCCAATATAAAATTATTCTACTAACATACAAGGCCGTCAACAAAATTGCACTGCATACGTCTCCTCACTTGTCTTAAAATATCTCCCAACTGGACACCTCCGTTCTGCACAAGATCTCTGTCTCTCTTTCACTCTCATCACTTCCTCCCATTCTTGGTTACAGGATTTTTTTCGGGCTGCACCCACTTTGTGGAATTCCCTCCCTCGCACAATAAGACTTTCTTCTGGTCTTCAAACCTTCAAGCGTTCTCTGAAAACCCACCTCTTCAGACGAGCTTATAATATTCCTCAACTACCATCTTAAACTCCCTAGGTTACCCTATTACCACCCTCTACACATCTAACACAAGACAACAAACCACTGACCAACATTGCTGTGTGACTGATCACACAGTCCACTCCATACTTTTTACTTTTGCATTCTAGCTGGTCCAATGTGCAATATGATGTAGCACATGCCCTTGTGTTTCAAACCTCATTGTCCCATAGATTGTAAGCAGGGTTCTCTCTGTCTGTATGTATTGCCCAGTATTGTTTTATTAATGTTTATTCCTAATTGTAAAGCGCTACGGAATTTACTGGCGCTATATAAATAAATGAATAATGATGGTCTATGGTTATGTCAGAAACTATTACCAAATACATCACATACCCTTCAGACTACTATTCAATGCAGACTGTTCTATTGTCCTCTGTACAATACAGTGAGCTATAGTGACCTGTATGCAATAGATAGTATACTATTGACCTATATATATATATATATATATATATATATATATATATATATATATATATATATATGAGAGAGAGAGCATTCTATTAACCAATACACATTGAATAAAGCATTCAAGTAATCTGTATGCAATAGAGTATTCAAATGACCTATATACATTACAGACACCAATCTAGTAACCAATACACAATACAGAGAACATTCTAGTGATCTCCATGCAATACACAGAGCATTCTATTGTCCAGTATACAATAGACAACATTTTAGTTACCTCTATACAGGGCTGCTCGTTCAGAGCGCTATTAGGGCCGGGGGGTTGGCCAGCCGCCCCCCCCGGATGCAATATTACACATTTGTACCCGCGGCCGCATCTGATGACATTGGATGCGGCGGTGTCAGCGCACAGGCGGCTGCATCACATGACAGGGGATGCGGGATGCGCCATCTAATGGGTTTGAGGCTGCCGTCATACCCAGGAACTGCGCAGACGCAGTATTCATAGCCACAGCCTATGTCTTGGAAACAAGCAGATAATTCAGAATGAATTAGAGTCTGGCCATGAACTGTGCAGCCACATGAATTGGCCCAACATTTACCAGCTTTAAGACCATCATCATCATCATTTATTTATATAGCGCCACTAATTCCGCAGCGCTGTACAGAGAACTCATTCACATCAGTCCCTGCCCCATTGGAGCTTACAGTCTAAATTCCCTAATATAGACACACACAGACACACACAGACAGAGAGACAGACAGATAGAGAGGGAGAGACTAGGGACAATTTTGATAGCAGCCAATTAACCTACCAGTATGTTTTTTGAGTGTGGGAGGAAACCGGAGCACCCGGAGGAAACCCACGGGAACACAGGGAGAACATACAAACTCCACACAGATAAGGCCATGGTCGGGAATCAAACTCACGACCCCAGTGCTGTGAGTCAGAAGTGCTAACTACTAGGCCACTATGCTGCCATGAACTAGCCATAGTTGCCTACTTTCCCAGAATATTTGGGAGATTCCAGAATTAAGGGGAGACCTTTCTAATGCCAGAGAGAGCCGAAGTGCTGTGATGAGAGAAGTTGCATAACCAAGGTGGGGTGTTATATAACTACTGGCAAGAGAATATTTTGTAATAGCCAAAGTGCATTGTAATGCATGCAATGCTAGTGCTTGGTCACTAGATGGCAGCCTTGCAGTGTGCTATATAACATACTATATAGAGACTAAAGTCATATACTGTCAGAGTGCAATTTCGTATTTATCAACATTCGATGGTAATGGAGTCTGGCAACTCAATTCACTGTTGTGTTTTTTGCTAATGAAACATTTCCAAATAAATTGATACTATATCCATAGCTACTAACTCTCCATAATTTCCAGGAGTAGCCTAGATTTTTTATTTATTGTCCCTAAAATGTCTTTAATTCCATAATATTGATCAACTGTACAGTTCACTTTTTAGTATTCTGTATTTTGGATGCAAATCTCCCCATCTATTTTTATCCTTTGAGTTTTATAAGAAAATATTCACCTAAGAATAACATTTATAATTTATAACAAGTTGAATGTGTGCCCTTTGTTTCGTATAGAGGGTGCGTTACACAAGCGCCACTTCATGCATTGAAGCAGAGAGATGGAGGCAGCACTTACAGGATGGATCCTATTCAGTGCACCAAATATATGTGAAAAGCGCATCAAATATGAGAAGCATAAGCGCTTTGCGTTCATCAATATCATTGTCCGCTTACTAAAATACGGTTATAACTGTTATCGCTGCTCACCCTCCCTGGCTGCAGGTGTACTTTACTGTACAGCTGTGTAAGGCTCTGCAGCAGCGATCTGCAGCAACATTCAATGGAGGAGAGTGGGGAACAGCGATTTCAGAGCCTGCCAATATATATATATATATATATATATATATATATATATATATATATATATATATATATATATATAAAACTATGTTTAGTGAGCATGCTTAGAGGTATATTTACTAAACTGCGGGTTTAAAAAAGTGGAGATGTTGCCTATAGCAACCAATCAGATTCTAGTTATTTATTTACTACATTCTACAAAATGACAGCTAGAATCTGATTGGTTGCTATAGGCAACATCTCCACTTTTTCAAAACCGCAGCTTAGTAAATATACCCCATAATCTTGTTTAAATAATCCCATCCTCCAAAATGAATATTTTTTGCCTGTGAGTGCATAAGTACGCCTAGTCTGCACTTGGCAAAGAGCAGCCCAATCCCCTCTAGTCCTGTATGTCCCTGTAACAATGGGAGCATTTGGGGAAAAACAGGTGCATGACATCACAACTTTGGAAACAACTTCCTACACTATCCACTGTTTTGTTCTCAACCAGGACTCCCCTCCACCAGCCAGCCAATAGCAATCGGCCAGTTCAGAAAATGCCTGTGATTGGCTGACTGGCAAAGGGTCACTTAGATCATTAGCGTGGGGATTTGCTTTTTTAATTTTTTTTATTTGGGCTGTGTTGGATCAAAAAAGAAGAAAGAAAAAAATTAAGATTATTGTTTAAATTGAATTTTATTTATTTAGCGTTTATTTGAAATTCATTTTGTTTTTTTTAAATGTTTTGGTGTAGTGAACTTATTGACCTGACCAGTATATTCTGGAATTAGCCGTATCACTGACACTCATTTTGCATTTTGACAGAGAAGCAAATTTTTAGCCACTTTCCTAACAGTAAAATAAAACTCTTCACACTCACTAAAATGCAGCAGAAAGAACAGTCCAAATGTCCTCATCACTCTCATAATTAACTTCAGCCATACGTAAGGTTAAACCCAGCAGCTTTTTGGTGAATGGTCCAGTGAATGAACATTTTCAGGTTTAATACATTAAAACAACTTTCAACTTCTCTGCCAAACACAACAAGAGTCTCAAAACCTTCTTGTGTTAGGTGGATTCTGATTGGACTCCTGAAGTCACAGAACTAGGTTGCAAATGAATGGTAATCTGTTTCATGTTGGAATGTCCCTGGGCTGCTTTTATCTCAAAGTACCAAGGTAATGTACTGCTTAATTTGTATTAAAAACTTTATAAAATAGTAAAGCACAGTATTTCTACCCCCATGCATATAGTTAAATGCTTTAAATCAGGCCTGTCCAACCTGCGGCCCTCCAGATGTTGTGAAACTACAAGCCCCAGCATGCCTTGCCAGTAGACAACCAGTTGATAGCTGGAAGGGCATGCTGGGACTTGTAGTTTCACAACACCTGGAGGGCCGCAGGTTGGACAGGCCTGCTTTAAATGGTTAGAATGTCATACTCTGAGGTGAGAAACTATGTGAATAGCTGTGGATTAGACAAGAGGGGGGTGTTCATTTACTGGATACTATCGGCAGATTTATTCCACTAAATGATTAAATTGTTCATTCACTGGGTTTTAATAGATTATTGTTGTTTGTTCCTAAAAACAAGGTAAATTTAGGTTATTTTATGCCAAATGGATAAAACTTCACCATATAACATAACATTTAATGTAGCCAGTAATTGAGCACACTTTTTCATCATGCTTAATATCTGTTTATTTACTGGATTTTATTTTCCCAGAGGTTTTAAATTCCAATAGGCCTATTTCTTCTTTAAAAACAGATGGCATGTTTTCTACTGAATCCAATATAAAATAATTTTACTAACCTACAAGGCTATCAACAAAGCTGCACCAACATACATCTCCTCTCTTTTCTCAAAATATCTCCCAATTCAGCAACTCCGTTCTGCACAAGATCTGCGTCTCTCATCCACACTCATTACATCCTCCCATTCCCGGTTACAGGACTTTTTTTTCGGGCTGCACCCACTCTATGGAATTCTCTCCCTCGCACAATAAGATTCTCCTCTGGTCTACAAACTTTCAAGTGTTCTCTGAAAACCCACCTCTTCAGACAAGCTTATAGTATTCCTCAACCACCCTCTTAACCTCACTACATTACCCTATAACCATCCGTTACACAATATCACACAACACAACTACCCCCTGACCAACATTGTTGTGTGACAGGATCACTTAGCTTATGAGTCACTTTTCACCTTTGCAGTCTGGCTGGGCCGAAATGCAAAATGTAGACTTAACCTCATGTATCAAACTCCTATTGTCCCATAGATTGTAAGCTTGTGAGCAGGGCCTTCTCCCCTCTTTGTCTGTTTTACCCAGTTTGTTTATTACTGTGTTTGTCCCAGCAGCAAGAATTGATTAAGTCGGACATCAGCCAGAATAAAACAACAGGATCCTCCACCAAGTACGTCAACTGCTGATTGTACTGTCAGCCTCAATGTTGTGGAGAATGCTAGTCCAGACATTGCAGCAGGACTCGGACCCCCTCCGAGGACAGTGGCAGGTGGGGAGTTTGACTGGGGGGTACACCTGTCAAACCATATCGCAGGTGTCCTAAGGCGAGCTCAGGGAGGACAGAAACCTCCCATGGAGCAGAAGGTCCTACAGAGGGACAGCAATGTGCCAGAGTTAATCCTCCAAACACTAAAAGCAGCAAATAAAACACCAGAGAGTGTATGGATTATGGAGTGACCCCCTGCATTGGCCGGATGCAAAATGTAGCAAAAAAAATCTGCACGAGAATAAAAAAGTATTCACCATCTGCCATTACAGCTGCAAAATGGAAATCTCACTATGATGTGCACACAAACAAAAACAAAAGACAAAAGAAAAGTCTTTGTGCGTTTACTCACCGACAATTTCTGCACCTCTCCTGTTTTTTGGTTGTAAAATTTTTACTACTTCAGTCTTGAAGCCATTTTTTTAAATTAGACATGGTAGTGATAATGGTACATGCCTCCAAATTGTTTTTATGTTGTGTCTTTTACGTCCTCTTAAATAAGATAATTCCTCTAACGATTCATTCACTGGGCGATTCACCCTATATTTAAATTTAATTTATAAGAAATGGTACAAAATGTACAGGAGGATGGACTTTATGTGACATCTGCACCCCCCCTGCACTCTTTATACCCAGCACCTTGATGTGTGCTGGACGGACCATACTATAGACCTATAGAACTATATATATCGGGTCTGCTTTGTACATAACCTGCAAAATTAGGTAATATAATTTACTATAGCTATATGGTATTATATAATGTATATAATATATTCTAATGTATATAATCTATCTAGAATGTGAGAACATGTCATATTATTGTTACCTCACAGATATCATTTTATATTAAATTGTAATACATAATATCACCTTATACTATAACTTATATTATATATATTATATATATATTATATCATATATTATTTATTTGACATCACAAATTACATTTTTTTTATCTCACATTAGAACAGACAAAACCACATTATATAACATTGTTTATTTGACATACATCATAGTATATGATAAAAAGTAATGTGATGTAATATGATGTGATATACAATGCCATATTAAATTACATATTATTTTGCCTTATATATATCATTTTCTATTAATTTCTACTAGATAATATCACATTATAAGATATAACTATATTATATATATTACATGGAGTACCTTACATTACTTATTACATCATTATAGTAGACATTCAGACACCATATGACATTACTTGTATGACATACATCACATTATATGATAAAGTCCTGTCACATTATAATGTCCTGTGATATAATATTATAATGTATTACAAGGTGACATAACTATCACTGCAGTGACTGGCCCCGCCTCTCAGTTTATGATTGGTCCATCGAACATCTGTCCCTCCTCACTCAGTTAATGATTGGACGAAGAGTGAGCGAGGCCCCGCCTCCGGTTCGGGATTGGAGGAGGTTTGGTCCGCCCCGCCGCCCGTAGTCTGCATCTCTCTGCGGGTGAAAGTTTTCGGGAGAGTCCGGGGACGGCGGGTGAGACCGGGCACCCTGCACCCTGAACCCTGTACCCCGCACCCTGCACCCTGCCTCCGACTGACTGACGGTAAGCGGGGCCCCGGGGCCGCGGGCGGGGAGCCGGGGGTAGGCCGCGCAGCTTGAGTTGTCTGGTTGCCATGGTAACCAGAGCTCCCACGTGACCCCGGGCACACATGTGTGTTCTATGTACAGTGTCAGGGAACATGTTACCTGGTCTGAGACATGGGGACCAGACTGTGCATATGGGGGGCAGCAGATATATTGGGGTGCTCATCCCCAGAGCTGGCCCCTATACCCTGGTATGTGAGAACTGTACATGTTACATGCCTGCAGTTCATATTATGCAACATGTGTTTTATAAAGTAGTATTATTATTTATTTATAGGGTGCTAAAACCTTCCTCAGCGCCATACAGAGGGTAGTACAAGCTGGGTGTATATAACTACTGTAATAAACCAGTATAATACAATAATCCAGGGTAAGGAGAATTACAGGAGTTTACAGCCAGTATGATTTACACAAAGCAAATACAAGGATATCATGGGAGCTGCTTGTGAGAACTTACATTCTACAGGAACTAATATTAATAATGATATTTATAGAGCACATTACACAATGTTCTACGTATGGACGGTGGTGAATACACAGCATGGATAGAAAGCGTTATAGACCAGCCTACAGCTGGAGCTTTGTACTTAGTTCTACTCCAACAACCAGGTGCCATGATTATAGGGACAAATGCCTTCCTAGACGTAACCAATCACCCCATTCACTTGCCAGGTAATCCCAGATGGAGTAATCATCCCCCCTTTACTCTCCCGGTGATCCCAGGTGGGATTGATCACCCCCCTTTCACTTGTTAGGGGATCCCGGATTCGAGCGATCACCCCCACTTTCCAGGTGTATCCAAACGGGAAAGATCACTCCCCACTTGTCTGGTGATCCCAGGATGGAGAGATCACCCATTTCCCCTACTCTTATATCCTATGTTATCTAGAATTACATATATCTACAGACATGCAGCCATTATTTCCTGTTATTGGTGTTGGTTTTGCCAGGTAGTGTTATCTGCAGTTGCCATAAAAGCCAATCAGTAGTTATCTTTGATTGATCTAGTTATACAACAAAAACAGATATGTAACTGGTTTATATCGGTAAATACACATTTGCACCATATTAGTAAATACCCCACACAGACGTGATGAGGAGAATAATACAATAGGGGGTGCTATGTATACAGGAGCCGCCTTTCATCTTCAGCATTACATACTTCTGCAAATAATATTGTTTGAACATTAGTAATGATTAAAAATAACGGTGCTTTTACCCAGTGACTTAGTATTTTATATATTGTGTAAACACATTTAGTAAGACAGGACCACCTAAAGAGATCAGTGACTGCCTGTGATCAGTGACATTCCTGCGGTGCACACGCCTGGCTGACATGTAGAGTCAGTATAGAGAGATGTACCGGTCGATCCTGTGTATTCCGCTCTACACATACACAGAGTCCCTTATCGCATTGCTGAAACGCAGTGGCACAGCGCAGATATTATAAAGTATAACTTTATAGAAATACAATATCAAACAGTGAGTCCCAATAGTAGGCAGATAGATTTCTGGGTAATCAATGCAGCGGGAATCATGTAATTATTCTTATCAATATTATCTGCAGCTGGGGATAGTCTGAGCTAGTTTTGTGAGAATAGGAGTGAGAACTCCTTTTAAAATACAATTTATCAATCTGTTCCATGCAGGCAGTACCCAATATAATAGGAATCTATCTGCCTACTATTGGGACTCACTGATTTTAACTTTACTGTAGGTACAGTTATAGATATTGTTAACTCTTTTCATTTAGAAATCTAGATAATCTGTGTCAGGAGCTGCTCGCAGTATCTGGACAAGGAACCATTTTTTTTTTTAAATTAACATCTTACATTTTCCAATGAATATACAGTACACATATCGGTTTTGAGAGCCTGTTTGAAGGTGTAACCCTTAGGGGACAGACGGAGGGAGTGAGGGAGGTGGTTTCAGTGGAGGGGGACAGCTTGGGAGAAATCTTGGATTTTGGCGTGGGATGAGGTGATCGATGTGAAGGAGAGGCGACAGTCATTGGCTGACCGCAGGGAACAGGCGGGAGTGTGAATGGAGAGGAGATTAGAGATATAAGGGGCAGTAGAGACATTATAGGTGAGGAGTCTGAACAGGATTCTGTAGGGGAAAGGGAGCCAGTGTAAGGCAGAGAGGGGAGGCAGAGGAAGAGCGGTGTGAAAGGAAGATAAGTCTTGCAGCAGCGTTGAGTATAGAGCAAAGGGGGGTGAGATGGGAGCGGAGGAGGCCAGTGAAGAGAAGGTTACAGTAATCATGATGGGAAATGATGAGAGCGTGGGTAATGATTTTGGCGGCATTCTGAGATAGGAAGGGCTGGATGCGGGCAATGTTACGTAGTTGGAAGCAACAGGATTCGGCAAGAGTTTGAATGTTAGGGGGGAAAAGAGAGTGAGTAGTCGAGTGTGACACTCAGGCAGCGGAGAAGAGCTGGTGACGTTATTAACAGTGATAGAGAGATCAACGTGAAATGAAGATTTAGAAGGAGGGGAAAAGAAAGGGTAAGGCTGATAGATATATACAATTTCTCCCGCTTTAACCAATTGATAAAGTAAAAGGAGAGCTGCGATGGGCATTCTCACACAGCAGCTTAGTAAATAGGCTTCTTAATTTAAAAGTGGAAAAAAATCTAAATATCCAGACACACACATAATATAACATATATCATGCCTGTAAGTCTATTGAAGCCCACTGCGGTTAGCCTCTCTGAGGGCTCGAACTCGCGGAGGTTGTAGAGTTGTTCTGCGTTCATTGACCTTACATATCAAAATCCATCCAGAGATAACTCCACCACGTTCTTCCTGTTCTTATATGAAATAGCGCTGTTGATCAATGAATATCTGTCCTCTGCCTCTCATGGTACTTGGCTCTGCAATAGAACCTGGTTTAGAGTGTCAAAATGTATACAGAAATTTGTATTATACTCCTGATGTGAGTTCTCTGTACAGCGCTGCGGAATTAGTGGCGCTATATAAATAAATGGTGATGATGATGATGATTATACTCCATCTTTCATACTAACCAGAAACCTTTACACAAAGCGCCTCTGAGCACCATTGATATTGTCCGTCTGAACAACTGGGACCTTTTTTTTATTCACCTTTAAGTAAAAGACCCTGAATATATTTCGATAAGAGGGGTCTGGAGTTGAGCTCCGCTGATCTTCCAGGTACACTCAGCTCTCCCTTGGCTTCCTTCAGCTGTTTTACTTGGCCAGTCTTCAGAAAACCGTTCTACTAATTAATGTTTGGCTAGAGTTGTCTGTCTGGGGTTTCAGTGTATATCCGTGAAGTGTTGTGGAATGTTAATTGCTCAGTCTGACAGGTAAAGTACATAGTGATTCGGTTTCCTAACGTCTGCTGGGCCGTTGCTTTGCTGTACTGGAAATTGTGCATTTACTATGTGCAAACAAAACGCTGGAGCTTCATACTGTCCGCTCATTGGAAAGTAAGTATACCCGGTTGATTGTGGAGAATACGAGTTATCTGTCTGGATGGTAGATGATCCCCCCCATCCCCGTTGCTCTTCTGATTGCAGTAACCTGGGGTGACTCCACAAAACAGGGTTATTCACTCTTGGGCAGCCAGTGCTATTTAGTGGTTTCATGGGGTAAGTGCCGCTATGTAGCAGGGGCTCAGGGTACTGGAATTAGAACAGAAGTGGGAGTCACGTTGGCAGATCTGTGAAATGTTCTATATTATGCTGCAGTACACAGGGATTATACTAAGAAGCCATTCAGGTAGGAGCGGGCAAGAGCCGGGCACAGCTTAAGCCTCTGCTACGAGCTGATTGGCTGGGCTGGTGCCAGTCATTATCTCACCATTGTTACATTTACTGGAGTCAGTCTGCTCTCACACAGTAGAAGTAGTTTGTTCCACATTGCATTCCAGACGAGATTGCACCATGCAATATAATTACCACAAAACTATTGTTCTCTAAATGTAATGGATCCCGTCTAGATGGATATAGTACTGTTACATGTGCGTTATTACCACTGTAAATGGCATTAGTGTTGTAATAAACTGGAATTACATAGTAACACGTTGTCGGTTAACAGAGCAAATGTTGATGCTGGGGATCTAGTAAAGGGCAGGGGAGGGCGCGCTGGCCTCGCCCAGGGTAGGGCGCGCTGGCCTCGCCCAGGGGAGGGCGCGCTGGCCTCGCCCAGGGGAGGGCGCGCTGGCCTCGCCCAGGGGAGGGCGCGCTGGCCTCGCCCAGGGGAGGGCGCGCTGGCCTCGCCCAGGGGAGGGCGCGCTGGCCTCGCCCAGGGGAGGGCGCGCTGGCCTCGGCCAGGGGAGGGCGCGCTGGCTTCGCCCAGAGCAGGGTGCGCTCGCCTCGCCTACAGGAGACAGACATTTTATGGGCTGAACCAATAACTGTTTACAGAAGATGGCATGTGGTATGCGTTTTACAGATGAATTTTCACCTGTCGTCACATTAAATACGCTATAATTACACAAGTAGCTCTAAAAATAATGAAGCTCAAGTTATGTAACACATGCAGTTATGTATGGTCTCGCTTCGAACAATGATTCCTATTGTCACATATAATAGTTGGGTATGAACCCATTAATTTAGAATTATGCATTTAAAATATATTTTTATGCATGTGACATGCATAAGCACGTCACATGCATAAAATATATTTTAAATGCATAATTCTAAATTAATGGGTTCATACCCAACTATTATATTGTTTATTTGTATGAACCACCATATTGTGCAGCGCTGTACAGAGAATATTTGTTATTCTCATCAGTCCCTGCCCTGTTGGAGCTTACAGCCCAAAAACACACACACAGCTACATATGGTGTTGATAAACATAGTATAGTTGTTTAAAACAATGAATTGCAGTTTATATAGCTGACTGGTAGAGGTCAATGCATCGGGAACCCTAATTTCTATCTCCTATTAGTAAGCAGTGTTAGTTTATATGTTTGTATATTACTTCCTTTCTGTAGACGTAGATTTGGCCCCCTTGCAGTGTGTGACTTGGGGGCAGATGGTTTCTATGTATCCATCTGATCTCTATGTCTGTGTAAGCACCACGTCTCTGAGCACAGATCTAGGGGACTGTTATGTGGGCTGCAGTTATATATCAGGATGCAGAGTTAGTGCAGTTGTGTTATTTTTGTTTAACGAGAACAAAGTGACCCAGGTGTGTAATCTGTTGTATGCAACATTCATCATGAATTATGCTCCATGATCTTGTGGTTTGAGTGTCTTCCAGATGGAACATTTCCTTAATCTCACTGTTCAGTTATCACAAGACCTCTCCTGTTTGTTGGGCTGACCCTCTGTGGTCATATAGTGAGTTCTGCCAGAAACTTTGTGTTCTAGGAGCAGCCAGGAGAAAGATCAATGCCAATCATTGTATCTACCAATCCCCTTTATGTTCAGGCAGCCCAAACCTTCCTTAGTACAATCATTTCCCTCTTCGCCTGACTGTATTCCCTGTAATCTGTCTCAGGTTATCAGTATAGAGTGTAAACTCCTGGACACAGCCAGTTATCTGCACCGTATTCCTTATCGACTGTCTCTCATTATCTGTATAGAGTGTAAGCTCCTGGGCACAGACAGTACTCTCTCTGCGTGTATTACTGATTTGGTCATTCTCTCTGATAGCTGCACTATATTCCATTTCCCATCTACTTACATAGATTGTAATCCGTATATTTAATTCCTTTGTGTTCCCGCTTGTAAGACTACCTTACAGTAGCCACTATGATTGGAAAAGTCAAAGCAGGTTCATGTAACTGAATACATAATTGAATAATCAGATATATAAGAAATAAGAACTCTGTATCTTTAAATTCTGTGTGACGTTGCCTCCGTATTGTGTGCAGTGCTCCAGCTATCACCAACAAACTATTCCGTGCATCTCTCATAATAGAACAATGTATCAGGGGACGTTTCTGAACTGTAATTTTACACTGTTTGGCCTCTGTGGACGGATGGTAAGAACTATGGGCCTGATTCATTAAGGATCTTAACTTGAGAAACTTCTTATTTCAGTCTCCTGGACAAAACCATGTTGCAATGCAAGGGGTGCAAATTAGTTTTCTGTTTTGCACATAAGTTAAATATTGACTGTTTTTTCATGTAGCACATAAATACTTGATAACTTATTTGTACACTGAAATTTAAAGTTGATATTTGTGTGCTACATGAAAAAACAGTCAGTATATAACTTATGTGCAAAGCAGAATACTAATTTGCACCCCTTGCATTGTAACATGGTTTTGTCCAGGAGACTGAAATAAGAAGTTTCTCAAGTTAAGATCTTTAATGAATTAGGCCTATGTCCTTATATCCGTTTATTGGCAAGTATCAGCATTAACCTATGGGGTAAAAAGGGCACAGGGAGGTGTTGGTCCAGGAGAAGGGAAGATTCTCCGGGAGATCTGCGAGAAGGGTAAGTACCCGGGGAGGTCTTGGTCAGTGAAAGGGGCAGGTGTCCAGGGAGGGGCAGGTTGATGAGGGTGGTGCTTCTGGGAGGGCAGGTGTAGGACCAGGCTCAGTCCTCATACTCGGTACATTACCTGGAAGATGAGCACTGGACTTCTTATGGGTTAGACGTCACACATGCCTACTCTATGTGAGTAAAGAGACACGCCCATTGCTTATGTTCTTGTTGGGTTAATTTTCTGGATACGAGAATCCATTGTTAATTTCACTTATGAGAAACTTGTGGTGAAGAATCTTCTAATAATATTGAAAATGTGGATTTTTATTTTTTTTTTGCATAATTTTTGGACCATTCTACTGTTTACCTCTGGTGTGACATGGTTAATGGTTAAGAACAGGTAAGTGCTTTTATTCAGTGCCTGTTATATGAAGTGATATATTAATGTCTCCAAAATGATCTAATGTATATGAAATATACCATACATGCTGTGAAAAACATTGTATGTTTGTTACATTCACTCATAGAGTTAGCCTGGGTACACACTGCAATGTTTTCGGCCAATTATCGGGTCAGTCAGACGATAAATGACCGGTTGACCTGATATCCCGTTAGTATGTACGCTGCAACAATGAAGGATTCTCTTTTCAAAATACATTGTATCGCTGCACAAGATTTTTATACTAGACTATAAATCTCGTTCATTGTTGGAACGACATCCTTCCAATCCTACAGTGTGTACACATTCATGATCCGATGGTTATAACAGATGAGCACAGATCTGAGGGTAAATCATGTAAATCGTGTATAGTGTGTACACATGATAACACATTGGGAGAACATTTCTGTAGTGTGTACCCAGCTTCGGATGTATTGTGCCCGGCTGTACATGTGAGCATTGAGTTACTGACTGTCCCCAGGCTGATCTCTGGCATGAGGTTGTATTGTACGTACAAGTCTTGCGGCCAAGACTCTTTGGAAATCATAAAGTATTTTTGAAGTGCTCAAGTCTCAGCGATTCATGTTTGAACTTGTACCATTTCCTTCCCTGTCCTTGTCCTGTTCCTATGAGGGAGAAATGTGGGATGTCCTGACATGGGTTCGTGTTTTGGATATTATTATGTGTGTCTTAGAAATGGGTTAAGGGATAAAGGCCCAGAGAGCGCACCCACTGTATGTCACATAATTCTTACACATTTTATTATTCGCAGTCCAGTACATGTTTCCTCCTCCTTAAGAATGTTAATTGTTGGTGTCCTGTGGTATCCAGCACCAAGACTCTAGCAGCAGACCATTTAAGTCCTGTAAGGTGTGAGTTGGGGCCTCCATGGCTTGGACTTGTTTTTCCAGCACATCCCACAGATGATCCATCGGATTGAGATCTGGGGAATTTGGAGGCCAAGTCCACACCTTGATCTCTTTGTCATGTTCCTCAAACCATTCCTGCAGTGTGGCAGGGGGCATTATCCTGCTGAAAGAGGCCACTGCTATCAGGGAATACCGCTGCTATGAAGGGGTGTACGTGGTCTCCAGCAATGTTTAGGTAGGTGGTACGTGTCAAAGTAACATCCACATGAATGTCAGGAACCAAGGTTTCCAATCAGAACATTGCTCATAACATCACACTGCCTCCGCCGACTGCCTCCTTCCCATAGTGCATCCTGGTGCCATCTCTTCCCCAGGTAAATGACTCACAAATACCGGGCCGTCCACATGATGTAAATGTGATTCATCAGACCAGGCCACCTTCTTCCATTGCTCCATGGTACAGTTCTGGCGCTCACGTGCCCATTGTAGGCGCTTTCAGAGGTGGACAGGGGTCAGCATGGGCAGTCTGACCGGTCTGTGGCTACACAGCCCCATACACAGTAAAATACGATGCACTGTGTGTTCTGACACCTCTCTATCACAGCCAGCATTAACTTTTTCAGCAATTTGTGCTACAGAAGCTCTTCTGTGGAATTGAACCAGACAAGCGCCTTCCTTCCCCAGCGCATCAATGAGCCTTGGCCGCCCATGACCCCGTCTCTGGTTCTCCTTCATTGGACCACTTTTGGTAGATACTGAATACCGGGAACATCCCCACAAGACCGGCCGTTTAAGTTGCCATCACATTTTGGCCCTTGTCAAAGTCACTCAGATCCTTACATTGCCCGTTTTTTCTGCTTCCAACACATCTACGTCATGAGCCTAATATATCCCACCCCTTGACGGGTGTCATTGTAACCAGATAATCAGTGTAATTCCCTTCACTTGTCAGTGGTGTTAGTGTTGTGGCTGATCGGTGTACTATGTAGCATTACCCTCTTAATGTTTGGCCTAATTAGTGACTGTTAAATATTTTATCACTGTTGCTCTTTCAGTAAGTGCGTTCTCCCACAATCCTCTGCTCCTTTTCTTCCAGAATGTCACCCTAGTAACACAGTATGTTGTCCTGCGCTCTATGACCACCTGTGTCAGTGAGCCTGGGTTATCCGCATGACTGTGTACCACGCTCAGCGTCCGTTGATCCGGCTCGTTGACTGTCAATGCTAGCAATCATCCGCTCTGATTTAAAGACATGTCCCCTTGTGTTACACGCATAGCAACCGTAATAGAGGATTTTGCCAGAGAGTGTTTCTGCTGGTTGCTTGGTGTGCAGCCCATTGTTGACGGCCCAGGTAAGGGCTGTGTGGGGCTCGCAGGCTGCTATTGTCCTGGTGGCTGCAGGTGCTTCGCTCCACATCAAGTGTCAGCTTCTCGTGTTTCACCTGTCAGTGGAGCTGACAAAAAATACATTCATTTTTCCAATTGAAATCTTACACCACAAAAATATTCACGGTGGGAGGAATGTGCTGCTCAGCAGAACAATGATCTTGTAAATTGTAAAAGAAATTGGTAGCAGATTAGATTGTGTTTCTGTATCACTGTATACAATTCTCTATACAGCATTCAGCAGGACATAGATCATAGTGGTGAAATGCAGGGAGTTGATTACATGATATACTAGAAAACTTGGTCAGTTTAGAAAGAATTGTAAGGCAAATAAAACATTGCAGTTCCTGAAGAGCTTACAATCTAGTTAGCTATAAAGACTATCAAACCCTATTCTGAAGGTGAATTTATCCTTGTTATAGGGCCATTTACAATACTGCTATGGGCACTAGTGCATATGTACAGTAGATTCATAATTATTTTTTAGGAAAGTGTGAACACACTAATCAATCATCAGCTTTGAACGCAGCTTATAGGATAGGATTCATTGAGATCTCACCTACAACTGCCCAGAGTGATGGTTCCCTCCAGTGTAAAGACCTATGTGTGCTGTCTACATATGGTTCAATGACGCTTTAATGATGTCACTGTTCACTGACTTCTTAAAGGCGGCATCCCCATGTCCAGCCCACAATATGGATGCCTCCACTATATTCTTATGGATAGTGTTTGTATTCACCTAAAATATAGTATTTGCAGAGATTCCATCATCATTATATAGAATACATTGAAATGTGGTATTCCTGAGAATATCCTCAGACTATCCAGAGGATACAATAATTTGACCAGATTTATATTTTCCTTAAAGACAGTCGCTTTTCATTTGCATTAATTGATTGCAAGAAATATTTAAATTCTGTCTACACTTATCCAGTTACTACAAATAACTCTCTGGAAGAAACCACGGTGTGTGAGGGAGCTGTGGATGTCGGCAGTACTACGTCTTAGTACGTCTTCCAGCTTTCTGCAGACTCCTATAAAGTGTTCTGACTGTTCTGGTTACTTTGTGTTTGTTTTGTTGTGGGTAATATAACCAGGGACATTAAAAGTGTTTTATCTTTGAGAAAGAACCTGTTCATCACTCTCGGTAGTAGCTGATAATTCTAGGGGAGATCTTATCACAAAGACCGTGTAACGAGTGGCTAATGACCAGAAAATGCTGGTCGTACATGTTCAAACCCGGTATTAAGACAATCCATAATATGACCAAGAATAGTGGAAATACTAGTCTGAAGTGGTGGCATTGAAGTTGTTTGAAAGTATTCATTTTCATACAGTTAAACTCTAACAAAGCACTACCAATAGGTGAACTAAGGTGACCTCCTAGACCTCTGAGGGTTAGGGGGCACCTACTAGGTCAAAAAGTCACGCCTACTGCGCTATTCTTCTGAAAAGACTGTGTGCAATGCCCGTCTGTTTCTATGAGTTCATGATTCTTATGCTGATTTAAAGCCAGATAAATACTATGTTTAAACCGGGCCTAACTGAGAAAGTCCTCTCTGCCGGGACCCTCACCCCTGTGCGGTCAGGGTATGTTCTGTATGTTAATGCATCATATTCTGTTCCTCCACAGGGTCCGGTGTCTCCTGTGTCTGTGGGTGAAGTCTGCGGTCTCTGCATCCACAAGCCGAGGACTGGAGTGAGACACAAGGAGCAGGTCTGACCTCTATACTTGTGTCTGTTTCTTATTTTGTTGCATAAATTTGCGTCCTCAGTAGCTGGTTATTATTGTTATGTATTGTATTTTAGTAAGAGATGTGATATAAGAATAACCTAAAACCCTTTGATTACCAGTTACTGCCGCCCCTGCCAGCTGATGATGGGTTATTGTGGGGCAGAGTAAAGATGGCGGATAGTTTCTCTCCGTAGCCCCGGGCAATAGAGAACATATCGCTGCCACAGTCGCTCCCTGGTTAGATCCTATCAGTATATTGGGGAGAATGTGGTTGTTTATCTTTATCTTTGTTGAGATGTTTCTTGACACTTATAAATATATCATCTGTTGTGATGATCAAGGGGTTAATACCCAATTAAAATATATAACGTGTGTTATGACAATACAGCTAGATCTAGAATCACCCTATAATACACGTGTGGGCCAGATCTCCTCCAACAAGTGTACGTTGGAATGTGAAGAGAGGTTAGGGGCCCGGGGCTCTGGATTTGTACTCTCAGCAGCACTTACTATATTCTTGATCTGGGCTCTGGCTGTTGTGTCAGTGCAAAAAGGCATTTGCCTGTATGAAGCTCAACATTTGTTCCTTCTTCTGTCACTGCTTTGACCCTCCCACTAGATTGCAAGCTCTTGGGAGCACGTCTCTTCCTCCATTCTGATGGCTTCTGCTTGTCCACCTTGTACGTCTTTTGTGTCATGTTTTATGTACACTCTATTGGGCACTGGGTCCTACAAATAACCATTTAATAATAATATATACTAGCGGTCGTAGTGACCCTACAGGGTCTCCTCATCTGACTGTCAGGGAACAATCTTTCTATACATACAGAAGACGTAGGTGAGCTGCTCTGTGTGTCAGTGATTGGTCCAGTTGTTCACTTGTCAGATTGATGTGTAACTGAGCAGTGTCCCATGTAGACTCAGCGCTCTCCTAGGTTTAGTATAGTTGTGGTTATATGAGAACCTGAGAGTACTGTCCTATGTCTGTGGGGGATGTGTCCTCATATGACCTCCCCTGCGCCCACCAGCGCTGCCTACAGGAGAACGTGGAGTAGTCTCTTGGTGTTTGAAGTGGGGATTATACTACAGTTCTCCTTTCTATAACTCCCGCTTATTGAATATAAAGTTGCTGTAAAGGTGAAGGGTGTAATAAAATGCTGCCCCTTTATATCTCCCTCTTGTATAACATTGCCCACACTCCCCTCTGTTTTCCGCACAAAGCGCATTGTTAGATATCAGTCAGACGCTCTGATTTCACACTTTCCCAGAATGTAATCTTACTGTGCGGGTTTAGTTTCCATGGAGAGTCCACCATTTGTACATCAGATAATACAGTGGGCGTCATTCACATAGCGCAGTGGATACGCACCGCAAGGCACATTCGTTTTACACCAGTAGGTCTATATGATCCTACAATCCACTATCAAGGAAACCCCTTCACAAATAAGCAGGGAGCTGAAAAAAGATAACATTTATTGGCACTGCGCAAAAGTGTCATCGTAACATCAGAGTCCAACCAGCTGGCACTTTATTATCTCCCCGTTCGTTAAGTATCACTCTTCCATGTTCCTCATAGTACTCAGCCTGGTGCAGCCGCATTATGGTCTAATCTCATTGTGAGTTATGGGAGCAACAGAGATGCAAAATGTATCTCATTTTGCCCCCATCTCCGCCGACTCTGAGCTGTGTGCGCCTGCGTAAGGCTAGGAACACCCCAGAAAACATACCCTGTGCCCCACTTCATCTCCTTTCACCTGTATATTAGCTGAAGCCACACGTCCAGCTGCTTCTTGTATTTCCAGTTAAGTGGCCCATTAAGTGTTCCTGATACGATACATTCTCCAGATACCGTTCAGCCGCCTCTACAAATATTAAATCAGATTGAGCACACCCTGTGTTTTGTGTGAGATCCTCTCACTGACGTCAGTGTAATAGTGTAACAATGTTATATACTGATAGCAACGCAAATATACAGGGAAACTGCTACTGCGGGTGCTACACAACATTTGTGTCTGTCAACATTTACAGGTGAGTGTAATCTGATTTTCGGGGTAAGGGTGAACGTATCTGTGAGAGGTATCATTAATATATATAACAGGCTGTGGATTACCGAGCTTTACAATATTCATGAAATAACTGGAGTGTATATATATGTAACTAATTCCCCCCTGATCCCCTCTGTGGCTGTCCGTTAGGTGGGAGGGGCCTATCTAACTGAGCAGGCAGAGTGTGAGTGACAGCTTTGCAGAGCTGCCGTGCAGAAATACTGTGTGGATTGGATTATTCATATATAGGGGTGGAGCCAGTAATGTTACAGGAACCTGCTCTAAAGATGTGGGAGGAGCTTCAGCTGTCTGTGATGAAGTAGTGTAGGCAACAGCTGCAGTATGCCAGGGTCACACTGAACAGCAGATTTTACCTCCATAGTTAATATCTGAACATTTAGCATCTTGTAACTTAGTGATCCTTTAAGTAGTGATGTGTACATTGATTTGATGCCTGTGTGACCAGCACAGTAATACATGATGTTCTGCCAGGAGCATTTTGTTCTGAGGGTATTGGTAAACGTTGGGACTATTGTGTGGTTGTTATACCACTAATGCTGGGACAATCCAGCTTGTTTTGTGGTCTTGTTTTTAGGATTAGAAAAACAAAGTGAGGTCGTTCTGAGCGTGTTCAGCGTTGTGCTGCGTGTTCTACAAGCGTGTTTGTATAGCTTAGTCATGTGCGGTGACTCCCTCCTCCTTGTCCTGATCATTGTTCCTGGGCTTCTACAGCATTTATTTTACATTATAAGACGGACGGAATTAAGAAAACAAAACAAAAACAATAGGACATATTTTATTGATCTCATAATGAACTTTATGTAACCCAGGTACGCTGGCGTCCTGTTGTCTGTAAGATGTGTGGTTTACAGAGGTCACTAAGTGTAAGATGGTCCAATATGAGAAGATGTCTTGTAGCTGTATACCTGTTAGTGCAAGCTAGTGTTCTCTGGTATCAGCTTCTTCTTTTAAACAGTGGATTTCAGTGGATTTATCGACTAGAAACCTGGGTGTGATGTCGCAGGGTGTGCGGGACCTGGGCGCGATGTCGCAGGGTGTGCGGGACCTAGGTGCGATGTCGCAGGGTGTGCGGGACCTGGGCGCGATGCCGCAGGGTGTGCGGGACCTGGGTGCGCTGTAGGAGGGTGTGCGGGACCTGGGCGCGATGCCGCAGGGTGTGCGGGACCTGGGCGCGATATCGCAGGGAGTGCGGGACCTGGGCGCGATGTCGCAGGGTGTACGGAACCTGGGAGCGATGTCGCAGGGTGTGCGGGACCTGGGCGCGATGTCGCAGGGTGTGCGGGACCTGGGCGCGATGTCGCAGGGTGTGCGGGACCTGGGTGCGCTGCCACAGGGACCTGGGCGCGATGTAGCAGGGTGTACGGAACCTGGGAGCGATGTCGCAGGGTGTGCGGGACCTGGGAGCGATGTCGCAGGGTGTGCGGGACCTGGGAGCGATGTCGCAGGGTGTGCGGGACCTGGGCGTGATGTCGCAGGGTGTGCGGGACCTGGGTGCGATGTCGCAGGGTGTGCGGGACCTGGGTGCGATGTCGCAGGGTGTGCGGGACCTGGGTGCGATGTAGCAGGGTGTGCGGGACCTGGGCACGATGTCGCAGGGTGTGCGGGACCTGGGTGCGATGTAGGAGGGTGTGCGGGACCTGGGTGCGATGTAGGAGGGTGTGCGGGACCTGGGTGCGATGTAGGAGGGTGTGCGGGACCTGGGTGCGATGTAGGAGGGTGTGCGGGACCTGGGTGCGATGTAGCAGGGTGTGCGGAACCTGGGTGCGATGTCGCAGGGTGTGCGGGACTTGGGTGCGATGTAGGAGGGTGTGCGGGACCTGGGTGCGATGTCGCAGGGTGTACGGAACCTGGGAGCGATGTCGCAGGGTGTGTGGGACCTGGGTGCGATGTCGCAGGGTGTGCGGGACCTGGGTGCGATGTCGTAGGGTGTGCGGGACCTGGGTGCGATGTCGTAGGGTGTGCGGGACCTGGGCGCGATGTAGGAGGGTGTGCGGGACCTGGGTGCGATGCCGCAGGGTGTGCGGGACCTGGGTGCGATGTCGCAGGGTGTGCGGGACCTGGGTGCGATGTCGCAGGGTGTGCGGGACCTGGGTGCGATGTCGCAGGGTGTGCGGGACCTGGGAGCGATGTCGCAGGGTGTGCGGGACCTGGGTGCGATGTCGCAGGGTGTGTGGGACCTGGGTGCGATGCCGCAGGGTGTGCGGGACCTGGGTGCGATGTCGCAGGGTGTGCGGGACCTGGGTGCGATGTCGCAGGGTGTGCGGGACCTGGGTGCGATGTCGCAGGGTGTGCGGGACCTGGGTGCGATGTCGCAGGGTGTGCGGGACCTGGGTGCGATGTTGCAGGGTGTGCGGGACCTGAGTGCGATGTAGCAGGGTGTGCGGAACCTGGGTGCGATGTCGCAGGGTGTGCGGGACCTGGTGAGTACAGATGGTATACAGTGTGCGTGCTACAGAAGCGATCTGTGTATCTGGTGATGCTCCTGCATCACATTGTAATACGTTCACACTGAGGCGGAGGAGGTAACGGGACCTCGAGCACAGTGACGACACTCAGGAACCTGCTCAGGTCTGTTCGGTCTGGATGTGCCCGGTCACTGTACCATTGTCATACTTCACAGCCCTGGTCCGTCAGCTGGGAAGAGAGACAAGTTTTATGTGACTGTGCTGGGTGATTCGTCTGCGGAGATTCTGTATAGAACTTATTCCATCCAAGTTTATTCACCACTTTCATGCCTAAGGCCTGATACAGTGGGTGAGATGTCAGATGAACTCTGCAGGAGATCCCCCAATAACATAACAATCCATTTACCAGACACATCAGTCCTGTCTGTGCACAAAAGGAAATATCAGCTGTTCAACAATCACTGCACTATAATCCAAGTATTTGTCTGCATATCCCTCCAGAGCAGGGGGGGATTGTGGGTGGCAGAGGCTGGACGGTGGCATTTACCCTCCATGGGAGGAGATTGTGCCGTTGTATTCTACACTGGCAGGACTGGTAACGCTACAGAATGCCCTGTTTCTAATGGATAGGTCGGAACTTGGTGCCTATAGGTCCCAGGGATCAAGGGGCACATTTATCATTGATCGGCAGAAATGAGAAATAGTTATCAATCCTTATCGCATGGATAAGGATTGATCTATTTCTCAAATTTATTAAAAATGGAACACAGAAACAGCAGTTCCGAAAAACTGCTGTTTCTGTGATAAAAAAAAATCACACTTACCTCCCTCTTCGGGACGCGCTGTCTCTAGGATCTCCTCCACGTCATCTTCGTTCCTCTTCTTCTTTCCATTGCGCATGTGCAGTTCCACAAAGATCCCGGTCTGTCTGCAATTCTGCGAGCGGTGAGTGACAGGTAGGGATCATGTGATCCCTCCACACATGGACTGTCCAGCTCTGCTCTCCGGAGCAGAGCTGACAGCATTGGGTTTTTTCATTTCTGATAATGTACGCCAGCTTCAGCTGGTACATTATCAAGACAAGTTTCCGAAAAAAATGTTTTTTCGGAACTTGTTTGATTGCAGCTGGGAGCAGTCACCATACTGTTGAATGGTGACTGCTCCCAAAAACGAAGAGGAATGCAAAGCAGCAGATATGGATATCTGCTGCGATGCACCCTTAATAAATTTGCGGAGGACACGGAGGCAACTTAATTACCCGGTAAAAGCACTATCGTGCTTTCTTAAATATACCCCCTAGTCACTAACAACACGTCTAACAGTGTTTCTCAAACCCAGCACTCAGGACCCCTAACAGTGCAGGTTTTCCAGGTGTTAAGTGAAATAATTTTACCACCTGTGGATCTGTTACAATGTGTCACTGTTAGAGTTCCCTGAGGACTGGATTTGGGAAACCCTGGGTTAGGGAATAGGGTTAGGGTGTTTTTTTGTCTACAAATCCTATTTTAAAGTCTGTAATTGGCAACACAATTAAGAGACCACCTGTGAGAGTTGTAATACCCCATCATTAGGGTTAGTGTGAGTGTTTCTCTCCTCAGACCTCTTGCAGCTTGCTCTTACTTCACAAGTAACAGGGTCATCCGCTCTAATTTAATTTTAAAGTAAAATCAAACACTGGTGAATATTTAATCCATTAAATGTTTAAAGTGCAGTGAGAATGACAAGAAAAATAAGTCTCACTATTTGCAGTCAGCAGACACAATCTTATGCTAATATTTAATAACCTTTATCCTACCTTGATCTAATTAATTCCTCTTCTCATTTGTATTTGACAATAGGCTGGAATAGACCTAGGGAAACAGTGGAGTGGTGCTGCCACCTTGTGGGCAAAAAAAGAAAAGATGTAATTTATTTCCCTGGAAGTTGTTTTTCCATTGATAAAAATTGAAATGTGGTGAAGAAAACAATAATTATATACACATTGTAACTGACGTTTAAAAATGGCTTTATCAGACAACCAAGATCAATTAACTCGTATTTCTTAGTATACTTTTATTTTTTTGCATTAAATAGACGCACAACTAAAGGTGGTGCCAGATGTTGGCACTTTTCCAGCAACAAAACGTCTCCCTGCGCTAGTGTTAGCTAGAAAATATCCGCATTCATGGTGCCAGTCTCGTACCACCCTAAGTCTGGTGTCACATCCATGTTTTAGAAGCAGCAGTTTATATTTCAGTATGTTGCTAATTCATATCACTAAGGTCTGTTAGATCTGCTGTTTGCTGGAATGTTTACATGTAGCGTTCATGAGCATTAGGCACTATGTAAAGTATTCACCTAGCAGCAGTTTAGCTCCCTTGAAACGAATGTTCGGACCTGTCTCACATACTGTAAAAAGCTATTGAACCATAAAAGAAGCATTTTCCATTTCAATAGAAATACGCTACTTCTAAAATGTGGTGCGAAACCGATCTATATTATGTAGGAGTGGCGATATTATGTGATCTAGTGCCTGGGACATGTTGGCAGGTGTCTGGTATTACAAGTAATGCAGCTTTCTGAAGCTCGGGGGCTCTACAATTACAGACGCTTGTGATATAGAATTGTAGAGGCTGACTCTGCGTTTGTTACATTCACGTTGTAGTTATGTATTGGGAATTCAGATATATGTCGTGTTTTATAGAATTCGGAAACATTGGAAAATTGGAAGAAAGTTGCATATGTAGCTGTAATCCAAGCATGAAATCGTTCACACATCAGTTTACTGTGATCTGATTAAAAAAGACAATATGACACTTTATCAGGAATCGAGGTTACATATTATGTTCTTTTGAGTCTTTATAACACTCAATCATCTCCTGGAGTACTCTCTGTATATTACACATGCTTCATTCTGTTGCTCTGTGTGTTAAGCTTGATGGTGTAGGGGGAACTACAACTAGCATTAGCAGCACGTAGAACACCCCCCCCTTCCCCTGTCTGGGAGTGAGCTCTCTGCCTTTACGTAACCACTACATCATCATCATCATCATCATTTATTTATATAGTGCCAACAGATTATGTAGCGCTTTACAATTGGGAACAAACAGTAATAAAACAATACTGGGTTATAACAGACAGAGAGGTAAGAGACTGGTGCCTGCAAGCTTACAATCTATGGGACAATGGGAGTCTGATACACAGGGCATGTGCTACATCATATTGAATGTTTGTCCAGCTAGAATGCAAAGGTTACAAAGTATGTAGTGTGCTGTGTGATCAGTCACACAGGGATGTTGGTCAGAAGGTTGTTGTCTTGTGTTTGCTGTTTAGAGGGTGGTAATAGGGTATCCTAGGGAGATTAAGAGGGTGGTAGCGGAATATTATAAGCATGTCTGAAGAGGGTTTTCAGAGAACGCTTGAAGGTTTGAAGACCAGAAGACAGTCTTACTGTGCAAGGGAGGGAATTCCACAAAGTGGGTGCAGCCCGAAAAAAAGGAGTGGGAGCAGGTAATGAGTGTGGATGAGAGACGCAGATCTTGTGCAGCACGAGGTGTCAAGTTGGGAGATATTTTGAGACAAGTGAGATATATGTTGATGCAATTTTGGTGATGGCCCTGTATGTTAGTACAGACAAATCTGTACCCTATTTATTTCACTTTTTTTCTCTTAATGTTGAATGCAATTACATTACATGACACACAATCAAGAAATGTGATAGACCTATGAGAGCACTCCATACTGCAAATTATATTATTATAAGTTGCCAGGGGGTTCCGTGACCATATAAATATTATACACTTCATGTATCTTCTTAGGTGACTACTTCTATCCATATTAATCTCCAGCAGCGTTATCTATTATCATACACCTTGTTTTCCTATTGAACACTGAATTAATACTTATTACCATATTTATTATGTTTTTGTTTGATTACCTTTAATGCTCCATAGTTTTGTAATAAAACCTCTTCCAGAACCCTCTGCTCTATAAGTCGCGCTGAGCCTGTAATATAATGTATAACATCCCGGCTGCCCCACAACTGGTCATATTACTACAACTTCTCTGCTCAGCTACTTTTCTTTGACAAAGTTGTTCTTTTTATCTATTACATTACACAGTTTCTCTCCTGTGACAGAGAGTACAGCGTGTATTGCAGCCGTCAGGGTGGCCAGATGGCGTGTATATTACATTTTATGAACAATCTCACAGTTACTTAATGTCTGTTCTATAAATTGATGAAGAGAAGTCTGAGAAGAGAGGACATTGGACAGCTACAGCCTCGTATGTATGGACTGGGATTTAGGAGTTAGGATTTAGGGGGCATCAGCTAAGCCGAGAACCTCAAAATGTGCAATCGTTTAGAGAACTGTGGGCTGGTTCAAGGGGGGATCATCTCACCTCTCTGGTATAGGGGGCCTGTGGCTCTCCTAAACCAGCGATCGTTCCTTTGGAAGAGTTAAGTGCCCTAAGAGAGTGACTGCACCATCATTTTTTATTCTCGTTATTAAATAGTGACACCGCCCAGCAAGGTAAAGTGCGGGTTCGTTTTTTGCTTTAGAACAGTGAAAATTCTCATTCACATGTTACTGGTTTTGCATATCTAAATATACGGTATACTGTCTGAAAGACACAATGATAAGAGTTGTGCCCCCAGCAGGCAGAGGTGGGAGAGAAGGGCAAGACTGGCACTCTCTACAAACAGTATGTAATTAATACAAAGTGTGTTGGTTTGTCACCTGCTGTCCGTGTGCTGGATGCTTTTTATGATTTATTGTTTACATTTTTTTTTGTATATTTTTATACAACTTTTCAACGTGGGGTAACTTCAGCGTTTTCATCACTTCCATTAATAACATTTCTCTAAGTTCTGTATAATGTTTTGTTCACTGAGCAGGACAGTATTAAATCCCCTCTACCAGATAGGAAAATATAACGTGCCCCCCACCCAGTTGGAGCCCTGGAGGTGGCATTGTGCAGTAGTTTAACCCCAGGGCTGTTCTGTTTCTTTCACAGACCAGGGCAAAAACAAGGGGCAATGGGGTGGGAGAACAATTCAGCGTCAGCTTGTGATTGGTTCGCACAGTCACGTCCCCTCCTTATCCGCCACCATATGAAGAGGATGAGCATCGTTGCTTTATCAGTTCTGTCTTGTAGAACTGGCTGCAGACACGTTAGGAAAACATCTTCTTAGGTGCTTGTGAAGTTTTAATTAACATTCCTCAATAAAACCTGGATCCAGTGAGATCTGGATGCAGCAGATACATCTTAATAAGTAACTGGTCCTGGACAGGCTACATTAGGCTTTCTACACCTTATAACCTGAACTATTTTCTTTATACACTATAACGTCCATTATGCATCACATTCCTACCTGGTGATCAGAGAATAACAGAAGGTAATGGGTCCTAAGCTCTAAACACCATTATGTGCCCGGGGATGGGGGGGAGTCGGAGTAACAGATGCGACAGGGTACAAATAGTCTGTCATTCACGTACAGCAGAGCTCTAAAGGAATCACTGTGGACAGACTGAGACCCCCAGAACCAGCTCTCTGATTCCAGTAACAAGGGGGGCACCCTATGTGCTGTGCACGGGTGCAGGATTGTTTGAAGGGGTGACTAGGTGACCATCCATCTAACTTTATGAGTAATTATACAGTACTTTTCAAATAGTATTTTTTAACCATTTATGCTCTCCTAACAAGATACAGGAGGAATCTCTTCCCCTTGAACTCTTATTTCTTATTTCACAAATCCTTTGCTCTGTAAAGCTGGGTACACACTACAGATAATCACTGTAGATGCAATTTCTGTAACGATTTCTCTGCCACTTGGTGATTTCTCCTCCGGCTGCATAGATGTTGTACAACGTGTTCTAGGCGCTGTGTGTTATTGTTGTATAGATGTTGTACAACGTGTTCTAGGCGCTGTGTCTTATTGTTGTATAGATGTTGTACAGCGTGTTCTAGGCGCTGTGTCTTATTGTTGTATAGATGTTGTACAACGTGTTCTAGGTGCTGTGTCTTATTGTTGTATAGATGTTGTACAACGTGTTCTAGGAGCTGCGTCTTATTGTTGTATAGATGTTGTACAGCGTGTTCTAGGCGCTGCGTCTTATTGTTGTATAGATGTTGTACAGCGAGTTCTAGGCGCTGCGTCTTATTGTTGTATAGATGTTGTACAGCGTGTTCTAGGCGCTGCGTCTTGTTGTATAGATGTTGTACAGCGTGTTCTAGGCGCTGTGTCTTATTGTTGTATAGATGTTGTACAACGTGTTCTAGGAGCTGCGTCTTATTGTTGTATAGATGTTGTACAGCGTGTTCTAGGCGCTGCGTCTTATTGTTGTATAGATGTTGTACAGTGCGTTCTAGGTGCTGTGTCTTATTGTTGTATAGATGTTGTACAACGTGTTCTAGGAGCTGCGTCTTATTGTTGTATAGATGTTGTACAGCGTGTTCTAGGCGCTGCGTCTTATTGTTGTATAGATGTTGTACAGCGAGTTCTAGGCGTTGCGTCTTATTGTTGTATAGATGTTGTACAGAGTGTTCTAGGCGCTGCGTCTTATTGTTGTATAGATGTTGTACAGCGTGTTCTAGGCGCTGCGTCTTATTGTTGTATAGATGTTGTACAGTGCGTGCGTCTTATTACCTAACCATGTCCTTGTTTGTGTTCTTTAAGATGCTGAACCCAGAAGGACACGATGCTTGTAGAAAAATGGCGTCACAGTGGCCGCGCAGCAGTAGCGCAGAGAACAAAGTGCCGCACACACGGATGGATGACGAAGCTGCGATTCAGGTATTGCGTAATCATCCATCCATATTGTCACACTGTGTATATTGCACACTACTCATTGTATCTGTGTGACCTCTGTCCCGTTATTACAGAGATCAGTCGCCTTCCGCTGCGTTACTCTAACACTTACACTGTTCTCCTTCTTGGTCTACATTTGGCGCTATCTATAACCCCCCTCCTCCGCCGCTCACTGCTTCATGCTGTCCCCAGTCCTGTCCCATCACCTTCCTCATTAGATCCTGGCTAATAATCATTTATGCCTGACGTTACGTACCCTAATGTATTGTACCTGGGGACCCGTGAGTGGGAGATGTGACCACACACTCAGGTGTCTAATCCCCTGGTAGGAGCCGCAGAGTTTATACATTTAGTGTCCGATGTGTCACAGAATTCTCCCCATTGTCTTGTCACCCTCCAGTGATTGTCACAGTAACACAACACAACACATTCATCCCAGTGTGACAGCTGTGACGGGAAGAGCTGTGACGGGAAGAGTGGTATTTAAGTACCTAACAATGGAATTTCAGCTGTCACAGACCCGTCAGTTCTTCATACCTGTCATGTCAGCTGGTTAATGGACGCAGTAAATTACAGGTGATTATCCGCGTCCAGGTAACCTCCGTCTCACTCGGTGACTGCGTTGATAATTACTTTAGTGATTATCAGAGATTTATGTGGCAATGAACCCGTGTTTGCTGTACGGTTTCATGGTGTCTAGGTGCATGTTTTTGTCTATTAGGCGAAATTCTGTTTCAAGAAAATAGATGTCTATTTTTTTTATGTGCCTCAATAATATAATTAATAATTAGAATTTATTATTAATCTTCAGTGGAGCGAAGACAGGAACAATGTCTCAGTGTATATTTACAGCAGTTAGCTAGATGTATTTATAATGCTACATTTTATCCAGTCATTCAGAGTAAGTCCTGTAGAATGCTGCAACTTCCTTCCAGAGTCATTGAGTTTAGTGTTATAGAGTTTAACTTCCAATAAAATGACTATAGACTATTCCCGGGCCCCTGGTTAACTGTGCAAATCATTCATTGGGGCCCTGGTCAGATTTGTGTCTTAGTTATTTAGAATTCCCAGCATGCTCCTTACCTACTGCAGATAGAGGTACTATAGTTTCTAATCAGACCTTTGAGGGAGAGAGCAGAAGGTCCCACCGAGGACCCACTGAGTAAGAAAACTCTGTCTCCCACAGAAGTGTCTTTAGTCAGAACATCATCTTCTTCACACACTACAAATAGACAGACAAACCCTAATACCACAACCAGAACACATGGACTGTAACTGTAATCTCTGCATTGTGGATAGCAGCTGATACATTATTTCCTCTCCTCTGTTCTCCTGAATTACTGACATAAATTTTTACGTTTCAGCAAATTTACATTTTTGGGAAGAAGCTGGGGCAAGGAAGCTTCGGGGTCGTGATTGAAGCCACTCACAGGGACACCGGCAAGAAATGGGCAATTAAGAAAGTCAACCGAGAAAAGGTAAAAACAAATTGTGGTTCTAATGATGTTGTACGATGCTACATTGAGGTAATAAATCCTACAGCATCGAGTGACATGGAGTGTTTGTAATCCCCCCGTTACTATTATACGCGGACTAGTAGAGGGCCCAGTAATTGGGATCCCACAGACTACGAACAGTTCATGTTTGTCACACAATTACAGTTCTACATTACATGTATTATTAAATAACACAGACAGATTATCTATTAATGTTGTGATGCTGTTTTTCTTTTTAAGGCCGGAAGCTCAGCTGTGACGCTGCTGGAACGAGAAGTTTCCATCCTAAAAAGAGTTTATCATGATCACATCATCCACCTGGAGGAAGTGTTTGAGACCCCCAAGGTTAGTCCCCGCCTTCACCCAGCCCCTACTTCCTCCCGTTCCCCCGCTTCCACCCGGCCCCTTCTTCCTCCCGTTATCCCACTTCCACCCGGCCCCTTCTTCCTCCCGTTATCCCACTTCCACCCGACCCCTTCTTCTTCCCGTTCTCCCGCTTCCATCCGGCCCCTTCTTCCTCCCGTTCCCCCGCTTCCACCCAGCTCCCACTTCCTCTCGTTTTCCCTGCTTGCTCCCAGCTCCCACTTCCTCCCGTTTTCCCTGTTTGCTCCCAGTCCCTACTTCCTCTGTTCCACTACTTCCTCCCATTCTCCCGCTTCCACCCGGCCCTTTCTTCCTCCCATTCTCCCGCTTCCACCCGGCCACTTCTTCCTCCCGTTCTCCCACTTCCACCCGGCCACTTCTTCCTCCCGTTCTCCCGCTTCCACCCGGCCACTTCTTCCTCCCGTTCTCCCGCTTCCACCCGGCCACTTCTTCCTCCCGTTCTCCCGCTTCCACCCGGCCCCTCCTTCCTCCCGTTCTCCCACTTCCACCCGGCCACTTCTTCCTCCCGTTCTCCCGCTTCCACCCGGCCACTTCTTCCTCCCGTTCTCCCGCTTCCACCCGGCCCCTTCTTCCTCCCGTTCCCCCGCTTCCACCCAGCTTCCACTTCCTCCCGTTCCCCCACTTCCTCTCGTTTTCCCCGCTTCCTCCCATTTTCATCACTTCCTCTTGTTTCCCCTGCTTCATCCCGTTCCTTCACTTCCTCCCGTTTCCCCTCCCAGCTCCCACTTCCTCCCGTCCCCCCAGCTTCCTCCCGTTTCCCCCGCTTCCTCCCAGCTCCCACTTCCTCCCGTCCCCCCAGCTTCCTCCCGTTTCCCCCGCTTCCTCCCAGCTCCCACTTCCTTCCATTTTCCCTACTTCCTCTCGTTTCCCCTACTGCCTCCAGTTTTCCCACTTTCACCAGTTCCTTACTTCAAGTTTTTATGCTTCAGGAGCCTGTTTTTTGGTGACATCTTTGTTTATTTTCACGTCTGTGAAATTCATGTTCTTGCCACAAGTTTTATCACCACAGTTGCATAAATACAAAGTTTTCTGTCATATAAGGATAAGGATTTGTTGTTTTGAAATGTCATTTATTGTTCTGCCTAAAATACTTGGAAAATTGATGTTGAAAGGGCGCTGTAAATAATATTATATAGGTGATTCAGTCTGGACTAGGAACAGTTAAAGATCTTTCAGATTTGCAGCTTTAGAGCTGCAAAACGTCTGCCAAATGTAAGACAAAAGTTTTGCGTCAATTCCCAGTGAATGATCTTTTCCCGCCATCTAAACAAACCACCGTCTGCGAATACGTCTTTATATCCCCATACGTACCTCTGCACTGACACTGAGAGGGCGAATCACCAACCTGTAAAAGCTTGTAAAAAGTGCAAGTAATGCTGACGCTGGTTTAGTTGTTATCAGGCTCTTGATTGGTTGTCAGGTGTCTGTATTTGCTCATTAACTCACATGGTCTCTTCCTGTCTCTGTTGGTTTTGCAGCGAATGTACCTGGTGATGGAACTCTGCGAGGACGGGGAACTGCGGGAGATACTCCTGCGCCGGACGCGGTTGGCGGAGAGCGAAACAAGACACGTTATTCACAGCCTGGCGTCCGCTATCGCCTATCTTCACAAGAAAGGTATTCTGTTATACTCGCTGCTGACGGATAGTTGTCTGTGCGGCACATTTATAAAAGGAGAAGAGATTTTAACTTAATTGGAGCCAAGTTCTGCATATAAGCGCATGTCCAATTAATGTAACTGTGAACTTCATAAAAACCACAGAAAATGTATAAAAAGTCACAATAAAATAAAGTACAAATGTCCCTATTAATGCACGCTGTGCGTCGGACATTGGTGACAACTGAAACATTTGTTAAAATGTGGAAATATTCCGTAGTTTCCAGAACTGCAGCTGTGTAATTATAATGACTTCTAGTACGCCCTCTGCTGGTAACTCTGTCACATTGCAGAAACATGTTTAATAATTCAGTAACGTTAATAACATGTTCTCAAATTATCAGGATACACACTGAACTGACCCCTGTGTTTGTGAAGGTTTAATTTGCGAGCGGGCTGAAATGTGTAATAATACGTAATATGTTTACTTAGTAACAGGTGGTAACTGGAATTGTCTTACATTATGTGTGTGTATGTGTGTGTGCATATATATAATATATATATATGTGTGTTTATGTGTGTGTTTGTGTGTGGGTAGTTTCAGTTTCCGAGACATAGAAGCTGCCGACTGACGCAGTCTTTCTATTTTCGCAAATATCCCTATTTTTCTGTCCAGTGCGTTTAGAGGTCCGCTCCAGTTTCCCGTCCCCTGGGACTGTTCCGTAAAAGAGGATGTGTCTACTATTGTGGGGTTACGGATCCCCCTAAACACGACCATTCTATAAACTGTAAAACATCACGTCAGCGTCCAGCCGTAGAGCACTCTAAGGTCGCCCCTCTTTATGAATTGTATCCTTTAACTTTTTCTCTAACAATACTGCTCAGTTTTACCCTCTTTCATGGGGACATCGCGCTGTCTTCCTTATATATGGAGCTTTTGTGTATTTCTTATGGCAGCTGAAGTACAAATACAGAAGTTAATTGCCCCCTTTTCATCCCTTTGTCTCATTTATCAGTAACCTCTCCCAGTAAAACACAATGACGTATATTTGCGCGGGTACAGAGGTGGGTGTATTCATGTCTGCGCTCCATCCGTCAGCTCCTCCTCAGTAGAAGATGCAGTTTTACTTCCCACAGTTGCTGCCATCTTGGCTATGATCCACGTACTGACGTAACAATGAGGTGTATTAGCAGAAATTTGGGCAACTTTTGGTATATAAACAACAATAAGAATCTGTTGTAATGTTTTCAACGAAGAATCCATTTAGCTAACTATGTAAATATGTGCAATTTATTGCAAAATCATTCAGAAAAAATAATGATTATTGTACAAAGGAGATGTAATATGTAATAAAACCACATAGCCGATAGGACAGCTCTGCCTGATTCTATATTTGTATATCCGTGAAAGTTATATACATGCAGAAATCGGGGAAAATTTTTGTAATAAAGGGCAACGTGGATACACAGATCTAACACCGGCCGATGGCTCTGTTTATTCAGTGTTAATATAGATGTAAACCAGGGACAAATGCAGGATTTGTAGAGGGGGGTTTCCACATCATGCCGCCAGTGGGTGTGACCAACATGCATGGGGGCGTGGCTATAATTTTAGACATTGCTTGGCTGCTCTCCAACTCTTCCTATCCCCATAATATACACGGACAATGCTGGGTGCACTACTGTGCACACAGCTCTCCCTGTTCAAGCAGAGCTGTGTGAAACGGGAGCAGGGTCCAGCTACCTTAATTATACAGTGCCCTAGGTTTGGAGGGGGGTTTCCAGGCACTAGGAACCCTTCCCCCTTCAGTTTGCCTATGGTAAACATCTGGCTCGTCCCTCAGTCACACATGGCTGTCACCAGCATCACAGAGGAGATTCCATATGAAGTCATAGTTTTTCCTAATATTATCCGATTTACCCAGATAAAGTCATAGTCTGGAATATTAACCCTGATTCCTACCCAAAGATAATATTACCACGTACTTGTATCCTTTTCATTATAAACATGAGGGACATCTATTATCCAGGATGCTTCTAGCTTTCCAAATAACGGTTTCACTGTGCATAAAATGTATTCAATTTATACTTATAAATGGCCCCTGTCTTTCTCCACATTGTCCCTCGTATTGCCACCCCCATTAGACTGTTTATCAGAGCTCCTCGCAGTGACTGGAGGTGATCTGCTTTCTTCCTGGTTTTTTGAAACGTCTAAGTGACATGTTTCTGGATCAGTGATCACATGCCTGTATCATGTTATTTTCATGTTACTGCAGATATCGTGCACAGGGACCTGAAACTAGAAAACATTTTAGTGAAGAGTAACGACGGACCAGACGGCACGAAGGCGACGCTGAACATTAAGGTGAGACTCCGGATAAGTCGTATGATTCCTTCTTCGTCACCTTGGTCAAACTTTCATCCGTAAGGAAAACTAAAGTCTCAAACTGTCCGACTACGACGGTCACATGTTCTACAAGACCACGTCCTAAGGCGAGCTCAGGGAGGACTGAATCCTCCCGTGGAGCAGAAGGATAATCTGTGAGATCTACAATTAAAGACAAGTATTTCTCTAAATAAGAAACATTACACATTACCCTTTTTATATTGTTTAGAATTAGAGGCTGCTTCGCTTCCACTTTTACAGTGATTCGTCCACATTGCAGCAACGAGGTTTCCGGTATCGGTTCTTCTTTGTGTTCTTGGGACAATCTGAAAGAGCAAAGGAAAAATTAATATTTAGAATAATGATATGGGCCCATAACAATGCTATCTTTTATTAGGTTATGTTTAAGCATAAATTGAAATGTTACCACTTTCATGATAGTGCCTGTTTAGTAGTCAGTAATACATCTTATAATGAGTGTATTTATATACATGTAGAATGAATGAATGTTTATTGACCATAAAATCCGTCAGCAAAATAAACCAAGAAACATCTATAGACTTGAAGACAGCGCTGTGCATTACACTTCACAACCTGAAGGTGGCGCTGTCTTCAAGTCTATAGATCATCATCAGTTATTTATATATGTTTCTTGGTTGCCTCCTACACAGACTGTGTGGCTAATCCTGGTTGTACTTAACCACAGTGACCAATCAGAAGCTTGCTTTCATTGTCACGCTTGCATTACACGGGTAAAAGTTCATTGCTGATTGGCTGGTATGGTTCAGTTCACGCTCAGTGTGTCTTACACATGTGTTTTGTATGTGGAGTAACCATGTCTGTTCTTCTCCTGGTAGGTGACAGATTTTGGTTTGGCCGTGCAGAAGGGGGGAGTTGGCAGTGAAAATATGTTGCAGGCTACCTGCGGGACCCCTATATACATGGGTAAGTGCACAGGTGAAGTCTGTCAGGTTGTCTGTTTTTAGGTGTATTTTATATACATATATCTGAGTTACCTTTTAGGTTTATGTGATAAAAGGATTCATGTAGCATAAATCTTCTGTAACCCGGAGCAGCCAATCGGACATCTAAGCACCTGTCCGGTGGGCGCTGAGTTACATTATGCAATATCCTGTTTTCTGAGCTGTGTATTCAGCTCAGCATAAAAAAAATACCGAAAATGTATATTTTACCCCCCTGTTCCTGCTGAAAAGTCTAATTTGAGGCATTAGATGAGTCCCTATATTTAATAGGGCTTCAGGTGACTCCAGCAGGGGTTATGTATAGAATTAGATGAGGCCCACGATGAGCCCGGTCCTCCTGCAGCATCAGCAGCCGACACATCAAAGATGTAAAAAGTCTTATTTAATGCACCTCTGTACCGGCCCCATCTGCCGTACAGTCACTCAGAACAATTAAAAAGTCACCGATCATCTAGATATTTAGCCAGTCATCACTTCTAGGAGAGGACAACGTGAGCTGCAGAGGTCTGTACATAATTCATTGAAACATCTGCTGCCTTTTCTCTCGTCTGGGAATAAATTAGACCCATCAGCACATTGGTCACGCTGCGTGTTTAAGCATTTATAAGTGTTTTGTGTATTATTAATATTAGTGTTTCGTTCTTTACCGGCAGCTCCCGAAGTGATCAACGCCCACGATTATAGTCAGCAGTGCGATATCTGGGGCATTGGAGTCATAATGTATATGCTGTAAGTAGCTGGTACTTATCTGTGGACGCAGTAAAATGCGTCTCCGATTTCAGACCTCCTCTATCAGGGCACGAATGGACCTGTCGCCCACGTTTTCTGGGCTGAACCAATATTCAGGGAACTAGTTACAAGTGATTGATTATTGGTTCAGCCGAAAAAATGGCTGCCTCGACCGTCTGTGTGTGACCGGTTCCTTTTAATAGTTCCCTCCGGCAGAAACGTTTAATTGGCCGCAATACATTTTAGAAGCAGCGTTTTGACTGTTACATTTGCATTGTGAAATTAGACTCCTGCAACTAAGAATAATTTGTGCGTCGTATAGTTTAATGTGAAAGCAACGAGTGCCGTCATTATTTCCACAACTGCGGTTTCAATTATAATCCCCCCCCCCCAGATAAGACGAATTCTCTGAATATGTCATTGAAGATATTTTGTATTTTTTAAACACACAGATCATAAAGTGGAAACAATAGATAAATCGTAGCAGATTTCTCTGCTCTCTCAAATAACTAATTGTGATTTTCATTATTCCGACTATAATATCTTTATGTGTCTGCAAAACAAATAAAAGAAATTAGCATTTTGATGAGTATCATTATGTAATGGTGTATTCAGTGACAGTTGTGGAATTGGGTTACACTCAACGCTGGAATAATTGACTACCAGAAAATGACATTTTTTTAAAGCATTTATTAGTCAATAAAGTTAATCAAAGAAGCTTCGGGCCCCTACAGATCGTCCGCTTCCTCTATGAGGCTATAATTTGTGGCAGGGCGAGTTTGCTGGTTCATAGACACAAATATGCTAGGATTTTGATTGGTAAATAATTATATGTCCCTGACACTTAGGGGTAAATTTACTAAACGGCAGGTTTGAAAAAGTGGAGATGTTGCCTATCATCATCATCACCATTTATTTATATAGCGCCACTGATTCCGCAGCGCTGTACAGAGAACTCATTCACATCAGTTCCTGCCCCATTGGGGCTTACAGTCTAAAATCCCTAATATAGACACACACACACACACACACACACACACACACACAGAGAGAGAGAGACTAGGGTCAATTTTTGATAGCAGCCAATTAACCTACCAGTATGTTTTTGGAGTGTGGGAGGAAACCGGAGCACCCAGAGGAAACTCACGCAAACACGGGGAGAACATACAAACTCCACACAGATAAGGCCATGGTCGGGAATTGAACTCATGACCCCAGTGCTGTGAGGCAGAAGTGCTAACCACTGAGCCACCGTGTTGCCTATAGCAACTAATCAGATTCTAGCATTTTGTAGAGTAAATGAAAACTAGAATCTGATTGGTTGCTATAGGCAACATCTCCACAGTTTAGTAAATGTGCCCCTTGATATCATTTGTCGCCACAACATAAATAGTTGATAAGAGTCACAAATTAGCATTTTTTCATTAATGTTGTTTTGTTCACAATAATGTTAACTATAAATTATGAAGAAAAGTTTTTAAAATAAAACGACATTATTTCATGAATCGGTCGTACACCGTGAATTTGGGATATATGTTTTTCCTACCGGTCCTGTAGGTTTTTTGTGTACGCAACGCTAACATAATGGAGTCAGCAGTTTTACTGCTGAAACATTAAATGGGAGCTAGTGACCTCACAGAGGGGTGACCCTCCGTTTGTATTGATGGCTGAATAGTGGCGTAGCGGGTAAATGGCTGCCTGTGGATGGCAGAGATCCGTACAGCGCACGTGTCATTAAGCTGTTACGGTCGGCGCAGAGCTCAGGAAGACCTGACGCCAACACTTGTATGTACGTTACATCACTCTGTATCTGTTTGTCTGAAGGTTATCCGGAAATCCGCCATTTATGGGCACTTCTGAAGAAAAACTTTTCCAGCACATAAAGAAAGGGAAGTTAAAGTTTTCGGATGTATTGTGGGAAACAGTCAGCGACGCTGGTAAGTGCCCACACGGCCTGACAAGCTCTTGTTATATGTTTATTTGAAGGACAGAATCAGCATGTGTGGCTATAAAGGGCTTTTAATAGTGGTTAGACTCCTGGCTCCGGACTGCGCTCCCGGGACAGCGAGGGACTGGAGAATAAAGGGGCCTTTTACCAGCCGAAACACCGCGGCGTGACACAATATTGTTCTGCTTACTTAGGAAAGGGTCTGATATTGATTGATTACATTAGTCCTGTGTCTTTACAATGAGGAACAGCGCTCCCCCTTTTATTCTCCAGTATCGTAGAGAGGGACTAGCATGGGCTCTGTGCGTCCAGTCCGCACTTCTCGCTTACAGCACTTCTTCTGCTTATTTTCCCACTCAAGAGGTCGTTTGTAACATTAAGGAACAGTTGTATAGGGCTATTTATTGATTATTCCATTACTGGCTGTGCCACAAGTCTCTGTCCCTTCATCCACTGACGACGGAGTAAAGGAAGTTATTGTACAAAGGGCCTCACAACCAGAACACACAAAGTTCCTCTACTGGGCAGAATTTGTATTTTTATTTACCTTTTCAATGTACCTGCAGGATATTTTATTAGTCTTTCAATTATCAGTGCAGGAAAAGTTTTTTTGGGCCCACAGAGATATTATACAGACCCTGTAGTGTTTTGTAGTTTGTCAGTTTTCAATCATTGTTTTTGTTTGTTTTCCTGCAGCCAAAGATGTTCTGCAGAAACTTCTGAGAGTGGATCCTGCTGACCGGATTACGGCCAATGAGCTGCTCGACCATCCCTGGCTCACTGTACGTATCCCTCATAGTGTACTATATGCAGGCAAAGTG